>NC_090439.1:1082891914-1083209376 GCF_031143425.1 Pleurodeles waltl | reverse complement strand
CTTTCTGTGTTCTGCCTGTCAGGAAGGAGTGTATCCAACAAAGGGCCTTTCTGCATATGCCTGCTGCGTGGAGTCTAGCGCATAGGATGCTGTGGGACACTGTGTCGAAGGCGGCTGAAAGATCAAGAAGGATGAGGGCTGCTGTATGTCCACAGTCAAGGAGGAGCGGATGTCATATGTGGGGGCAAGCAGGGCAGTTTCAGTGCTGTGGTTAGTTCTGAGTCCTGATTGGGAGATGCCCAGGATGTTTTTGCCATCGATGTGTTGGTGAAGCTGAGTGTTGAACGTTTCTCGCCGATCTTAGCTGGAAGGGCAGCAGCGAGATGGGGCGGTAGTTCATTAGATCAGTTGGGTTGGCTGTGGGTTACTTCAGAAGTGGTCGGATCTCGGTGTGCTTCCAATCTTCTGAGTAGGTTGCTAACTCTAGGGAACAGTTCATGGTCTTTCAGAGTTCGGGTGTGATTGAGGCGCTGGCCTTGGTGAAGATGTAGTGGGGGCAGGTGCCGATAAGAGCCCCGGAGTGGATGCTGCTCATGATTGAGTGGGTTTCGCCTGTCTTGAGGGGGTCCAGGTGTGCAGGAGTCTTGAGGGCTCAGAGGGTCCTGACAGGTGTGTCATTGGTGAGTTCAGCGAGTCTTCGGGTGCAAAGCTGTCATAGATGTTTTTGATCTTCTGATGGAAGAAGTTGGCAAGTCTGTCGCAGAGATCCTGAGATGGTGGGATGTTGGTGGTCTCGGCTTGTGGTTTGGCGAATTCTTTGATGACGTTAAAGAGTTCTTTAGTTTTGTGTGTCGTGGTGTTGATGCAGTCCTGCAGGGCGGTTTTCCTGATGGACCTGATAGGGCCATGGTGGGCTCTAGTGGCGGGTTTGAAAGTTGCAAGGTCTTCTGGGCATTTGCTGTTCATCCACTTCTTCTCCAGCATCCTGCAAGAGCGCTTTGATTTCAGGAGTGCGGGGTGAACCAGCTGGCTTTCTTGGAGGAGTGTTTCTCTGTGGTTGTCCCGAGGGGAGCTAGGGGGTCTGCCAGTCGGTAATACATTTGTGGAGCTTGTGTACGAAGTTGTTGGCACCTGTCATGTTGCGGGGCAGTGAGTTGCTGAGGGTGTTCATGACTTGTTCCTCAGAGGTCTGGTTCCATTTTCTGTAGGAGGGGCATGTTGTTTGAGTGTGTGCTGTGGGTGTGGAGATGGAGAAGTGGAAAGTAGATGCAGTGATGGTCAGTCCAGTGTAGTGGGGTTGAGTTGACAATAATGACATTGCTGCTGGCAGAGAAAATGAGGTTGAGGGTGTGTCTGGTGGTGTGCGTTGGTGAGGTGACCAGTTGCTTGAGCCCGATTGTGTCCAGGTTCTCGAGTAGTGATGAGGTGTTTTGGTTGCTGAGGTCGTTGAAATGGAAGTTGAGATCACTGAGGAGAAGGTAGTTGCTTGAGTGTGTGGGGTGCTATGATGTCTATGATGGTGTCACTGAACACTGGGCATGGTCCAGGTGGTCTGTAGATGAGGGTGCCATGGGTGGTGGTTTTCGGGTGGTGTGCACTTGGAAGTGGAGGTGCTATAAGAGGGAGGTGAATTCCTGTGTGTAGATCGTCAGTCGGAGGGTGGTCTTGTGGGCAATGGCTATGCCGCCTCCTGGTCTGGATGGACGGTCTTTGCGGAGCAGCTTGTAGTCGCTGGGGATGGCGATGTCCAGGCTTGATGATGTGTTAGTCCATGTGGTGAGGAAAGGGATGTCTGGGTGGGTGGTGACTATCAGGTCCTAAATCTCCATGGAGTGTTTGTGCAAGGAGCGGACTTTGGGGAGGATGCACTTGAGGTGGTCTGGAGACGATTCTGGCACTGTGAAGTCTGGCATTTTGCGTGCAGAGAGAGTGAGGTGGCAATGGCAGTGGCAGCAGGAGAAAGGTCCATGGGTGTCTTTGGGGGATGCAGGGTGGCAGGTGCTGGGAATGTCCTGGTGTCATATTGGTGGGTGGTGCGAGATCCAGGGTATATGGCACGGGGCGCAGTCCAGAGCAGACAGGCGTGCACGGGTTTGCCTTTGCCGTGCCATCGGCCACCCCTTAAAAAGGGAAAGGAGGGGGGGATTTGTCAGCTGGGAGGCAGGAGGATGGAAAGCTGGAAGCGCTATAAGGGTGGGGGCAGCGCAGCGGGGAGGGAAGCGCAGGAGAGCACAAGAAGGGTGAAAGAAAATTCAAAGAGAGACAGAGATAAAAAACAGGAGTAAACAGAATTAAAAACAGACAAAAGAGGAGAAAAAGGAAAGACAAAAAATAGACAGACACAGAAGGCCACTAGGCCACCAGGGATGAGGTGCAGGCAGGTGGGTGCCTGTGGGTAGAGGCGGGCCTCAAACAATGAACCAGCAGGCTCTGTGAAGAGACAGCAGCAGTAGCAGTAGCAGCAGCAGCAGTGGCCACGCAGGAGGGAGCGACAAACACTGGCCAAAAAGGTTACTGAAGTTGCCTCTCACTGTGCAGCAACCACCTTTAAGAAGGGCAGGTACGAGGGGGTTTGGTCAACTGGGAGACAGGAGGCAGGAGGACGGGAAGTGCTATGAGGATGGTGGTCAGGGCCACGGGGGCACCAGCGGCGGGGAGGGAAGTGCAGGAGAGCGCAAGGAGGGTGAAAGAAAATTAAAAGAGAAACAGAGGTAAAAAACAGGAGTAAAAACAGACAAAAGAGGGGAAAGAGGAAAGACAGAAAACAGACAGACACAGATGGCCATTAGGCTACCAGGAATGAGGAGCAGGCGGGTGCCTGCGAGTGGAGGCGGGCCTCTAAAACAGAGCCGGCAGGTTCTGTGAAAAGACAGCAGCAGTAGCAGCAGCAGCAGTGGCCATGCAGGAGGGAGCGACAGACACTGGCCAAAAAGGTCAGTGAAGTCGCTCCTCATTGTGCGGTGGCCACCCTTAAGAAGGGGGAGGTGGATTGGTCAGCTGGGAGGCGGGATGGCAGGAAGCGGGATGTGCTATGAGGTTAGGGGGCATGGCCGCAGGGGCAGCAGCGATGGGGAGGGGTAGAGCGCAAGTAGGGTGAAAGAAAATTAAAAGAGAGACAGAGGTAGTAAACAGGAATAAAACAGACAAAAGAGGAGAAAGAGGAAAGACAGAAAACAGACAGACACAGATGGCCACTAGGCCACCAGGGATGAGGTGCAGGTGGGTGCCTGCGGGTGGAGGCTGGCCTCAGACACAATCAATCAATCAATCAAGGATTTATAGAGCGCACTAATCACCTGTTAGGGTCTCAAGGCGCTGGGAGGGGAGCTACTGGTCATAGAGCCATATCTTGAGGCGTTTCCTGAATGTCAAGAGGTCTTGGGTCTGGCGAAGGTGGAGCGGTAGGGAGTTCCAGGTCTTGGTGGCTAGGTGAGAGAACGATCTTCCTCCAGCGGTGGTGCGGCAGATGCGGGGGATGGAGGCGAGGGCGAGGCTGGCGGAGCGAAGATTGCGGGTGGGGGTGTGGAAGGTGAGTCTGTCGTTGAGGTAGGCTGGGCCTGTGTTGTGGAGGGCCTTGTGTGCGTGGATGAGGAGTTTGAAGGTGATCCACTTTGATGCTGGTAGCCAGTGAAGCTCTCTGAGGTGGGGGGAAATGTGGTCGCGGCGTGGGATGTCCAGAATGAGGCGGCCTGATGTGTTCTGGATCCTTTGCAGCTTTGTTAGGAGTTTGTTGTTATTCCTGGATATAGGGCGTTTCCATAGTCCAATCGGCTGCTGACCAGGGCGTGGGTGATAGTTTTCCTGGTTTCTACGGGAATCCACTTGAAGATTTGCGGAGAGTGTTGTAGCAGGAAGAGGAGATGGCATTGACCTGCTGAGTCATGCTGAGTGTGGAGTCCAAGATGAAGCCTAGGATGCGTGTGTGGGTGGTGGGTGAGGGCGCAGTTCCTAGGGAGGTGGGCCACCAGGAGTCATTCCAAGCTCAGGGGTTGGTGCCAAAGATGAGGATTTCTGTCTTGTCTGTGTTTAACTTGAGGTGGCTTGATTCCATCCAGCTGGCGATGGCGTGAAATCTGTTGTGGAGGTTGTTCTTTGCAGTTGTAGGGTCTTTCATGAGGGAGAGGATGAGCTGAGTGTCGTCTGCGTAGGAAACTATGTTGATGTGGTGGGTTCGTGCGACGTTGGCGAGGGGGGCCATGTAAGAGTGTGGGGCTGAGCAAGGATCTTTGGGGAACGCCACAGATGATTCTGGAGGCTTCTGACAGGAACGGTGGGAGGCGGACTCTCTGGGTTCTGCCTGAGAGAAATGACGAGATCCAGTCGAGTGCCTTGTCGTGGATTCCAGCGTTGTGGAGGCGTTTGCGGAGAGTGTGATGACATACCGTGTCGAAAGCTGCGGAGAGGTCCAGGAGGATGAGTGCTGCTGTTTCTCCTTTGTCAAGCATGGTCCTAATGTCGTCTGTGGCAGCAATGAGTGCAGTCTCGGTGCTGTGGTTCCTGCGGAATCCGGATTGGGAGGTGTTGAGTACCTTGCTGTTTTTGCAGGAACCTGGATAGTTGGCTGTTTAGGATTTTTTCGATGACTTTGGCTGGTAGTTTTTGGGGTCGTCTGAGTCTGCCTTTGGTTTCTTCCGCAGGGCGTTGATTTCTGCATGCTTCCATCTTTCTGGGAAGGTGGCTGACTCGAAGGAGCTGTTGATGGTTTTGCAGAGGTGGGTGGCGATGATGATGTTTGCCTTATTGAAGATATGGTGTGGGCAGGGGTCCGATGGTGATCCGGAGTGGATGGAGGCCATGGTGGTGGCGGTGTCCTCTATGTTGACGGGGGTCCAGGTGTGGAGGAGGTGGGTGTTGCTTGGAGCGTTGGGTTCTTGGGTGTTTGTAGTCAGCTGGTATGTCTGGGGTTTGAAGCTATTGTGGATTTCTTCTATCTTTCGACGGAAGTGGGTTGCCAGTGAGTTGCAGAACTCCTGTGATGGCGGGGGTTCGTTGGAGCTGGTCCTGGGGGTGGAGAGCTCATTGATGATGCCGAAGAGCTCTTTACTGTTGTGAGCGTTGATGCGTTTTTTGAAGTGGGTCCTTTTTGGTGGTGCGGATCAGTTGGTGATGTTTGCGTAGGGCATCCTTGAAAGCGATGTGGTTGGAGTTGGTAGGGTCAAGGTGCCAGGTTTTTTCAATTCTGCGACATAGCCGTTTTGATTCCTGTAGTTCTGGGGTGAACCAGCTGGCCTTGATTCTGTGTGAGGTGTTTGTTTTTTTTTTGAGCGGTGCGAGGGTCTTGGCGCAATCTTCTATCCAGCAATGCAGGTTGGTGGTGGCTGTGTTGGGGTCAGGGGTACCAGGGGGTGGGGCACGGGCAAGAGTGGAGATCAGTTGATCCTTGATATTTTGCTCCAGTTGCGGCAGGACGTTGTGTGCGGTGGTGGTGAGTGAGTGGTTTCTGGTAGAAGAAGTGGATGCAGCGGTGGTCTGTCCAGCTGAGTTCGGTGGTGTGGCTGAAAGAGACGTGGTTGCTGGCTGAGAAGATGGGGTCGAGTGTGTGGCCTGCGGAGTGGGTGGGTGAAGTGACGAGTTGCTTGAGGCCGAAGTTGGCGAGGTTGTCGATTAGGTTGGTGGTGTTGGTATCGTTGTTATTTTCTAGGTGGAAGTTTAGGTCACTGAGGAGGATGTAGTCTGTTGAGACGAGGGCTTGGAAGCTGATGGCGTCGGCGATGTCGTCGCAGAACTGCGGTCTGGGTCCAGGGGGTCTGTAGAACAGTGTTCCTCTGAGTGTGTTGTTGGCGTTGATGTGGATTTTGAAGTGGAGGTGCTCGGCGGAGTTGATGGTGTCGTGGGAGTTGGTGGAGACTCTTATGGTGTTTTTGTGGACTATGGCGATTCCTCCTCCTGGTCTGTTGATTCGGTTTCTTCTGGTGATCTTGTAGTTTTCTGGTATGGCTATGGCTACGTCTGGTTCCGAGGCCGAATTCATCCAGGTTTTGGTGAGGAATGCGACGTCGGGCGAGTATGTGGTCAGGAGGTCCCAGAGTTCAATTGCATGTTTGTGGACTCAGCGGGTGTTAAATTGTCTGTTTTAATTTGGAGTTTGGAGGTTAGGTTGCAAGTGAAATTGCAGGCTTTGCAGGAGAAGGGTCCTTTGGTGCGTGTCGGTGTGGATTGGAAGCAGATGGAAGAGCATCCTGGATTAAGGGCGTGGAGTTCGTTGGGAGTGTAAAGGTGTTCGGTGGCGCGGGAGGCGTGTTGGCCAGTGGGTCTGGCGCAGGGTGCGGTCTTGGCGCATTCGCCGCAGACGGGCTTGCCTTTGGCGCGCCCCCTGTGTGCGTCCGTGTTGCGGCCGGCATAAGAGGGGAGGTGGGAGGAAGTGGCTGCTGGGAGGAGGGAGGGAAACCTCCAATGGGAGTGGGGGGCAGCAGGAGTCAGGAGCGGGAGGAGCTCCGAGGAGGAGGGAGGGGGCGGGCCGTGGGGGAAGCAGCAGCGCAAACCTTCCAAGTTGCCAAGTAGTATATGTCATACACTAGGAGAATGCACATAGCACTGAAGCACTCCCACCTGGGAAATCATGAACCCACCCTGCAATGTCCTTGTACTCACAGACCCTGACATGTTCCTCCCAGAACTGGTGCGTATGACATGCCACCTAACTCCAAAAGGCCAAAATGAAGGACGTTGGACTTTGCAGGCAAAAATGGGAGGTATGTGTCCCTATCTTGAAGCTCCTGCGCTCTGTGTATTGCTCAGGGGGATCTGGCACAACCAGTACTGGCAGGGCTGGGAACCTCCATCGAGGGTCACCACCCCCAGCCTGCCAGCCGCAAAACAGCCTAAGGCTCGGCGGGACAGGGACCTCCAGTGAGGCTTCCCGCCCGCAAGCTATACGTTAATGTCCCCGCAAGCCAGTAATCCCAAAGGCGACAGGCGGGGAGACCTCTTCCCAGTCTTCCTGCATGCAGAGGTGGGTCGGGTGGCTACCCATGAGTGTGGCGAAGCCACAGCTGACAGGACGCAATCCTTCTCCACTCTGGCCGCGGCCACCCACACTAGTCGCATCCAGCAGGGTGTCAGGGTGCCTTTCTGCATCACACGGCCAGGGGAGCCCCGTAGAGGAAAAGCTGCAACCCCGCCACCCAGCTTTGACTCCATCTCCTGGAGCCGCTGCAGGGAACACACCCAAAGCAGGTCCCTGCCTGTGCCCTGAGGGCACTACTCACAGTGCTCCTGTTCCCAAGGGGCACCAAACAAGGTGTGCTCATCCACTCTCAACAGGATATGTTGGCAGTGGTCGCCGCGGGTTCTCCGTCATTCGGGCTTCCTTCTGCACCGGCGACTGGAGAGAGGGTACACACTCACTGCACCCCAGGTACTTTCCTTGTGCCAGAGCACTCTCTCCGAAACCTCAGCAATAGCAGCACTCTCCACTCACTACCTCCCAAAAGTAGAGTGCTCCGCTCATGGTGGGGTACCAGAGGGCAAAGCACCTTTCCAGTAATTGAATGGAAGATGCAGGGGAACAGGGGGAACACCACCCAGCCCATGGAGGCAACAGTTGGGGCATTGGGTGGCAGGGCCCCAGCAATCAGGCCAGCACAAGGTTCAAGAAGCAGTGGCAGCCCATCCTAGTAAGCCAGCAGGTCACAGGTCAGCATAACAGCAGCAGTCCCAAGGCAGTTCCTGGTGAGTCCTGCCAGCAGCATCCAGTGTCCAGGTCAGTCCATTAGAGTCTCTCAAACATGGGGAAATCCCCCTATACTTATACTCAGTTTTGCACAAGCTTTTACAAAAGGGGGGGGGGGAGAGGTTCCAGCCAGTCCTTATTGGTTCTAGGAGTGTCCCCTCTATCCTCCAGGACAGGCTCCAGACATCAGTTGGGGATAAACAAGCCCTTTGTTTGAGTCCGGGACACAGCCTTTACAAATGCAGGTGTGCCCTGCCTCTCCTTCTCTCAGCCCAGGAAGACCATTCAATATGCAGATGCACTTCTGTGACACCTCCACCCTCCCTGTGTATAGGCTGTCTTAACAGTAAGCACAAGGCCGAGCTGTCACTCTGCCCCAGACCTGGATTGGAGTCAAGCTGCAAAACAGTCATATGCACCGAGAAATGTTCACTTTCTAAAAGTGGCATTTCTATAATGGTATCAAAAAACCCATCTACACCAGAAAGCATCATTTCTCACTACCATTTCAACCATACCAAACATGCCTACGCTACCCCTCATAGATCAGACCACATAGACATAAGGTAGGGCATTTCTAATGCAATTCTATGAGCAAGGCAGCACTCACAGCAGTGAAAAACCAAATAGGCTGTCACTACTAGGACAGGCCACACAACCAGGCACATGTCCTACCTTTCACACTCATAGCACCCTGCCCATAGGGCTAGCTAGGGCATACCTTAGGGGTGACCTACATGTAGTAAAAGGGGCGTACCAAGCCTGGCAAGTAAATTTAGATGCCAGGTCCCTGTGGCAGTAAGATGTGCATGCAGGCCTGAGACAGGTTTGAAAGGCTACATTCTCTGGGTGGTGCACGCTGCTCTGTAGGCTCACTAGTAGCATTTAATTTATAGGCCCTAGTATAGGGATACCACTCTAAAAGGGACTTACAGGTAAATTAAATGTGCCAATTAGGTGTAAGCCAATCATACCAACTTTAGAAGGGAGAGCGCCTGCACTTAAGCACTGATCAGTACTGACAAAGAGCTGTGTCCTACAGCCAACAACAAGAGGTCAGAAAAAATAGGAGGAGGAAGGCAAAAAGTTTAAGGATGACCCTGTAAAAGGCCAGGTTCAACAATAAAAGTGTAAAAGAATGTGTGACGGCATGAGTTAGTATGTGGAGCTACACTGAAGAATATTGGTAAATGCTTTGTGTGGGTACGTGTTTTAGGATTCCCATGATAGGTGGGATTTGAGGCAAGATCTCAGATTTTAATCTACCATTACTCTGCACTGCAGGATCCACACAAACTAGAAATAACACTGGCTGATGTAACTGGCCAAAGAAAACCGTGGTCAAAGGGAATAGAGGGGTAAGAGTGAGAGAGACAAAAAAACGGAATTGGCTCTGCCCTTTAAGCTTCAGTACTGGCTGCTTCATGGAAATGCCCTTGAGTCCTCAGAAGAGCATTTCGTTGACCAAACTCTAGGACATCAAGGGGGTTATTCCTACTTTGGCGGGCGGCGGAGGCCGCCCGCCAAAGTACCCCCGCAAGAACACCGCTGCGCGGTCAGAAGACCGCCGCGGTGATTCTGGCTTTCCCGCTGGGCTGGCGGGCGACCACCAGAAGGCCGCCCGCCAGCCTAGCGGGAAAGTGCCTTCAACGAGGAAGCCGGCTCCGACTGGAGCCGGCGGAGTTGAAGGCGTGCGACGGGTGCAGTAGCACCCGTCGCGATTTTCAGTGTCTGCATAGCAGACACTGAAAATCATGGTGGGGCCCTCTTACGGGGGCCCCTGCAGTGCCCATGCCCTTGGCATGGGCACTGCAGGGGCCCCCAGGGGCCCCACGACACCCCATACCGCCATCCTGTTCCTGGCGGCCAAAACCGCCAGGAACAGGATGGCGGTATGGGGGTCGGAATCCCCATGGCGGCGCTATGGAGGATTCCCCTGGGCAGCGGAAAACCGTCGGTACACCGCCGGTTTTCCGTTTCTGACCGCGGCTGTACCGCCGCGGTCAGAATTGCCCTGGATGCACCGCCAGCCTGTTGGCGGTGCATCCGCGGTACCCTACCCTGGCGGTCTCGGACCGCCAGGGTAGGAATGACCGCCCAAATGTCATGTTCTTAAGGAAGTTACTGTGGAGACTTTTGCAGTATCAATGCAGGGTGCATTTTGCAGGATGTATACTGTTACATACATACGCAATAATGTGAAGGAGTAAAGAAAGAATCTCAGAAGAACAAAGTTTCATTATCAAGCAATCTCATTCAATTCTCCACAGCTGTAGCAGTTGATAAGTCTTGCATATTGCCAATAATCCTGCTCTGGGAGCAAAGAGGATTGAGGTAACTCATCATCTCTCTTCTTCCAGAAGAGAATCCAGCCTGTAAGGGAGGAAGATGGAACTAGGATAGGTAATATCATGCAACTGCAAGGAAATTAGAATCCAGGAAAGGGGAGAAAATAACAAAGTGCAAGAGGAGCCAAACCGTCAATGAGTACTAGTAGCAGCGGGAACCCTGTAATTACTGATCAATGTGCGGCATCTGTCTCTTTCCACTGCCTCTGCTTAAATTTCATTAGAGATGATTAACTCTCCCCCATATTAAATGCTACTTGAGCAATCCTTGGGGACTCTGCTCATTTAAGCCCTGAAAGTTCATCCATTGCTGGTGATGCCCCAACTGTAACAGACTAGTCATCCACACATTCCAATCTACTTTTTTCAGTTTTCCTTGTTCTTGCACCAGTCCTGAAATCATGATAGTTGGTGCGTTGGCCTGTGATGGTGGGGATGTATGTGAATGATGCTGAATCTGTGTCTACGTTGGTGGGTGTATGAATGTAGCATAGTAGGTATGCTGGTGTGTGATGATGGCTGTGTAGTGTAGTGGATTTCATTACAAATGCTGGGTGGGTGTGGAGATATGAACATGGCTGTTTGTTGGGAATGTGTAAGCACACACTTTTGGTTACACAGAAGTCTAATGGTGGGTGGGCTGCTTATACATGATGTTCAGTGGCAGGCTGTAAGATGGTGGGTATGGTGTGATATGACAGTAGGTGGATACACTCATGAAGGTGAATGTGTTGCCATATTATGATGGATTTATTGGCATACAATGTAAGTTTTGAGGACATATAGTTGTGAGTGTGTTGACATATGATTACTTAATGATGATGTATTGTCTGAAAAATTATGAGGAGTTATGTGGAGTTGCAAATACTGCACATGGCGTTGAGCGTAACGTTGACTTAGGCCCTCATTATGAACACGGCGGTAAAAAACGATGTGTTCATGCTGGTGGTCAAAACACTGACCGCCAGCGTCCTCAGATCCCCGCCGGCTGTATTAGGAACATTCCTGTGGGCTGGCAGTTTTACCCGCCACCGCTGGCATACACCGCCATGTTCATAATGACCGCCTTAGTGTGGTGGGGCTGTGACATGAGGGGATGGAAGTATATTGGAGTTTGGTGTATGGTGATGGCCCTAACGCGGACTAAGGTAACTATAACTCCCGCCCCCGCCATGCATGTTTCTTTCTTCAATCATTTGACTGCTAATGTTTCATTGATATTTTTAATGATGTTATAAAAGTTGTCATGATTGCTGTACTTTCTGGGGTAATTAGCAGTGCATGGCTAGGGTGCGAGTTATAGTCCTTAGTCCGCAAATTATAGTTACTTGAAATAACTGTAACTATAACTGCTGAATTTCTCTGGTAAACTCAGAGCCTAACCATAACATCCCTGCAACCTTTGTTTCTTTTCAGTGAATTTCTATTTTTTGTAACGTAAAGTAGTTTTTTTACTATATGTTAATCCAACCACTGCTGTGAACAGCTTAAGGCTGTGCATGTCAGGGGTTGGCTGGGAGTTGGCCGCAGGGTATGCCTCTCTGGGTGTGGTAATAGGTGTGAGATGGTGTCTCTGGGTGTGAGAGTAGGTATAAGACTGTGTCTCTGGGTGTGACAGTCGGTGTGAGAGTGTCTCTGTGAGGGGTGTGTGAGTGTCTGTGTGGGTCTTTGAGTATATGTGTGAGAGTCTGAGGGGTCTGTGAGTGGGTGCATGAATGTCTGATTGGGTATGTGAGTGGGTGCATGAGTGTCTAAGTGGATCTGTGAGTGGTTGAGTCTCTGAGTGGGTCTGTGAGCCGGTGCATGGGTGTGTGAGTGGGTCTGTGAGTGTGTGCAGGAGTCTATGAGTGGGTCTGTGAGTTGGTGCGTGAGTGTCAGAGTGGGTCTGTGAGTGGGTGCATGAGTCTTTGAGTGGGTCTGTGAGTGGGTGTGTGAGTCTCTGAGTGGGTCTGTGGGTGGTGCATGAGTGTGTAAGTGGGTCTGAGAGTGGGTGCATAAGTGTCAGTGTGGATCTGTGAGAAGGTGCGTGAGTCTCTGAGTGTGTCTGTGAGTAGGTGTGTGAGTATCTGTGTGGGTGTGTCAGTAGCTGTGTGAATGACTCTGCCACAAAGCATGAAATTTCTACCCAAGTGGAGTTCTTTCTGCCTCCTTGGGTAAATGTCCAGTATGTCCAGCTCCTGTTATGTCGCGGGTGCCCACCCCGGAAAATAGCTGTTTGCTCTAACTTGGCGGGACCTTTGACAGCTCCCACCAAGTCAGAGCAACCACCTCACTTTCTGCAAGTGAGAGCTGTCAAACACCTCTCACTTGCAGAAAGTGAAGTTTTCATGTGTTTCCCTGCAGGCAAATATGCATGAAACAGATCAAAACATTGCTCCCACAAGCAAGGAGCTGCTATTTAAAGTAACTCCCTGCTTGTGGAAGCAATGCTGTCTCCCACAGGACGTGGGGAGCCAGCTAGGACCATGGGGCCTTGAGCCCCCCACACCCCAGTCCAGTCACTCTTTCTCTTCTCTCTCTTCCATTCCACAGTGGGATGGAAGAGAGAGAGAGAGATTGTCATTGCAGTGGTCTCTCCATGCAATGACTTCAAAGCATCGAACTAGCAAGATGTTTGGTATGAATGCTGTAGTTACGTTTGGATGCAGAGCAGAAAAGAGTCACTTTTGGCATAAAGGTCAAGGTCTTGTGCTGTCATTCAGTAGGTTGAATGTTCAAATTCTAGTATCGCTTGGCAGTCTGTTTATTTATTCACTAGTCTTTTGACAGTTAACACTTCCTAGTGATTGAACATTCATGTTTTTTTCCTATCACATGTGTGGTTTGAATGTTATAGGTATGTCTGGAAAGACAAGGGTAATGCGTCACCTGTGGTGTTATGGTTAACATCACAGACCCTCACATTGAAAGCTGAGGGTTCTACTCCAGTTATGTCTGTGGTCTTTTCCCTGCTTTAATTTATTTTAAACTTCTAAAGTTAAAGGTTCACACTGAAAGGTGATCTCACTTTTTCAAATGACAAATGCACTTTTCTTTTTAATTTGTTTTAAAATATCTCAGTCTAGGTATATCACTCATCAAAGCCTAAATCTCTCTCTCTCTCTCTCTGAATCTCTCAATTACTCTAACTCTCTCTCTCTCTCTCTCAGGGTTGGGTGGTTAGGGGGTTTGGCTGCGGGTCCTGTGACCAACCTGACCGCGCATGGCCAAAGGCTGTGCGTGGCACATGGTTGGGCAGTTATAGGAGGTTGTCGACGGCGGTGGTTACATTAATGTATAGTAATACAAATTACTTTAGGTTAAAAATTCACCAGTTATAGTCAGAGTTATCTCAACTAACTATAACTTGTGCTCTGAGGTAACTATAACTCGAACCTTTGTCATGCACAGCTTTTTCGTCAAAATTTTACTGGAAATATTACATTGATATTACCAATTATGTTATCAAAGATATAATGAGTGTCGTAATTTGGGGGTAATTAGTAGGTGTGAGAGTGGCTGTGTGTGCGCGGTGTGTGAGTAAATGTGTCAGGGACTGGATGGGTATGTGAGTTTGTGTGTGAATGCTTCTGTAGATGAGTAGGTGGGCATGTGAGTGTGTGAGTGGGTGTGTGAGTGCTGATGTGGGCTTGGGAGTGATGTTGTGAATGACTGGGTATGTAAGTGGGTGTGCGAGTGATAGTGTGGGGGTATAAGTGGATCTGGGAGTGTGTATAGTTTTATTTCCCATTGGGACTGCATCCACAGATCCGTTGCAGATTCACATGGGGTCCCGCTGAGTCCAGCAATGGATCCGCAGATCCACGCATTTGGAAAAAAACATTTTGGGGCAATTTTCTGCACATCCGGGGTCCCTCAGCAACCCCTCTATCACACCCTTGGGGTCAAGATATATTTACCCTGACCCCTTCTATCAGTTTACACTTTCAATTCATTTTGAGGCCCCGGAATCATGTCCGAAAGCAAAAATGGTGGGTGCAACTTTCCTGTTTGGTTGCGGCCAGCCAATCATGGCATTGTTGGTGTGTGGATACGTGGATCTACCTTGGTGGGTCCTTGATGCATCGGCGTCCATAGATATACCCATTTCTTTTCTCTTTAATAACTCCAGAACTACTGAACGGATTTGCACCAAATTAGAAAAAAGGGTTCTTTCTGGACCAGGAGCCAGCTTTCTGCTAAATTTGATGTAATTCCGTGCAGCGATTCTGGCTGTAGAGTGAGTGTGTCTAAAATCCCTATGGGAAATTGCATGGGAAAAATGCATTTTGGGACCCCCTTCTTCTCATACCCCATTTGATAAATCACCCTGCAACTTTCAATACGGCAGCTGAAGTGGGTGGAAAACTAGTTTTTACATTTTTGTGAAGATTCATCAAAAGACTTCAAAGTTATTAGCAAAACAAAAAAATGTTGTGTCTATGGAAACTAGGCCCTAACTATAACTACCTTCTACTCATATTAAGGGGCACATGCTAGAGTTGATTTTTGAGACACCTGACCATATCTATTGTGAAGAAGTAATTCCACAGGTATGGACAGACCACTCATTAATACTTTTAATGGTCCCCTCACAACAATAGAAAGGAGAGGAAACAACTTGGGAGGAAGACGGTCTCAAAGAACAAGTACCGACCTTGGTCGAAATTAAACACCTCTAAGTTGGTAAGAACTCTGTCATACACGTCACCGAGGAAAATACGGGAATTAGTGTACAGGTGCCCATAGGATATGATCATTATGTAAACTGGGTGCACTCAGTAGTAGATATAATATATCAATAAAAAATAAGGCCTGGTCTACTTCTACTGAACCTTGGTACTCCCCTACTCTTAAAGAAACCAAACTAAGATGCAAGAAACTGGAACTCGTGGTGAGTTGAGGATGCTCACTCAGCAGGCGTAGCCCTAAAATATTAACAGAGGAAAAATAAACTGATCATCTGTGGAAATAAATATTTTTTTTACCTCTAAAATCCGGATTGCATCAATTCTGTTCCAGATCGTGAAAGATTTTTCAGTTTCTAGGTGGGTATTGTCAGAGAGCAAGTTAATCAATAAAATGTTGAGGTATTTAAATATTAATTAAAAGAGTAAAGTATGTATTTAAAGTCCGTTTTGAAATTATTGTGTGTTTAAAATGTGTAATTTCTATAAACAGTACATGTTAAATTAGAAATAATGTTGATTAATGTAGAAATGTTTTATAATTATTAATATGAACTAATGTGAACACTAATGTAATTGAATTAAGTGATTATTTGGTTTAAATGTTAAATTAAATGTTTTATTATATATGAGGCTTCATGAAGAGGCCTAAAGCTAATTATACGTTTTAAAATCTTGTGCAGTGTTTTTCTGTTTCAGCAGTTTCTTGAAGCTCAATTTTCATTGTTCACATATTGCTGAATTCACATAATATTTCAAATGTTTAGTGAAATAGGTTTTCAATATCCTGTGTGAATTGTTCACTGTGGAAAAGTTATGTTTCTTATGTTGTAACACATGTCTGTCTTCCTGGGATGAGATAATGTGTTTCCAGGAACAACAGTCTTCTGTGCTGATGTATAACCTGCAGCAATTGTATTCTACTGTAGAAACTGGTGACTACAGTGAAAGAAGATGAACCAATCATGAATGGAGAAAATGAATACTTCTGAAACGTGGCATAAATTCAATTGGTTCTGACCTAAAACACACCTAGGACTTTAATCTACCAAAGTTCAAGTGATATAAGAGCAGTTCTAATCCATTCCTTGCAGTTCTCAGCTGTCTTCAGAGATTTTCCTTTTCTCATCTAGTGTAATGTCCTTAGCTTTCTGCCAATGACAGCTCAGATGCATTAAGGCCAAACATTACTGAACTGTTTCCTATTATGTCATTGCCCAATGAAGAAGACCAGAAGATGCTCCACTGATGAAACATCACTGCCTGCTGATCCATTTAGGAGAGGAATAACCAAATGTGCATTTGTCTTTCTTGCAGATTTTCATGTTTTCTCTTTTTAGAAAATCCAGCCGCTAGTTTTAGATAGTGTCATGGCCAGATGTTTCACAAATTAATTTTTGTCTTCTTTTCTTTCTGCATGAACCCCAACGTGCTCATCGAATTAGGATAATAGTTAAGGATGCCAAATTCTGAATGAGACTGTTCTATATAATTTGAGTGTAAACAATTCGGCTGTCATAGATGTATGATTTCTGTCCCCCCTCTTGGATGGTACCCCTCCTGCAAAGGATGGAAAAAACCTAGGCATCTATCTTGAACCTAACCTCATGTTGAAGGTTCAGGTCAAGAATATGGTTTCAACTTGCCATTTTTTACTTAAAATCTTGACGAAGTTCCTTCTCTTCATTCCCAGTTGTGTCTATCAGGTGGTAATCCAGGCCACTATTCTCAGTTGCCTGCATTAATGCAATTCCCTCTATCTGGGGACAGACAAGGGACTCCCAAGAAAATTGCAAGGCATTTAGAATGTGGCAGCCAAGATGAAACTGGGACTTCCTCATTGGTCATCCTCTTCAGAGACCCTAAAACACCTACAATGGCTTCCAGTTGAAAAGGAGTGAAGTTTAAATCCCTCAACCTCATACACAAAGCAGCTCATGGAATAGGTCCAGTCTATCTGGCTAATAAATTGAAGAGGTACACTCCCACTCGTCTGCTGTGCTCATCCGATGCACACCTGCTGATTCTACTGTGCGTCAATCAATGTGGTAAGGCAGACAAGGCTTCCTCAAGCTGCAACAAAATTGTGGGATGAGCATCCTGCTCATCTGTGGAAAATCCTCTCTTTACTTGATTCTGGAAAGTTCTGAAACCTTGGCTCTTAGTCATCTATTTAGTTTGCATTATGCATTTCTTGAAAAGCAATATCTCTGTTGTGACAACACCTTTTAGTCGTCCTAGGCTTTGCTTCTGGCCATGCCTTTGTTGGGAATCTCTTGTTTTAGTTCCAGGACCAGATGTTATCCCTGTGCAGTGCTTGACCTGCTCCAAGGCTGGGTGAGAGTGCATTTAAATGTGTTTTGTCGATTACACTCTTTTGAGGTTGTGTACTTTGTACTAATACAGTGTCCCTTCCTCTCCCCGTGTTAAAATTCCATAGCGCATATCTAAGTAAGTATTTCCCATTTTACCAAACCTCGCCCCACACTGCAATTTGACCAAATTAAATGCAGATATTAGCACTGCTTCAGAGAAAAACGTATTTGATGTGGTGAACTCAAAAACTGGACACACGTATTAGCATATATCCCCACCCTTTATCACCCAGGAAGTTTCTGTATTCCGACCCTTGGTGACATAGCTGGAATTTTATGTCTGCACTTTAAGAACTATTGAATATTTTTGTCTACATCATGTAACTAGGGAGACACTATCTTTTAGTCCAGTAAACGTTTTTACGAGAAACTCAAGTGGTTCTTCAATGCTTTGAATGCACATTCAGCAATTTATAGGCATCTGCCAAAAAGTTTAAAAATAATTCCAGAAATAAAAAACAACTCAGATGAGAATCGCTGGAGTACTAAAAAACCCAAATGAGATGTGCATGGATCCCTGCCCAGAGCAGACATTAACGCGGCCATCTTTCAAAGCAATCACTGCATATAAGCAAGCCTGCAGCCTTGGCTCAGATGCGCTCACTTTGCAACATCCACGCCACGTTGGCTCAGTTTGAGGCCCACATTTACATTTCTGCTCAGGTCCTGCAGAGAAAATCTTGCTGGACAAACCCTCCATCTGCCCTTTGAAATATTATCCTTTCATGTTCCGCCAACAAAATGCGGACAAAATGTCCTCGGAAATTAGCACCGGACGCTCTTTGGCAATCAGCAATCAAAAATTGCAGTTATACTCATCTATTTATTCACATAATAGTGCTAGATGCTGCCAGAGTGCGACTTAAGAGAGCTGTGAATGGCACTCGAAAAGTTCAGATTCGTCCGAAAATATTGACAATAGATGATGTCGTGGTTATATTGTGAACTAGGGGAGTGCAAAGAGTTTTTTCCCCTGCTGGTGATGTTTTCAGGAGTTTTGCTTTTCAGAAAGGTGGAAGATTCGAGATTACCTTTTGCCTCTGCCTGTGTAAAATTCAGCATTTTCTGCTATCGAACAAGAGCATTTTCAATGCTCAATCAAAATTCTTTGCAGTCGTTTTCTCGTGTTTATTTTTTTGTACCTTTTCTGTACACAGTGGCATTGCTCAGACGAAGAACATGGTTTTCTGGTAAGTATCTGTTGGACCTGGCCCTTTCTGCAGGGTCATCCTCAATCGTTTTGCCTTCATCCTCCTCTTAATTTCTCGTTTTTGTTGGCTTTAGGACTCTGGACATTTTACCACTGCTGACCAGTGCTAAAGTGCAGGTGCTGGCTGCTTAATGCTCAGTTCAGTGGCTCTGCAATGGTAACATTGGCTTATCCACAATTGGAAGCTTAAATTTACTTATAATTCCCCTGTGAAGTGCCCCACATGTGCTAGTGGGCCTGCAGCACTGGTTTGTGCCACACACTTCAGAAACCCTTTAAACATGACTAAGGCCTGACATTGCAAAGCCTGTGTGTGCAGTTTTCAACTGCCATGTCAACTTGGTAAGCTAACTCTCTAGCCAGGCCCAAACCTTACTATTTAATACATATATGTCACCATTAAGGTAGGCCCTGGATAGCCACAAGGGCAGGTGCACTGTATTTAAAAAAGTTGGACTTGTACTTTTAGTTTTACATGTCCAGATAGTGAAAAACCCCTACATTCGTTTTTCGCTGCCGAAAAGGCCCATCCCTCCCATAGGTTAACATTAGGATTACCTTATTATATTTTATAAGGTTAATAGAAAATTGGGACCAGATAGATATTTCAAGATTGGTGTCTCTGGACTCATAATTTAAAATCCCAATTTATGGAAAGTTGGCTTTTAAATTGCAAGTCTGAAAACTGCACTTTTAGAAAGTTGGGATGTTCTTACTTTAACCATTCTGTTTCTGAATACACATCTGGTGAGTGACAGGTGGCTCTTGCGCATTCCCTCCAAACAGTTACACGCAAAGGGAGCTGAGGTGTGCTATTTACACCCTGATGACCCATCACCAGGCTGAATGGTCTTACTGGGCTGGATGGGAGGGAGGAACTGACACTTGCATCTGAATAGGGCAGTGCGGGTCCCCACACAAAGAGCTGCATAGTCCCCTGTAGTGTGTCTGGAGCCAGGGAAGGAAGGGAGGGACTTTGTGCACTTCAAAGGCCTCTCTTTGAAGTTCCCCCCACTTCAAAGACACAACTGGGTATAAGTACTAGACCCCAAACACCACCAAATCAGTACACTTCTGCATCTGAGGAAAATATGCCAGGAAAAAGGACTGCTGTAGGGACTTTCATTCTCCTGGAACTCTGCTGGACTTTGCTAGGCTCCTGCTTTGCTGTGCTTGCCTTGTTGCCTGCCTTGCTTGGGAGTGAGAAGGGCTGGGTCTGCATTTCTACATCTCCAGAACCAAAGTGACTCCAAGGGCATGCTGGCTTGCTTCATGTTCTGAAGTCTAAGGGACATCAAATACTTCATTCAGCTCTGCTAGAGCTTCTGGACTCTGCCGACTGTGAGTCCTACCCTGCCAAGTGGTGCCATTCCACTCTTGGGCCCTTGGAAGTGGGTTCTGCAGATGTATTCTGAGAAAATCTATGCACTGTCATCACTTCGCTGATTGGAATCACTGCATCTCTCCCCAATGCTGCCACATCGGTGCTGCCACTGAGGACGAGGACTTTGTATCACCAAGTGTGTGACTAAAGTTCAACGCATAGCCTTCAGCCATGAAGCATCACCTTTCGCCAGCTGCGCAGCTCGACAGCGGTGCATCACTTTCATTGCAAACGGTTTGACGCCACACCACTGCTTGAGGATTGATGATGGTGCGGCCCGAAGACGAAACACCCCTGACTGCGCTGATCGCAACCGACATCTCCTTTGCATCATCTCCTCTGCTCCTCACATCAGATCCTCAATATTTATGCAACTCTCTATACAAGATACTCTTTCAAGAGTTCCTGCAGCTGGCCCGTGCTCCATCGTGGTCGGCCTTAACATTTGGATATACCCCGTTATAGCGCAACCAGATAGCTCTGGTTGGCGCTTTAAGCTTTTAAGCACTTTGGGGGTGATTACCGCACCGCGGTCGTCAGACCGCTGCAGTGATTCTGGGTTTTCCACTGGGCTGGCGGGCGACCGCCAAAAGGCCGCCCGCCAGCCCAGTGGAAAACAACCTTCCCACGAGGACGCCGGCTCTGAATGGAGCGGGCGGAGTGGGAAGGTGCGACGGATGCAGTTGCACCCGTCGCGAATTTCACTGTCTGCAACCCGCCAACCCTGGCGCAGAATGACCCCCTTTATTTGCAGACAGTCTTTAAAAATCCATCTCTTGACTTCTACATATTTCATTTCGTTTGTTTTGGTCTTGCTTTGTTCATTAAATTTTTCTAACTTGGTGCATATTATTTTAGTGTGGTGTTTTCAGTATTTGTACTGTATTGAGTTTTGCACAAATACTTTACAAATTACCTCTTAGGTTAAACCTGACTTCTCTGTGCCAAGCTACCAGAGGGTGAGCACAGGTTAACTCATGGTATGTATCTGACTTACTGTGATTAGAATGGTTGTCCCTACTTGGAAAGGGTGCATATCTCTCCCAACTAGAGACCCTATTTCTAACAATATTTTTTTACACAAAACTGCTTTGTTACTTTTAAATGATGATGTGTGTAGGGCCACTCGAATTATGCAGTAATGGTCAACCAAATTATGCAGCAGAGGTGACTAAATTATGAGACAATAAAAGACAAATTATGCTACTTAATGCACTACATTCCAAATCAATATTATTTTGTAATTTTGTAATTTTAAAACACTTTATTACTGTCTGGGGCAGTAATTAATTTGAGCCGGCTGTTGCCATTGGGCATCACCACCACTCCTTTTTGGGGGCTGGCACATTTTTTCTACATCAGAAGTTTACAGAGACAAAAGAGGGAAAACACACAAAGGGGAGAGTCGGAGGAAGGACAAGACGCGAAAACTACCACGGAGGGAGAAACCAGAAACTTGCAAGAGCAAGATGAAAGGCAGAGGGTGTATGGTAGTGAATTAAAGAGGCCTGGGGTACAGTTACGATTGTGCAGCCTTGGTATTTGGTGCAGCAACATTTAATTGCCCAGGCTGTAGGCTGCTATGTAGAGTTTCCACACCAGCACTCATTCTGGTCTGGGCAAAGTTTTCATCTCATGAGTATTATTTTAACCCCTGAATATGGCAATCAACAAGTCAAAAGTGGGCTACTTCTGGCTCTTTCCAGCCCTATAAAGGCCATGGAGACCAACCAAACTAAAACCCCTTGTAGTATTTCCATTAAAGACTTGCTTCAAAAGCCGGACCTAAAGGTTCGGTCACGGGGGTGACTCTCCCCCCACAGAAAGACGTCGGACATTTCAGCTGACAATCAGAATCCAGCAACAAAAGGGGATATACAAATATTGCTGGCAGAGTTCCATAAAGATATCAATGCACTTTGCCAAGACTTTATACACACTCTCTCAGACCTCGATGAATTGGACAGACAAATAGACTTGTGCCTGACAACAGATGAATCAACTTTTGCCGACCAGGTTTCGGTGAACATTGATTGCGTAGCACGTATGGAGAAACTCAAGTCAAACTACAATCTCTTGCAAGACAAATTGGACGATCTGGAGAATCGTTTCAGACGTAACAACATTCGCCTTAGGGGAATTTTGCGGCTGTTCCCGCGTCAGACCTTGAGACCGATGTTCAAGCTCTCTTTGCCCACCTCTTAGACCCAAACTGTGATCAGCTGGTGGTTACTAGATTGCACACACAAGGTGTTTTCACTGTACCAACAATCGAAAAACCCTTCTCCTTACTTCCTCACCAGGGTTCATTGTTTTCATATAAAGGAGAAGGTCATGCAAGCGGCCAGGCGTCAGGAACCGGTGGTCTTAAGGGGCGACAATCTATCAATATACCAGGACATGTCTACTCATACCTTAGCCAGACGTAGAGAGTTTCGGGATGTCACACTCCATTTGCGTGAGTGCAAGATTGTATAATGATGGGATTCCCCCTGCGCCTTCATTTTACCCACCAGGACAAATGAGTGGCAGCACGTACTCTGGCAGAGGGTAGTGAGGCACTTGGCCTGTCGCCTCCTTGAGGAGACGGTGAAGACTGTCCTGGGCCTGCTATACCTTCCTTGGTGCACAGAGGGGAGGGGATGGTGATATCCGAACTCAAAGGACAAAAAGAAACAAGCACACAAGCAGTACAGGGCAGACGCCCAGGCTCAACATCGAGCTTCCTCTGTTGATGACACACCTGCTTGATGGTTGTGCTCACCTGGGGACTGGACTGGATCAAGACAGGTGGCGGCGGAGCATGCATGAGACTCTATTAAATGCTGTGGACTCTTGCTACATGGTTTTGAATTTATGTCTTTGAGGGAGGGAGGGATCACGTTTTCTGTTGGGATTCACCCCCTCACTTCGGCCTTCTCTCCCAGTTTGCAGGATTTTTGCTTTCTTCATGTCATACTGCTTGTTTTTCTCAGGTAGGCCCACACAACTTCTACTGACGTGAGGACGAGTCTGGGCCTTTCATATCGGTGTATTAGGTGCCTTTGTTTGGTTATTGTTTAATATTTTTTGTATGTTTGGTTATATGTAGTTTAACACATTGACACATCCAGGTCAGCCTTATTATGTCAGGACATGCTATGACCTCAGTGTTTGTTTGACTGGGATGGCGGTGTCTATTCGTTTAGCTTATCGTACTTAAAGTGGCTACTCTGAATGTACAGAGCCTTAATTCCCCCATTAAACGGAGGGCGCTGACTGGTTTCATAGACGGGAAGTCAATGTCACCTTCTTGCAGGAGACACACCTGCGTAGGGCAGACACTAGACATTTGCGATCATACTCGTATCCTACACATTTTCACTCATCTTACACTTCTAAAGCTTCGGGTGGCCCTGATGTTTCGTAGGGGGCTTTCATTCCAACTCGAGGCTACTCATAGGGATGTGGAGGGGGGTTTGGTGAGTGTCAGGGTTTCCATGGGTCCTTCTATAGTTACCTTGATGTCAATTTACGGTCCCACCACTGATGGTAACTCTTTCTAACTACACTGTTTCCCACCATCTCCCACTTTGCCCATGGTTTTATGATCCTTGGGGGACATCTAAATGCCACACTTAATCCCTATATCGATAGATCTGGAGTGGGATTGGGCGGGAGACAAATTCCCTCTGTGTTGCTTCAGGGCATCAGACCTCTCTCTGCTTGCTGCTTGGAAACACCTTCATCCTTGAGAACGTGATTCCAGTGTTCATAAAACATTTTCACGCATTGATTATTTTTTGGTCTCCATTGCTTTGGCCTTGCGGCTTCTTGATTCCTTGATTGGAGTCAGGGCCCTATTAAACCATGCACCTGTGTACTTAGATATAGGGCCTGATACCCCTAGGCCCCCTTTCCCTCGTCCTTGGGTGATGAATGAAGTGGCGTTTCGAGATCCCTCCCTTCACGATAGGATCAAAGACACTGTGGAACATTATTTTATGGAAAATGACACTGGGTATGTGTCTCCTGCAACCCTTTGGGATGCGGCGAAGGCTGTTTTCAGGGGCAAATTGATATCTCACACAGATGCATTTGAATGCACAGCACAATTGCGAAGACAAGAATTAGAGACTAACTTGGCTGAGGCAGAAATCCATCATGAGCGCTTGGGTGCAACTCGCACTTTGAAGGACCTCAGAAACATTAGGGGTGATTTGGAGCACCTTCTTATGAAAGAGGCAGCTAAGAAATTTCTCTACATTGGTCAGACATACTATGAGCGAGGGGACAAGGCAGATAGATTATTAGCGCACAAACTACTTCTTCATTCCACATGAAACCACATACATGGAATTTGGGGTGAGGAGAACCGCCCTTTCTTCTCAACCCCAGACATAATGAAGCTGTTCCATGACTTTTATTTGGCCCTATACCAGTCTCAGGCTCTGTCTGAGCAGTTGCAGAATGATTACCTGGATAGTTTTGACCCCCCTGATTGCAGGGAAGATTTATTACAACTCAAGTCCAACATAACTTGGATGAGGTTAAATCGGTCATAACTGGGTTACCTGCGTGGAAGGGACCTGATCCTGGTGGGTTTTTGGCTACATTTTATAAGGCCTTTGTTCACCTCCTAACCAAACCCCTAGCATGAGTCTTCAACTATTTACTCACTACCTGATCGGTCACTGACACAGTGATGGATTCTTATATCATTCTGCTTTTAAAGGTGAACAAATCTCCCACAAGATGCACATCATACCACCCCATCGCCATTATCAATTGTGATGTCAGAATATTTCTGTCTGTCGTGGTTCAGCGTCTCCAAAATGTCTTGCCTCGCATGATCTCCCCACAGCAGTCGGGCTTTATACAAAATCGCCAAGCCAATGACAACACAAATTTGGCAATAGCCCTTATGGAAGTAACAGAACGCACTGGTCAGACCCTGCTCCTTCTTTTTCTAGATGCCGAGAAGGCGTTTATTAGAGTAGATTGGTCCTTCCTTTTCAAGCTTCTGGGTAAATTCCACATGGGCCCTAAATTGACGACCTATATCCAATCGACCCAGGACAAAATTGAAAATAAACTGAACTCTTTCAACATCCATCCACCTCTCACCTCTGTTTTAGCGCTTTCTATGGAGCCCCTGGTTGACAGACTCCAGGGCAACCCTGACATTCAGGGCATTAGGGTATGGGACAAAGAGCACAAATTGGCTCTATTTCCGGATGACACTCTTTGCTTCCTTACTCAACCCTCCTATTCTATTCTGGCTCTGTTGAAGGAACTCAATGCGTTCTCAGCAGTCTCAGGCTTCAAGGTCAGTTTCACAAAATCGTGGGGTATGGGTGTGGCCTATGCCCGGGGCTCTTTGGAACAACCCGTGAGACAGGCGGAATTTCAGAGGACATCGGAAAGCATTACATATCTCTGCATTCAACTCACATCCTCATTACGGCTTTGTTTCTAGGAAATATTCTCCTCTTGCTTATTTAAGGATCTTTAGCGATGGGGCAAGCTGGAGATTTCTTGGTTGGGCAGGCTCAATTGTCTTAAGATGAATCTCATGCAGTGTCTTTTAACCCTCCCTCTCCATGTTCATAAATCTACACTGGCCCACATCATGCAAAAATGTCTAGCTTTGTCTGGGGTAATATATCCCAGAGGGTGGCAAGGGTGACTGTGTGCCGTGTTTAATCCGATGGAGGCATAGGGTGTCCAGACACACGCACATATATGCACGTGGTACATCTACGCCCCGCACTTGCCTGGAATCATAACCCTGACAAAAAACCATGGGTTCAGGTCGAACAAGTGTACTCCCAGGTGCCCTTGGATGGCCTGTTGTGGGTTCCCCTTACGAGAGTCCCTCCAGGTCCCCCTCTTCTTCCACTGACTTAACTTTTATTGATATACGGGTGGCTAAACGTACGTTCCCCTCTTACTGCTCTCCTCTTACACCACTGGCTCCTAACCGCGACTTTCCTCCTGGGGCTACTCATCCTGGTCTATATGCTTGGAGCAATAATGAGGCTCAGAGGCTTCAAGCCTTCTACGGTGAGGGCACCCTTAAGCCAGGTGACTCCCTCCAGGAACAGTTTGGTCTCTTAAGGTCCGTATCATATCGCTTAGTCCAAGATTTACACTGGGCTTTACAGTGGGCAGGACAGGGGAAGACGAATCTGACATTGAACCTCTATTTCGCTCAAACACTCAATGTAAAGACATTTCATTACTCTACAGCTATATCTTGACCCTCACACCTCCAAGGAAGCATGCCTATGTAGCGCAGTGGGAGAAGGAGCTGGGGGATGGCAATCCTGAGGGGCACATGGCAGTCCAATTGGCAAAGGGCTTCTGGCTTTTTCTTATGTCGGAAACGCATACAAACTTATCACCCATTGGTACTTGAGCGCTGTCCACTTGCATAAAATATTTGGGAGCCAGTTGTCTGCTGGAATGGGTGTGGGGAATAGAGCACTTTTTTACATGCTTCGTGGGCATGCCCCTCCATACAGTCTTGCTGGGAAACAACCATGCAAAACATTTACAATATCACCAACATTACTTAGCCATGAGAGCCTCTTCTTATTCAGTTGGGGGACCCTGAGGCCAAGAGGGTTCTCCTTACAACTACTTCTAGAGGCAAATTGATATCCTTTCTTTTACTAGCAGCATGCCTCTGTATAACCCAGATGCGGAAACAGCCTCACTCCCCTACCGTTAACCTGTGGTGGAGTAAGGTGTGGAACATATATGCTATGGAGAATCTCACTACTTAGAGACAAACAAACTAAATTCAAGTCCATGTGGCATCCCTTTCTTATCTACATTCGCAGCCAAGGCAGAATAGGGGGCATACATCTTACTATGTCAAAAACACTTTGAGCCTCAGACATGTGGGCACTTTCATCCCCGGAGTCTGAGGAGGATACCTTATAATAGAGCTACAACATAGCCACTTGGAGTATTTGAAGACTGCCCTTACAGCAGCCCATAACTCCCTCCCTGGGCTGTCGGATATTGATATATGCCCCTGTTTATTGCTTACCGCTGTATTTAGTGCTGTCTTATTAATCCACTGTAGCAACATGCTGTTACTGATATTGTGAACTGTCTTCCTGATTCCTTTTGATATACTGCTTTGTCTCTCGGAAGGCTGATTGTTTTGATAAATGTGTCATGTTTATTATTAATTATTAAAATGCAAAACTAATATTTATTTTTTTTAAAAGAAACACCTTCTTTACAGGCGACTAATGCCCAAGCAAAGTAGCGTATTGTCCTGTGCAGCTCCAAATTGCATCCTTAGTTCTCAAAAAGTGATAAGATGCCTTTTACTGGAGAAGAAGGCTGTAATATTCTGGCAATTAGTTAGGATTTCTGAAATATCTTCGTGGCTGATATAAATTGCACTGTTATGAGAATTGACAGCACTGTGCAAGGAACGTCTGTGAATAGTAACATTAAAAGATGAGAGCAAATATAAAGTTGAAGAGTAAATGCTATTAAGCAGTGGTTCTTAACCTGTGGTCGGGGACCCCTGGGTGTCCACAACTCCTACTCTGTGGACCACGATTGCTTAGAAAATGAAATAATATTAACAGATTAAAAAGGTGTATATAAATAAAGAAGCAAAATGTAAAAATAAACATTTTAAAATGTTCTGTAAATGTGAAGCAATTTGAAATTGGAGCCTAAAAAGTAAGTTGGAATCCTCAGATTGATTTGTGAGAGCAGTGCAAGTGCATCAAATAGAATATGGTATGAACAATTGGGGGAATACATTGAATTCAGAAACACTCCAACATTCCCATTAAAATGTTTATTTCCTTAAATTTATGTGCAAATTAAATAAAATATTTCATCTTTTGTGTATTTGTTTTATGAATGCTTGTTTCTATATTTTTGTGTCTTGTTTTCCAGATCAAATCTTCCAAATTGTTTGAGTCAGAGTCCCATAATTCCAACAATGACTCAGTGGGGGGTTCTCGGATTTTAATAATAATTCAGTAGAAGTCTGTTGATTCCAGTAATGATGTAGTGGGGGCCCACAAAAGTCACAAGTTTAAGAACAACAGCTATAAAGCATTGAACATGTCTTTTGCTATTTATTTAGGTAACATTTTATTTGACATTGGATCAGATCAGTGTTTAGCCAGTTTTGGTGGGTCACAAAAGTCCAAACAGTGAAAAAAGACACCTTCAAATTCTGTATTTATTTTGTCACATTTGATGCACTTCAAAGACAGAGATCAAATGTCAGGCTGTGTTTTCTGATAAATTGCAGCTTTTATTAAACATGGGAATTGGTGTTTACAAACTTCTCTCACTTTGCAGTCAGAGAAAGAAAAGTAAAGTGAATTACATAGTGGTAGTTGGTGCATAGGGGGCAAAAGGGCATCGTCCTGTGGCCTCAGCAGGTACGAAAAGCAAAAGTCTTTGCAACATACTAAAGCAGCTGAGACTATAAGCATCTGAACAAAAGGATCTGTCAGTTTGGGTTGTTACTTTTCCCAGACCTGTGCAAACATCTTAAAGTGCGCATGACAGCAGCATACGGGAGGTGGGGGTCAGAGACTGGAGACTGGTTTGATAGGACTGTGCTTGTGTAAGGGGCACTTTTTCTTTGCAGCCGTTTCACAAATTCAAAATCCCATAGCTTTGCGCAGCACAACATATCTGAACAAAGGGGCTTGGTTGGGCACTGATGCATTTTGAACAAACCTGCCCCAAGTCCTAAAAGAAGGCTGGATAGGGCAGGGTGAAGAAGGATCAACCTCCTGCCCCATCGTGGCTTCTGATGGGGCTGTCAGCAAGATGCGCGGGGCTCATGAAGAAGTCTTGTGAAGACAACTCGTGGTGGAGCAGGCTTATTGGTAAGAAGAGAAAAGAAGAAATTCAGTTTGGAAGCTAAGAGAACAGGTGTTAATTAAATGATAGAGGGTATGGAAGAAGGTTTGGGGTAGAATATGTACTTGAGGGGTATGGAATGACGTGGGAACAATGTATGAATTTATTATTCAAGACTGCACGCTTTTTTCTTCAGAAGGATGGACAGTGTCTATACAAAAAATAAGTCTCAGCAGAAATCTCTTGACCTATTATGATGTATCAATAGTGTTAGACCTGACAGCCTTTTTGCCTGCCTCCCTCCATTTTTGTGACACTGTTTTTGCTGGCTTTAGGACTCTGTGCACTTTACCACTGCTAATCAGTACTAAAGTGCATATTCTCTCTCCCTAAAACATGATAACAATGGTTCACACGCAATTGGCATATTTGATCTACTTGTAATGTAAATCCCTAGCAAAATGCACTACATGTGCCCAGGGCCTTTAAATTGAATGCTACTAGTGGGCCTGCAGCACTGGTTGTGCCACCCACATAAGTAGCCCCTTAACCATGTCTCAGGCCTGCCATTGCAAGGCCTGTGTGTGTAGTTTCGCTGCCACTTCAACTCTGCATTTAAAAGTACTTGCCAAGCCTTAAACTCTGCTTTTTCTACATATAAGTCACCCTTAAGGTAGGCCCTAGGTAACCCATAAGGCAGGGTGTTGTGTAGGTAAAAGGCAGGACATATACCTGTGTGTTTCATATGTCCTGGTAGTGGAAAACTCCTAAATTTGTTTTCCACTGCTGTGAGGCCTGCTCCTTTCATAGGCTAACCTTAGGGCTACCCTCATATACTGTTTGAGTGGTAGATTCTTATCAGAAAGGGGTAGCCAGGTTATACTTATTGTGGCCAGAATGGCAATACAAAATCCTGCTGACTGGGGAGGGTGGATTTTATATTACTATTTTAAAAATGCCACTTTTATAAAATAAGCATTTCTTTGCACTTTAAATCCTTCTCTGCCTTACAGCCTGTCTCCAGTCCACATCTGGGCTGGACTGGTTGACAGCTCCCTTGTGCATTTCACCCAGACAACCACAAGCACAGGATACTCAGTCACACTTGCACATATCTGCATATTGAATGGGTCTTCCTGGGCTGGAAGGGTGGAGGGGCTTGACACTTACATTCAAAGGCTAGTGGCCTGCCCTTACACAAAGGACTGCCACGCCTGCTACTGGGACCCTTGCAGAAAGACCCATACTGAAAGGGGACCTTGTGCACTTCAAAACCACTCTTTGAAGTCTCCTCCACTTCAAGGCTCTTTTGGGTATATAAACTGGGTCCCTGACCCCACCAACTCAGACACTTCCTGGGACAGATACTCTGAACCAGACCCTGCAACCTGCCAAGAGGAGCTGGCTGGCTGCCCAAAGGACTCACCTGGACTACTTTGCTGTGAAGGACTTCTGCCTTGCTGTTGCCCTGCTGCCTTGCTGACCGCTGGGTCTGCTGAGAAGTGCTCTCCAAGGACTTGGATTGAGCTTGCCTCCTGTTTCCTGAAGTCTCAGGGCCAAAAAGACTTCTTCTCTTTTATGGAACTCCTTGTGCTGTGAAAATCGATGCACAGCCTGCCGGAATCGACGCACAGCCTGCCTAGCGGTGAAAGAATCAACTCATCATCGCTCTAGAACGACACAGCCCGGCTCCCCGAGTGGAGATCAACAAAGCACCAGTGTTGTGACCAGAACATCGACGCACAGCCCACCGGATTGACGCATCGCTGAGCAGGAACGACACAGCCCTCCTTCCTGTGCGAGGAATCAACGCAGTGCCTGCTGTGCGACAGAACCTTTGCTGCATTGCCCATCAGATCGATGCAGCACCTGTGACATCATCCAGAACTCCGAGGATTTCCACGCATCGTCCCTGGGCGTCAAAAAACCCTGCATTGCAAAGGAGGAGTCACACCTGCGTGCCGGAATTTGACACAAAGTCCTTGCCGCGTGGAAAAGTATTGATGCATCATCTATGTGCACCCAGAAATCGAACGCACACCCAGTGTTTTCCATGCATCTCCTCCTCTGTGGTCTCCGTGCGTGTAATTTTGATGCATACCAGGTACTTTGTGCACACAAGAGGCAATTGTTGTTTTTCAAAGACTTAAGGCTATTCTTATCATTGCAAAAATGATATTTTAACTTGTACTTTTCAAATCTTGATCGTTGTGACCTTAATTCATTCAGATAAATATGTTATATTTTCCTAAACCTATGTGGAGTATTTTTGTGGTGTTTTCACTGTGGTATTGCATGATTTATTGCACAAATACTTTACACATTGCCTTTTAGGTTAAGCCTGATTGCTCAGTGCCAAGCTACTAGAGGGTGGGCTCAGGATAATTTGGATTGTGTGTGACATACCCTGACTAGATTGTGGTCCCTACTTGGACAAGGGTGTATACCTCTGCCAACTAGAGACCCCATTTCTAACAATTAGCATGTACAAGGCCTTTCTCTGCCTGAACAATACATATATATATATATATAGTGACCTGGCCAGAATTTAACTGCCATCGCTAATAATTTAAACTATGAGGCTGTTGTCAGTATCAATAAGTTGCGCAGCCTGTTAGTGCTCAAGACTTTAGGGCATATTTATTAGATTTTGCCTGATAAATCTAGAGTAAATCAACGCAGCACAAATCACTGAGTTGCATTACTCTGCCCTGGTAAGGCGTTCCATGGGTGGAGAGTGTTTGTTCCCATGCATCCACCCATGGATTTTGGTGCATTCCTAGATTTACCAATACTGGTAGACCTGAGAATGCATCAAATTTCTATGCCTCCATGGGTGATGTGTAAGTGGAGAAATATCTTTATTTCTCCTTGTTACTTCCTCTTTCTATGTGTGCTACATTCCGCAGTAAATATAGAAAGATATAATTGCTTCTCAGGATTGTTTTTATGCCCTTTCCTGCACAAGAACAATACTACTTACAACGCAGGAATACTGGCACATTGTGAGCCAGAACAGGGAAAAGACGGAAATGCACCTTACAATGTTCAGTATGTCGTGGTCCTGCCCTTTCCCCATCACCCAGCGTAGCACAGTACAGTAAAGTGACTTACTGCACTGTGCTGCATGATTTTTTAATAAGTATGCCCCTTATTTTCCTACCCATGCATTAGAGGAACTGTGCCTTTTGGGCGGCTTGAAGTTGGGAAAACAAGTTAATGTAAATTAACCAAGATCAGATTGCTGCCCCTTTTGTGAGGGTTGTATGAAGAAAAAAGAGATAAGGTAAAGCATAATGTTTTAAAAAATACACATCACTGCTTATCCTATCTCTCATTCTCATCCAAAGTGCTGCTACTCCCCTCTTCAGAAGGGCTGGCAAGTGTTTACATTTTACTTCAGCTTTAGCATTGGTTTCATGTGGTACCAGGTATTTCTTTCTCCAGGGATCGCTGGTCTGGAATAATCTCCTTCCTGAATTCCGTGCAGCTCTTCAATATGCAGCATTTTACAGTCTAGGGGATCTAGCAGCCCTTCCAAGAGTGTAGGAAGCTATTCAAATGCATAAAGTCAGTCTAAAATAACATATTTCAATGAGGGTGAAAAGTGAAAAAATCTGAAAAATGCTAAGAAGTTCTCACAGCTTGCATTTTCGGTCTACCCCATGCCTACCGAGGGAAGGCGGGAGTGTGGGAGAGAGATTTATCCTGCATGGTAGAGCCCCTTGTAGAGACAGACATAGAGAGTAGAATATTCTATATAATAAACAGGCCCAGGCATAGTTAAGCTCAAATAATTTAGCAAAACCTGTGTGGTAGACAGAGAGACAGAGTCAGAGAAATGCACAGTGTACACATCGTCCTACACCACAGAGAGTGCTGTGTCTCACATAAAAGAAATTGTGGCCCAATCAGAGATTAATTGAGTGTCTGCAGAATATGTTGTATGACCCCTAGGTGAAAGCTTGGTAAGTTGTATTTTATATTTTATATCGTTCAGCAGGAATCATGGTGAGGTTTTGAAGACATTTTTACTTTTGCTCACATCATATATCCAGAATGGAGTATGTGGCACTTAACAAAACTAGCAACAAATTTGTGTACTTGTGTGTCCTCTCATCTATACATTGTCCATGTTAAAAAGCAGGTGGCACTGGCAAACAAAGAAAAGTGGGCCAAATAGAGAAATGTGACTAACAGTGTTGAGTCCTATAAAGCAATAGAATGTAATCAATGTCATTCAGATATACTGGGTAGGAGAATCCATAATATTTTTGTAAAGGTATAATCTTTGAGGATGTTTGAGTTCTAATAACAGTTGAGTAAAAGGCCCATCAAGATTTTCTAATGCAACAAAGGACTGCTTAACAGCATAGACTCTGGGTTAGTGGCCTGTGGAGAAATTATGTAGATTTCTCAATAGGCCTGTTTCTGAGAGTCAAGGCAGATTCCTCTTTTGGGTTCTAATTGTCATGCTTCCAGCCAACTATTAACGGTTGCCCTCTGGCTCCATGTAAGGTTTTAAGCTGTGAATGCTGAGTTTTGACTAATAAATATTCATGTATTTTACCTATGAATCTGCATAGAATTTGACTTAATATAGAAAATAATGCATGACTTGGAAAATGTGCCTACGTGAGTGGCCGTCGGTAATCACGAAGTGTACTTATTACTTGCTTATTAAAATGAAGTGATTTAGATTAATGTAGTAGTATGTTATATTGATGATTTCGTATTCTGTTTTTGCTTTATTAATTGCAGGCCTTAAGTTAGCGAGGTCTTGGCCTAGTTGCACAGCCTCATGTTAAACTGCACTGTTAAAATAATGCTGTGAGAAATGTTCGCTTGAAGAAATTAATACGTGAATTGTTCTTTTCCACTGAGTTGACCAAACGTTAGCAGATGTTTTTTCTTTTCCCATTACAACTGCTTGCTAGAAAATGCTGTATTCATTATTGTTACTTTGTAAAGTTTAGTGTGTGAGAAAGCAATTTTCCCACGAGCTAACAATGGATGCACTGACTGGAGGACGGAGTGATACAAAATTGATACCTGACAAACCTGACGATGGGAACAGGAGAAGAGGAACCAATCATCAACGTGTGAAAGACAGCTTAGTTATATCTTAGATTTGAAGTTCTACCTTCATTGGGCTAAATATAAAAGTACGATTCTTTGACCAATGGCAACGTGGGAATAGTTTTAGACGATTTTAACTTAGCCTGACTGCACACAGAGCAAATCGCTCATTCCATTTTTAGCTTTCTGACAAAGAGGCGTGCTTACTCTTAATTTTGATTTTACTACTTAGAGAATTCTATCTTTAACTTTATTGCTTAAACTTCTGATGCTGATCCCTTAGACTTTGCTTTCAAATGGTTCAGATAGCTTAGAGTTCCCACTTCCGAACCATTCCTTTCATGGTCCGCTGCTGATGCTGACTGAACAGATGTCCAATTGACTAATATAATCTCAGCTTGCTGATCCATACTGAAGAGAGGTATAAGGAAATTTTATTGTTTTGATGTATTTTGTCTTTTGTTTCTAAGTACCAACCACTACTTTGATAGAGCCATAGCTAGATGTTTCACAAATTTGTGTTGACTAAATTGTTTTGCATGAAGTCCAAGCATGCTATTCTAATCAGAAGGTTAGTAGAGGCTATTAATAAACAAATTGATGTTAATTGCTGAATCTTGATGTATGCTATTTCTATTGCGCAGTTGTCCTTGCTATTAAGTTGTACTGTAACTCTTGAGTGCGTATTAATCCATGCATTAGTTAAATTTAGATTCTTTAGAAGATTTGGTCAACCAGTGTTGTTTCTGTATGCATACCATTGGATTTTGAGGCTAAGTTACGTAATATTAGCACTGTTAATATAGGGAAATAAGCATTCTAACTTTTACGTAAAGGTGTGGTTATTCATGGCCAAAGGGGTCATGGTGTGTGAGATTACTGACTCCAAAGATTATTAATGTTGCAGATTGATATTGTTTGATGGTTTGTATTCAACTTGGAACTTGTGGTGGGATTTACTCTAAGAGTAGACAAAAGGTCCATCAAACCTCTAACGCGTCCCCTTATAAATTAAAGGTAAGAAACCAAATAAAGTCAGACGCGCTAACAAACCGAAGGACACATTTTGTAGCCTGTTTCATTGTTTAGGCTCCTTATAATCAAGGAGTAAGGCTAACATTGTGTGAGAAAGTAGCCTCTTTCTAGCCTTGTTACCCCCACTTTTGGCCTGTTTGTGAGTGTATGTCAGGGTGTTTTCACTGTCTCACTGGGATCCTGCTAGCCAGGGCCCAGTGCTCATAGTGAAAACCCTATGTTTTCAGTATGTTTGTTATGTGTCACTGGGACCCTGCTAGTCAGGACCCCAGTGCTCATAAGTTTGTGACCTATAGGTATGTGTTCCTTGTGTGATGCCTAACTGTCTCACTGAGGCTCTGCTAACCAGAACCTCAGTGGTTATGCTCTCTCATTTCTTTCAAATTGTCACTAACAGGCTAGTGACCAATTTTACCAATTTACATTGGCTTACTGGAACACCCTTATAATTCCCTAGCATATGGTACTGAGGTACCCAGGGTATTGGGGTTCCAGGAGATCCCTATGGGCTGCAGCATTTCTTTTGCCACCCATAGGGAGCTCTGACAATTCTTACACAGGCCTGCCACTGCAGCCTGAGTGAAATAACGTCCATGTTATTTCACAGCCATTTTACACTGCACTTAAGTAACTTATAAGTCACCTATATGTCTAACCTTTACCTGGTAAAGGTTGGGTGCTAAGTTACTTAGTGTGTGGGCACCCTGGCACTAGCCAAGGTGCCCCCACATTGTTCAGGGCCAATTCCCCGGACTTTGTGAGTGCGGGGACACCATTACACACGTGCACTACATATAGGTCACTACCTATATGTAGCTTCACAATGGTAACTCCGAATATGGCCATGTAACATGTCTATGATCATGGAATTGCCCCCTCTATGCCATCCTGGCATAGTTGGCACAATCCCATGATCCCACAGGTCTGTAGCACAGACCCTGGTACTGCCAAACTGCCTTTCCCGGGGTTTCACTGCAGCTGCTGCTGCTGCCAGCCCCTCAGACAGGCTTCTGCCCTCCTGGGGTCCAGCCAGGCCTGGCTCAGGATGGCAGAACAAAGGACTTCCTCTGAGAGAGGGTGTTACACCCTCTCCCTTTGGAAAATGGTGTGAAGGCAGGGGAGGAGTAGCCTCCCACAGCCTCTGGAAATGCTTTCATGGGCACACATGGTACCCATTTCTGCATAAGCCAGTCTACACCGGTTCAGGGACCCCTTAGCCCTGCTCTGGCGCGAAACTGGACAAAGGAAAGGGGAGTGACCACTCCCCTGACCTGTACCTCCTCTGGGAGGTGCCCAGAGCTCCTCCAGTGTGCTCCAGACCTCTGCCATCTTGGAAACAGAGGTGCTGCTGGCACACTGGACTGCTCTGAGTGGCCAGTGCCATCAGGTGACGTCAGAGACTCCTTCTGATAGGCTCCTTCAGGTGTTGCTAGCCTATCTTCTCTCCTAAGTAGCCAAACCCTCTTTTCTGGCTATTTAGGGTCTCTGCTTTGGGGATTTCCTTAGATAACGAATGCAAGAGCTCATCCGAGTTCCTCTGCATCTCTCTCTTCACCTTCTGCCAAGGAATCGACTGCTGACCGCGCTGGAAGCCTGCAAAACTGCAACAAAGTAGCAAAGACGACTAATGCAACTCTGTAACGCTGATCCTGCCGCCTTCTCGACTGCTTTCCTGGTGGTGCATGCTGTGGGGGTAGTCTGCCTCCTCTCTGCACTAGAAGCTCCGAAGAAATCTCCCGTGGGTCGACAGAATCGTCCCCCTGCAACCACAGGCACCAAAGAACTGCATCACCGGTACCCTGGGTCTCCTCTCAGCACAACGAGCGAGGTCCGTTGAATCCAGCAACTCTGTCCAAGTGACTCCCACAGTCCAGTGACTCTTCAGTCCAAGTTTGGTGGAGGTAAGTCCTTGCCTCCCCACGCCAGACTGCATTGCTGGGAACCGCGACTTTTGCAGCTACTCCGGCCTCCGTGCACTTCCGGCGGAAATCCTTTGTGCACAGTCCAGCCTGGGTCCACTGCACTCTAACCTGCATTGCACGACCTCCTAAGTTGTCCTCCGGCGACGTGGGACTCCTTTGTGCAACTTCGGGTGAGCACCATTTCACTCTACTTCGTAGTGCCTGTTCCGGCACTTCTGCGGGTGCTGCCTGCTTTTGAGAGGGCTCCGTGCCTTGCTCGATGCCCCCTCTGTCCCCAGACACAATTGGCGACATCCTGGTCCCTCCTGGGCCACAGCAGCATCCAAAAACCCTAACCGCACGATTTGCAGCTAGCAAGGCTTTTTGGCAGTCTTTCTTCAGGAAAACACTTCTGCACGACTCTCAACGGCATGGGGGATCCGTCCTCTAAAGGTGAAGTCTCTAGCCCTTGTCGTTCCTGCAGAACCTTCAGCTTCTACTGTCCAGTAGCAGCTTCTTTGCATCCACAGCTGGCATTTCCTGGGCATCTGCCCATCTCCGACTTGCTTGTGACTTTTGGACTTGTTCCCCTCGTTCCACAGGTACCCTTGACTGGAAATCCATCATTGTTGCATTGCTGGTTTGTGTCTTTCCTGCAGAATTCCCCTATCACGACTTCTATGTCCTTTGGGGAACTTTAGTGCACTTTGCACTCACTTTTCAGGGTCTTGGGGTGGGCTATTTTTCTAACCCTTACTATTTTCTAATAGTCCCAGCGACCCTCTACAAGGTCACATAGGTTTGGGGTCCATTTGTGGTTCGCATTCCACTTTTGGAGTATATGGTTTGTGTTGCCCCCATCCCTATGTGTCCCCATTGCATCCTATTGTAACTATACATTGTTTGCACTGTTTTCTAATACTATTACTGCATATTTTGGTATTGTGTACATATATCTTGTGTATATTTGCTATCCTCATACTGTGGGTACACTCTGAGATACTTTGGCATATTGTCATAAAAATAAAGTACCTTTATTTTTAGTATATCTGTGTATTGTGTTTTCTTATGATATTGTGCATGTGACACTTGTGGTACTGTAGGAGCTTCACTCGTCTCCTAGTTCAGCCTAAGCTGCTCTGCTAAGCTACCATTATCTATCAGCCTATGCTGCTAGACACCCTATACACTAATAAGGGTAACTGGGCCTGGTGCAAGGTGTAAGTACCCCTTGGTACTCACTACAAGCCAGTCCAGCCTCCTACATTGGTTGTGCAGCGGTGGGATAAGTGCTCTGTAACTACTTACCACTTTTGTCATTGTACTTTTCATAAGAGAAAAATATACAAAACAAGTTCAGTGTATGTACACCTAACCAAACGTTTTGCATTTCTTTTCTCACCTCTTTTCTAAAGTGCTGAAAAGTACCTCTAAACTTTCTAAAAAGTTCTTAAAAGTTTTAAAAGTTTTTTTTCTGTCTTTCTAAAAGTTCAGAAAACTTTTTTCTCTTTTTCTATCACTTAAACTCTCTCTAAAAATGTCTGGCACAGGCCAAACTGTTGATCTGTCCAAACTTGCTTATGATCACCTTAGCTGGAAAGGAGCAAGGAGTCTCTGCATAGAGAGAGGTTTGAGTGTAGGGAAGAATCCTTCCTTGGAATTATTGCTTAACATGCTTAGAGAACAAGATAAGGCCAGAAGGGCCCCATCTGTTGAAAAAGTAGCCAATGGTTCCCAATCTGATCCAGGGACTCCCCTAGGAAAAGATTCAGGAAAGAAACTTCCTAGCCTGCCCATTACTAGACAGTCTAGCATAGTTGGTACTGATGTAGAGCCACACCATACAGATAGTGTTGTCTCACATCATAGCAAGAGTATTCCTTCTCACCACAGTAGAAGTGATGTTTCTGTTAACCAAGCTGTTAGGGTGCCTTCTGTAAAGGATAGGTCTCCTTCTGTCCATTCTCACCATACTTCTGTTTCAAGGCATGTACCACCCACCCACCCTGATGACAGATTGTTAGAAAGGGAGATCAATAGATTGAGAGTGGAACAAACCAGACTGAAGCTCAAGAAGCAACAGCTGGATTTGGATAGACAGTCCTTAGAAGTAGAGAAGGAGAGACAGAAATTGGGTTTAGAAACCCATGGTGGCAGCAGCAGTATTCTCAATAGTCATCCTGCAAAAGAGCATGATTCTAGGAATCTGCACAAGATAGTTCAATCAATCAATCAATCAAGAAATTTGTATAGCGCGCTACTCACCCGGAGGGTCTCAAGGCGCTGGGGGAGGGGGGACCGCTACTGCTCAAACAGCCAGGTCTTGAGTTGCTTCCTGAAGGAGAGGTGGTCTTGGGTCAGACAGAGGTGGATGGGGAGGGAGTTCCAAGTCTTGGCTGCCAGGTAGGAGAAGGATCTTCCTCCCATGGTGGCTTTTCTAATGCGTGGCACGGCGGCGAGGGCGTGGCTGGTCGAACGTAGCTGGCGGGTGGGAGTGTAGAAGGTCAGGCGGTTGTTGAGGTACCTGGGGCCCAGGTCATGGAGGGCCTTGTGTGCGTGGGTGAGGAGGCGGAACGTGATTCTCTTGCTGACGGGGAGCCAGTGCAGGTCTCTCAGGTGTCCGGAGATGTGGCTGTGTCGGGGGATGTCAAGGATGAGGCGTGCGGAGGCGTTCTGGATGCGTTGGAGTCTTTTCTGTAGTTTGGCCGTGGTTCCGGTGTAGAGGGTGTTACCGTAGTCCAGTCGGCTGGTGACGAGTGCCTGGGTGACCGTCTTCCTGGTTTCGGTGGGGATCCATCGGAAGATCTTTCGGAGCATGCGTAGGATGTTGAAGCATGATGATGAGACGGCGTTGACTTGTCTGGTCATCGAGAGGGAGGAGTCCAGGATGAAGCCCAGGTTGCGTGCGTGGTCCGTTGGTTTGGGTGCGCTGCCCAGGGCAGGGGGCCACCGGGAGTCGTCCCAGGCAGAGGGTGATGATCCAAGGATGAGGACTTCCGTCTTGTCTGAGTTTAGTTTCAGGCGGCTGTTCATCATCCACTCGGCTACGTCTTTCATCCCTTCGTGCAGGTTGGTTCTGGCGGTGGCTGGGTCGTTGGTGAGGGAGAGGATCAGCTGGGTGTCGTCGTCGTAGGAGATGATGTTGAGGTTGTGATGGCGTGCGATGGCTGCGAGGGGGCTCATGTAGACGTTGAAGAGGGTGGGGCTGAGTGATGATCCTTGTGGTACGCCGCAGATGACTTCGGTGGCCTCGGTTCTGAACGGGGGGAGGCGGACTCTCTGGAGGGGGATGACATTAACAAGTGGTTTGCTGCACTTGAGAGGGCCTGTGCTGTACAGGATGTCCCTCAAAGGCAGTGGACTGCTATCCTATGGCTATCATTTAGTGGAAAAGGTAGGGATAGGCTCCTTACTGTGAAAGAAAGTGAAGCCAATGATTTCAAAATTCTTAAGAATGCACTCCTGGATGGTTATGGCTTAACCACTGAACAATACAGGATAAAGTTCAGAGAGACCAAAAAGGAGTCTTCACAAGACTGGGTTGATTTCATTGACCATTCAGTGAAGGCCTTGGAGGGGTGGTTACATGGCAGTAAAGTTACTGATTATGACAGCCTGTATAACTTGATCCCGAGAGAGCATATTCATAATAATTGTGTGTCTGATTTGTTGCACCAGTACTTGGTGGACTCTGATCTGACCTCTCCCCAAGAATTGGGAAAGAAGGCAGACAAATGGGTTAGAACAAGGGTGAACAGAAAAGTTCATACAGGGGGTGACAAAGATGGCAATAAGAAGAAAGATGGTGAAAAATATCAAGATAAGCATGGGGATAAGGGAAAAACCAAAGATCCCACTTCTCATCTTAAACACTCTTCAGGGGGTGGGGATAAAACAAATTCTTCCTCTTCTTCTCAACCTACACAAGTTAAAAAGCCTTGGTGCTTTGTGTGTAAAAACAGAGGCCATAGGCCAGGGGGTAATTCCTGTCCAGGTAAACCCCCTGAGCCTACCACCACTAATACATCAAGCTCTAGTGCCCCTAGCAGTAGTGGTACTAGTGGTGGGACTGCTGGCAACAGTCAAGTTAAGGGTGTAGTTGGGTTCACTTATGGGTCCATAATAGAAACTGGGGTAGTCAGTCCCAAGACAGTTTCTGTCACACCTAGTGGCATTGGCCTTGCCACACTGGCTGCTTGTCCCCTTACAATGGATAAGTACAGGCAGACAGTTTCAATAAATGGTGTTGAGGCCTTGGCCTACAGGGACACAGGTGCCAGTATCACTTTGGTGACTGAAAATCTAGTGGCTCCTGAACAACACATCATTGGACAACAGTATAAAATTATTGATGTCCAGAACTCCACTAAGTTCGTTCCCTTAGCTATAATTCAGTTTAGTTGGGGTGGAGTTACTGGCCCTAAGCAGGTGGTGGTATCACCTAGTTTACCTGTAGACTGTCTCTTAGGTAATGACCTAGAGGCCTCAGGTTGGGCTGATGTAGAGTTTTATGCCCATGCAGCCATGCTGGGCATCCCAGAGGAATTGTTCCCTCTCATTTCTACTGAAATGAAAAAGCAAAGGAGAGAAGGCCTGAAAACTCAGGATCCCTCTCCATCAACCGGTAAAAAGGGTATCACAGTATCCCCTAACCACCCTGCCATTCAGGATACCATTCCTGTGGTGGGAGAAACCTCTCCTAGGGTGGCACCTGTTCCAAGGGAAGCATCAGCTGGCAAAGCTGTACTCCCTGAGGTAGAAGTACCTCTCTGTGGGATAACTAACATTGGTGAGAAAAAGAGCACCATTTTAGTTAACATGGAGCATCCCTCCAACCCTCCCAGAGAAACTTTAGTGCAGAAACTCTGCACTACCTCGCAACACTTAGGACAGCATCCCTGCCCTAGTGTGGAGCTCATAGGACAGCATCCCTGCCCTGCTCCAACTCAAGAGAAACAGCATCCCTGTCCTCTCTTCCAGCCATATGGACAAAGTTTTTGCCCAGCTATGGCTTTTCTGAGACAGCATCCCTGTCTGGCATTTCCATCACTACAAATAGGTTCAGTGGACAATTCCCACTGCTCTAAACTAAAACTTACTGATAGAAACTCTGAAAATACATCTTCACATTGTTGCTTAGCTAAAAAACTTCAAACAGGGTGGTTTACATCCCCACAGGGAAGTAACTATATAGTGAATGATAAAGGTAGTAACCAGTCTATTGCAGAGCTACTCTCTACTAATCACCACTTAGACAATAAAGTCTCAACTGGCCAAGGTTAGCCTTATTGTCCTTCGTTTGGGGGGGGTTGTGTGAGAAAGTAGCCTCTTTCTAGCCTTGTTACCCCCACTTTTGGCGTGTTTGTGAGTGTATGTCAGGGTGTTTTCACTGTCTCACTGGGATCCTGCTAGCCAGGGCCCAGTGCTCATAGTGAAAACCCTATGTTTTCAGTATGTTTGTTATGTGTCACTGGGACCCTGCTAGTCAGGACCCCAGTGCTCATAAGTTTGTGACCTATAGGTATGTGTTCCCTGTGTGATGCCTAACTGTCTCACTGAGGCTCTGCTAACCAGAACGTCATTGGTTATGCTCTCTCATTTCTTTCAAATTGTCACTAACAGGCTAGTGACCAATTTTACCAATTTACATTGGCTTACTGGAACACCCTTATAATTCCCTAGTATATGGTACTGAGGTACCCAGGGTATTGGGGTTCCAGGAGATCACTATGGGCTGCAGCATTTCTTTTGCCACCCATAGGGAGCTCTGACAATTCTTACACAGGCCTGCCACTGCAGCCTGAGTGAAATAACGTCCACGTTATTTCACAGCCATTTTACACTGCACTTAAGTAACTTATAAGTCACCTATATGTCTAACCTTTACCTGGTAAAGGTTGGGTGCTAAGTTACTTAGTGTGTGGGCACCCTGGCACTTGCCAAGGTGCCCCCACATTGTTCAAGGCCAATTCCCCGGACTTTGTGAGTGCGGGGACACCATTACACGCGTGCACTACATATAGGCTCACTACCTATATGTAGCTTCACAATGGTAACTCCGAATATGGCCATGTAACATGTCTATGATCTTGAAATTGCCCTCTCTATGCCATCCTGGCATAGTTGGCACAATCCCATGATCCCACAGGTCTGTAGCACAGACCCTGGTACTGCCAAACTGCCTTTCCCGGGGTTTCACTGCAGCTGCTGCTGCTGCCAGCCCCTCAGACAGGCTTCTGCCATCCTGGGGTCCAGCCAGGCCTGGCCCAGGATGGCAGAACAAAGGACTTCCTCTGAGAGAGGGTGTTACACCCTCTCCCTTTGGAAAATGGTGTGAAGGCAGGGGAGGAGTAGCCTCCCCCGGCCTCTGGAAATGCTTTCATGGGCACACATGGTGCCCATTTCTGCATAAGCCAGTCTACACCGGTTCAGGGACCCCTTAGCCCTGCTCTGGCGCGAAACTGGACAAAGGAAAGAGGAGTGACCACTCCCCTGACCTGTACCTCCCCTGGGAGGTGCCCAGAGCTCCTCCAGTGTGCTCCAGACCTCTGCCATCTTGGAAACAGAGGTGCTGCTGGCACACTGGACTGCTCTGAGTGGCCAGTGCCATCAGGTGACGTCAGAGACTCCTTCTGATAGGCTCCTTCAGGTGTTGCTAGCCTATCTTCTCTCCTAAGTAGCCAAACCCTCTTTTCTGGCTATTTAGGGTCTCTGCTTTGGGGATTTCCTTAGATAACGAATGCAAGAGCTCATCCGAGTTCCTCTGCATCTCTCTCTTCACCTTCTGCCAAGGAATCGACTGCTGACCGCGTTGGAAGCCTGCAAAACTGCAACAAAGTAGCAAAGACGACTACTGCAACTCTGTAACGCTGATCCTGCCGCCTTCTCGACTGCTTTCCTGGTGGTGCATGCTGTGGGGGTAGTCTGCCTCCTCTCTGCACTAGAAGCTCCGAAGAAATCTCCTGTGGGTCAACGGAATCGTCCCCCTGCAACCGCAGGCACCAAAGAACTGCATCACCGGTACCCTGGGTCTCCTCTCAGCACAACGAGCGAGGTCCCTTGAATCCATCAACTCTGTCCAAGTGACTCCCCCAGTCCAGTGACTCTTCAGTCCAAGTTTGGTGGAGGTACGTCCTTGCCTCCCCACGCCAGACTGCATTGCTGGGAACCGCGACTTTTGCAGCTACTCCGGCCTCCGTGCACTTCCGGCGGAAATCCTTTGTGCACAGTCCAGCCTGGGTCCGCTGCACTGTAACCTGCATTGCACGACCTCCTAAGTTGTCCTCCGGCGATGTGGGACTCCTTTGTGCAACTTTGGGTGAGCACCATTTCACTCTACTTTGTAGTGCCTGTTCTGGCACTTCTGTGGGTGCTGCCTGCTTCTGAGAGGGCTCCTTGCCTTGCTTGACTCCCCCTTTGTCCCCAGGCGCAATTGGCGACATCCTGGTCCCTCCTGGGCCACAGCAGCATCCAAAAACCCTAACCGCATGATTTGCAGCTATCAAGGCTTGTTGGTGGTCTTTCTTCAGGAAATTACTTCTGCACGACTTTCCACGGCGTGGGGGATCCATCCTCCAAAGGGGAAGTCTCTAGCCCTTGTCGTTCCTGCAGAACCTTCAGCTTCTACTGTCTAGTAGCAGCTTCTTTGCATCCACAGCTGGCATTTCCTGGGCATCTGCCCATCTCCGACTTGCTTGTGACTTTTGGAATTGGTCCCCTTGTTCCACAGGTACCCTCGACTGGAAATCCATTGTTGTTGCATTGCTGGTTTGTGTCTTTCCTGCAGAATTCCCCTATCACGACTTCTATGTCCTTTGGGGAACTTTAGTGCACTTTGCACTCACTTTTCAGGGTCTTGGGGTGGGCTATTTTTCTAACCCTTACTATTTTCTAATAGTCCCAGCAACCCTCTACAAGGTCACATAGGTTTGGGGTCCATTCGTGGTTCGCATTCCACTTTTGGAGTATATGGTTTGTGTTGCCCCTATCCCTATGTTTCCCCATTGCATCCTATTGTAACTATACATTGTTTGCACTGTTTTCTAATACTATTACTGCATATTTTGGTATTGTGTACATATATCTTGTGTATATTTGCTATCCTCATACTGAGGGTACACTCTGAGATATTTTGGCATATTGTCATAAAAATAAAGTACCTTTATTTTTAGTATATCTGTGTATTGTGTTTTCTTATGATATTGTGCATGTTACACTTGTGGTACTGTAGGAGCTTCACTCGTCTCCTAGTTCAGCCTAAGCTGCTCTGCTAAGCTACCATTATCTATCAGCCTATGCTGCTAGACACCCTATACACTAATAAGGGATAACTGGGCCTGGTACAAGGTGTAAGTACCCCTTGGTACTCACTACAAGCCAGTCCAGCCTCCTACACATTGCCGAAAGGCAGAGAAAGCTGTACTGGGTGAAAAAAATCTGTGACAATGACAATGGCATGGGGTTTTCAGGGTGATGTAGTTGATTTGTATAGCATTTGCATTTTTCTACCTGTCCCTTCCAGGTTGAAAATGAATTATAAATTATGGTTGAAAAATGAAGAAAGCTGCTATGTATGCTTTGATAAATAGTGGACCATGTAACATTGAATATGAAGATTGTTTTTAACTAAATGTAATACATATAGCTCTTTAATCAAAGGTATGCTGTTGTGGTCAAACCTTGCTGGGCACACTACAAAAATGTTAGAAGAGTGGATTCAAAAGCTCTGATTTTTGAGCAACTGTATACAAAAATTGTTCTGTACAGTCCACAATTAGGCCCCATTGCTTAAATCATTTCTCAGCGGGAGAACCCACTGAAAACACTTTAGAAACACCCAGGGTCTGTTGCTTTGCTTGCTCAATACCGTTAATGGTAGCTGTGTACGCCTCACCACTTTCAAGGTTCACCAGCCGCCACTGGTATGATGCGACAATCTTGAAGGGGTACAGGGAATGTGAAAGGAAAGGCTGTAGGATGTCATTTTGGTAAACACACTAAACATTGTAGATACATGTAAATGAACTGTACACATTCAGTAGTTAGGAAAGGAAACATTTAGCACTTCTGTTTGTTTGTTCTGATTCTGAAGTGTGATGGAAACAAAGGTTTTGATAGAACCAAATCAAATTGAGGCAATTTACTTAGTCATGTACAAATGATCAATAATCAGTAAGACCAGATTTTCACACGTTTTCATTTGTGTACAGTATTGTTTCTGTAAATCTGTGGAAATGTAGTGCCCATTTAAATGGAAAGTGTGCTGTCTGTAAGTGATAGTGCGCTACCACATGATGCTTTAATTACATTGAAAATCACCATGCGCAATGCCATTAAAGCTTGGTGGATCATGAATGTTTGTTGCTCTGAAAATTGGGTCATTGTTCTAAAATGTTTGGGAAGTACTGCATCAGAGTCTTCATATCCTGAATAGTGGGTATGTTCATGTCAGAAGACTAAGGGGCAGGTTTGTTCAAAATGCATCAGTGCCCAACCAACCCCTTTGTTCAGATATGTTGTGCTGCGCAAAGCATGCGCAGCATGTCTATGGGATTTTGAATTTGTGAAACGGCTGCAAAGAAAAAGTGCCCCTTACACAAGCACAGTCCTATCAACCCAGTCTCCAGTCTCTGACCCCCACCTCCTTCTAAAATGTTTGGGAAGTACTGCATTAGAGACTTCATATCCTGAATAGTGGGTATGTTCATGTCATAAGACTAAGGGGCAGAGTAAAGTGGCATCAGAGCTGAGTAGGCTTTACAAATAACCAGCTGCATCATTTACATGCCACCACGAACAGCAGCCCTGCTTATCCTGCAAACAAGCTGACCTTCTCTGGTGGTTCTAGGCACACATGCGGCTAGAATACCATCAGACTGCAGACTGATAAGTGTAAAAAAGAAAGAAAAAAACAAGGCAGCAGGCATTTTATATCTGTGCACCCAGGATCTGGAACAACATTGCTGTATTAATCAGCACTGCCCCAACAGTGCTCCAATTTAGAAAATAGTTGAAGACTTACCTCTTTGAAGAACAATACATCACAATATAATAACTGTCCATAACAAAGCAACCTCTTTTAACTCTTGTTGACTTAATGCTTTTCTTGGACTGTGCAGTGTTCTGCTGTGTTTAATGTTCACACTATAGAAATAACACATATATGCATACGTAGAGTACATGTGTTAGTATAGACCAAAAGATCTGTTCTCCTAATCACCTTTCAGGCCTGAGTGCTATCTAGTCTATAAATAAAACAAGAGATTTTACACCCTGATAAATTTCTTCCCAGGCAAGATAATTTAATTCCATTTTTATTCTTGAATCTACAAAGTCCCCAAATTTCAAAGAAAGACTGTGACCTAGCAAGATTAGTTGTGACGTAGCAATATTAATTTAGGGGACATACAGCTATGAACTGAAGCACCCGCAGATGAATACAGAAGGAAGCCATTGTCAGCAGTTTGTGGATGGCAAAACCATCTAAGCTATGGATCGTGGGTCAATTTACATATTCCCCAGCATTGTGACTGCACACATTTACCCATTCGAATTGACCTTCAGCACAGAGAAAGCCTACCTAGCATTAATATTGCACACCTTTAAGTGACATCACTTTGATCTGTCAAGTGTCAAGATAATAGCTTGGTATCCGGGTTACACTGGAGGAGAAATTAATGACATTTTAAAGTGTGCATGGATGGTGGCCTCCCAGATTGCACAGTGCCCCCCTTTTCTTGTCCAAGAACTCACAAAATATGATCACATTTACCTCCATCTTTATGGAACTCCATTGTCTCCCTTGCCACCCCTCACTAATTTCAAATCCAACTTGATCATTTTAAAGCCATCACAACAACCACCCCCATTTATCTTGCAGACAATTTCCTTCTCTGGTGCCTCTCAGCACACTCACAGACAGTATTCCATCAGACTGTAGACTAAGCAGTAAGAAGAAAATAAGTCAGTAGGCCTTTTCCATCGATGCACCTTCAATCTGGAACTACATCACTGTGCTCATCAGGACCATCCAAAAACTGATCCATTTTAGGAAAGAGTTGAAGAGGAGCCTCTTTAAAGAGCACTACATGACAATGGAGAAGCAGTACACTTCTTCTAGAAACCAGCTATCCCGACTACCACTTGGTGACTATGCTTGCCTTTAACCTGTACACTGCTTTTGCAATTATTCTACTGTTGCTTTGGAATTGGTATCAGTGTTGATAATTCTTATTGTCCAAGCAAGCAAAGTACCTTTATCTTCAAGATTGGCAGTTGTGATTAACTTGACCAATCCTCATAACTCTTCTCTTTCTGCATTGCAATGTTTCTTTCAGCTTGAGAAGGCATAAGCCGACCCTTTTTTGACAAAACTTGATACAAGTTGTTGTAAACCTGAGGCAGCGCCAAAAACTACTTTCTGGGTGAAGACTGACATTTGGACTGTTTGTGAATCCCCTCTAAACAGTGACACACAATGAGCTGGGGTGTAACCTGCATATCCTGATGGGCCATTTGGACTAGAGTGGAGGGAGGACTGGTCATGTACACCTGAATGGGCTGTGCCTGCCAACACACAGTACAATCTCCAACCCCCTGGTGTGTGTCTGGGGCCAGGCCTGAGCAAGGCAGGATCTTGTGAACAACAGAGACTTTCCTTTGAAGTTTGCCTACTTCAAAGGCAGAAAGGGGTATAAGTGGTGGACCTAAAACCCCAGATTTTTAGATTACTTCTGGAACCAAGAGGAACCTCTGCCAAGGAGAAGAGCTGAAGAACTGGAGGAGGAGTACTGTCCCTTTGCCTGTGACTGTGCTTTGCTAGGTTGGCCTGCAGTTGCTACTTGTGGTATATTCCTGCTGGTGAAGAATCTCCAAGGGCTTGGATTGCGCTTGCCTCCTGTTTTGAAGTCTCAGGCCCATCAAAGACTTCCTCTGCCCTATCCAATCCCGGGGCCCTTAAAGGGTGAAGCTGGTAGAACAAGGACTGAAATCCACACAAAGGAAGTCGCCTGGGGAAAATTTCAAAACACCACCTGCAACATGCCTGTAACAACGACGTGCCATCCACTTTGCAGCTGAAATGGACGCACCACCTGCATAGAGGCTGGGAAATTGAAGCATCACATGCATCACAGCTGGAGAGATGACGCAAACACCTACTTGCGGCGGCTGATAATGACGCAAACCCCATGCAGCTCGATTTTCCATCACCATGCGGCCAGGTTTCTCACGCAACATCACTGGGTGTCAAAGTCATTGTGAACCTGCGTGGATCCGAGGTGCCCTATCCTGAAATCGGCGCATCTCTCTCTTGCGGGAGAGAAAAACGATGCAGTGCCTACGCGAACCTGAAAGAAACAATGCACGGCCACACTTACGAGTAAGGAATCGACGCATCGCTGACTTTACTGATGCATGCTTGCCCGTGCAGCTATATTTTTGATGCAAACCAGGTATTTTGTGTAACAACGACATTACCATTGTTTTCTATTGAGTAAGATTATATTATTTTGAAAATTCATAACTTTACTTGTGTATGTTGGATTTGTGTTATGTTGGTCTTGTTTGATATAGATAAATATTGCCTATTTTTCTAAACTGGTGTGGTGTCCATTTTCCAGTGTTTTCACTGTATTACTGTAAGTGTTGGTACAAATACTTTTCACATTGCCTTTGAAATAAGCCTGATTGCTTGTACCAAGCTACCAAAGGTGTGAGCAGGGGTTGTCTTAGGAGTGTAACTCCCTTACCCTGACTAGAGTGAGGGTCCCTGCTTGGACGGATTGCAAACTGACTGCCAACCAGAGACCCATTTCTAACAGGCAGTATCTGAAGTTGAAACCATCCTTTATGTGGTTTTGGGTGAGAGGATCCACTAATAGTAAGCAGTTGCAAGTGGAACGAGGGTAGGGTAGGTTTTAAAGAATGGTAATTAGATTTACGCCTATAGTCCTATCTGAGCAGAATGAGTATGGGTTTGAAAATTACACATTATTCCACCCTCTGTGGAATTGTATTAAAGTACCACATTTCTAGTAGGCATCCATTAGAAAGTCAAAAATTTATAAATGGAATGTATGCATTGAATAATTAATTGCTCCCTTTTTAGGTGTGCTTTAGCTGTGTTGGATTTACTAAAACATTACACAAAATACTGGCAAAGGGGCTTTTGGTCGGCAGACTTTATTCATTGGTTTGTTAAATTGTCATTCACGTTTTGCTTCTGCTCAAAACAGCGCACAGTATGGAGCAATGAGTCAATCCACTTTACCCACTGGCTCCTTTCACTTTGAGTGACTACACAAAGCCTGTGCACATTGTTCACATATGCTTAAAACCGTTTTTTTCTCTTCAATTGCAAAACTGATTCAGGGTGTTATTTTGTTTTTATATTAATTACTAGCTTTTTATTTTGTTTTAACTCCATTTTAAAATTTACATTATAAATTATTTAGGTGAAATTGTAACTTTGTAGCTCTCTGCGAGTTTAGTGATTAGTTATGTGATGATTTCTTCATGTGCCCTTCACAAATGATGACAACATGCATGACACCAATGAAAGCTTATTACTTTAAAAAACACCACTAGTAAAACTGTTGCATTGGTCAATGTTTTAAAATTTGCATTGTTATTGAAAGCCTAAATTTCTTAACAATTGAACCTCCTTCAGTCTGATAAATTGACAGTCTCCTTTTAGTGTGAAGTTATTGTTGTGAGTTGTTCTTCTTTTGTATTGTTCCAGGTTTCTTGATGAAATGTTATTTGGTCCTTTGGAATGCTTTGATGTCACTTTGGCATGCAGGTCACTTGACTGGAGATCTGTATCTGACTGCAGCATGTGCACTCTAAATACTTGTGCTCCAGCATGTCTCACCCTTGTGAGTGATAATGTTCTGCAGGAGATCAACAACCTTATTACCCATCCGGAGGTAAGAGGCAGCTGGCAACCTTTTCACAGGACAACAAACCACATTTCACTATACAGTATGACCACAGAAGAAAAACAGGTCTGAAATACAAAGTTTAAAATGGCTTTATTAGAAAATAATACACAGGTTAATGTAAACAATCCTCAAAAACAGACTGTAAAGATATAGGACCGCCATAGGGTCACCAATACGCTGGAAAAAGCAAGTTTTATCAACATTAAACACACAAGACTTTCTATAACTGTGACACAAAAAAATAACAATATTACCTGGTGGTTGCTAAATATGAGTGAACCACCACTCACCATGGAAACAAATTAAATGCGTCAAGTTAGTTACAGGTTAGGGAAATCACCACAGATATGTCACTAATTAACATATACTGGGCAAGTCAGATTTGGGGCAAAATGTAAAAAAACAAAAACAGGGCAAAATATAATTTGGAAGAATGACATCTGGGTCAACTGTAGACTAACTAAAACTGATAAAAGATATGCAAAAATAGACAGCATCAACATTAGAAGCTCCTTAAAGAGTCTTCTCTCAGGGTCAGAAAATCCTAAGTCCTTCTTTCAAGAATGAGAATGGTTGTAGAAAAGAAAACACAAATATTTAGGCCCTCATTACAAGTCTTGCAGTCTTAGGACCGCCAGACTCATGGTGGCGGTCGGACCTCCACCAATGCAGTGGTTTGGCCTCCACATTATGACCGTGGAGAACGCATTATGCATTACGCATTGTGCACTGCCACTTTTTTGCTAGCCAATGCCTGGCGCTGCCAGCGGTCTCAATCCGCCAGGGCAGCGCTTCAAGTGCTGCTGCCCTGGGGATTATGAGTCCCCTCTCCACCGGCTTTTACATGGCGGTGTTGTGTAGATTCTCCTTATTCTAATGAGACCACTGGATTTGGGTGGCAGAGTCACTTGTACTGCGGTGGCTGAGTCTGATCCCGCACCATGTGACACCTGTTGGCCTTATCCGGGTTTGTTCCAGCTAACTAGCAGTGCCTCATCTCCACCCGAGAGCAGAGATGATTGGGGCAACCGGGCGCATGACATACATGACTCCTCAGGGGAATCGTGGTCACTCAGATCTCATCCGTTTTTCTCTCAGTTACAATAGTCCCACATATACAAGGACAATCAGAGGCAGAGTAAAATTCAATAAGATTTTATTGAAGTAACTGCATCTTAGATAGTAAAGCATGTATTGCAATAACTAGGACGATGAAGCACAATAAGATTAAAATTGTGACAAGGAGAGTAAAACACAAGAATAACGCTACCATGCTGTCACTAAGGTTTGTAGGGATTGTTCCTACCTAAGAAATGTTAGAGCACAGCATGTTAAGCTCTAATTCTGCCTTTCAGGGTCCCCCTGGGAAGACATCATCCCTCATACCTGAGCAAGAGGCCTGTAGTATACATAAGCAGCTGCAGTGAAGCAATCAGCAATCAGCATACAGTCGTGGTCATCTGGCTGGAATCTCCCTCTAATGTACATGGGTCAAAGTAGTGTTTTTATAATAAAACATCAGATGTTCTAAGAAAGGATCCTCACGTAGGAGTGTGTATGTTTCTGTGAACATTGGAGACAAAGCGTACCACTTGTGCCGGCAACCTATCTTACTGCAACCTTGAGAAAAGTACAGAGTGAAAGAAATGTCTTGTTTAAGAACGCATTGCTGACCTTGGCAAAGAACAGCTAGATAGAGAAAATAAAACAAGACCGCAAATCTGAACAAAGCTAAAATAAAACATATCTAGGTTAAAGTGCACAGCGGCAGGCCTAGTTTGCTAAAATAACATATAGAAAACTATAGCTAAAAATAGCTACACAACAGCGGTTGCACTTTCATGTAAAAGCTGGCAGAGATGGGGTGCCAGGGGGCCCCATAGGTGTCCCTACACTGCCCATGCACTTGGCATGGGCAATGCAGGGGCCCCATTACTAGCCCCGTCGCTCTTTTCACTGTCTGCTTAGTACCCGATGCTACATTGCTGGCCCAGCGGAAAACTCGTAATAGCCCTCACGGTTAGGTCACCGCACTGCTGGTTTTCTGACCGCACAACTTCGGCATACAAGCAATTCTGTCCGCCGAAGTTGTAATGAGGGTCTTAATTCTATACCTACAAAAGTCCATAGGGAAATTTAGTCCATGCAGTGATCACCAGTAAATAGTACCCAGAAGGGGCAAAAGGGATCTGTAAAGTCTTTGGTCATAACCATTAGGGAAAAATGGCACTGTGTCCATGGGCAGGGGCAATGCTTGAGGATTCAAGCAGGCAAAAAGAGGGCTGCTCTCTAGCAATGTCAGGGGTAGAATGTCACAAGTTCATCTGGAAACAGTAAGTTAAAACTCACAAAATGTTCTGATTTGCTGAAAGTTCTCAATTTTTGGATTGAATGATTCTATTATCCAACCAGAAGACATGTTGGGCACCTGAAACAGTTAATCATTGTCCTACAATCGTCAATGGAGAGGGGTCCATCTTCTTCTCCTGTACTCAGTTTGCAACAAACAGCATCTTTCAATGTTCCTGGGCCAATGCCATTTTCTCACTCTCACAACCAAAATACAAGAGAACATTTAAGTTCCATTAGGAATGCAATGAGAACGGATCTGTATGAAAGATAACTGTCATTTTGTGTGAACAATTTCTGAAAGAAATATCATGTTAGCAGGTGGAAAAAACATCCAATCATAATTTCTGCTAAATCACTGGCTTCATGAATTACTGTGGTCAAGCTAAGCAAATAAAGTTAAATGCACATTTTAACTAAACAGTTCAAATCATTCATCACCAACATCTTTCACTTATTAAGAAATCAGTCTCAATTTTGCATTAAAATGCATTTAAAAGGAAAATACAGTTATAAAATTACACTCATAAGTCTGCTATAGAACTGTATTGGGACAAAATGCATAGGTCACATTAAGGGGTTAAAGGACAGGTAACAATTGTTTCAATGCAGACTGTTAATTATCATGATAGGAAAACAGAAAACATCAAAACACATTTCTTTGACTACATATTTCATATTATATCACCAGGGTAAATTATGCTATTCTATTGTGAATGCACATTACCATGGTTCTCATGTTCACCACTTTACATCTAAACTGTTAGAAATCATTACCCTTAAATAAATATATGGTCACGTTAAAGGATATACTGTGACAAACTTTATACAGCCTTATCTCTGCTGCACCACATGTTATGGACTTGTAAATGTGTGAAACCATTCTAGTACACAGGCCATAATACTGACAAATAGCCTACTGCGGAGGGCCTAATCAAGTGCCACCAACCCCTTGATCGTTGCGGTACACCAAGACTGCTTCAGGCATTAACCATGCTGTGCTGCCTACTGTTGTGAACCGGATGGCATCAGGAATATTGTACACTCCATTTATGCTTCATCATCATTCAACAACCTTGATAAAGTAAGATTACTTCATGAAACTTACAACTGTGTATTCATAAAAGCTGTTATGTCCAGCTTCCACTGTGCACATTGCTTCCAGCTCGCTCCATGCAGCCGAAAAACCTTGTCATCATGTAACGTGACTGAGATATGAATGATGTGTATGTCAACCGGGCAAATTTCTAACTACACCGCAAACATGAGTTTTGAGTATTTCCCTCATGTTGCGCTCCAACTTAACTGACAAAGTGTGTCTAATTCTGTGCTCTCTTCAATTTTGAAAGATAGAAACAGATTCTTGCAGAGTGCATTCAGAAACAAAGGGGTTTATTTATGGGAAAGAACGTAGGGTGCTGCCCTATGCCAATGTGAAATGGCAGGAATCTACTGTATGTATGTAATGCAATGCATTCCTGTCCTTTCCCTCTGCACTGGTACCGCTTTGGCTGCCTAGTGCCAACACAGACACCCTTGCACTATGGTGCAAGAGTGTCTTCGTTGCATGCAGTATTATCTTTGTGCAGGAATGGGCACCTTCCTGCACAAAAACAATCCTGAGAGACTTTTTCCTCTTTTTATGTGTGCTGCAGAATGCAGAATGCAGAATGCAGCACACATAAAAAGATGAAAAAATGAGGACAAATACAAATATTTTGTTAGGTGCTTCCACAGGTTTACATGATTAAGTGAATCTGAGGCATTGACATAATTCATGGGTGTTGCACGGGAAAACCTACAGCAATGCCCATGGAATGCCTCCCTGGTGCAGCTTTGCGTGGCCTCATAGATATGGCTGAGAGGTTTGCACCTGTAACTTGGTTGGGTGCTGTTGGGAGTCATATATGGAAAGTGGAGTGTGCACATTTTGAGTCACTCTTATAAAGCAATCAGAACTGTTAGTTTGGTGGATCAAAGAAAAATCCCGCCTTTTTTAAAGATTTTTGTTTTTAAAAGTTAGCTGTTAATTACATTTTGATGCACTGCTCTTTTTGTTTTTGGCTCTTAGTGCCTTTCTGTGTTTTAAATTACTACCTTTTTTTTCCATAGTCCAGGGTGAACCTCTATGCTCCAGATTTTGGGGCCGATTTACTTAGCCTTAATGCAAAGGCTTATTATACAAATCCTTCTTTTGTTTTGTTTTATTATGTGTTTCTTATTGGAATTTTATGAGGTCATTTGGAATGCTCTAATGCCACTTTGGAATGCAGACTCGAGATCACTACTTGATCTACAGCTTGGTAGTTCAATAAATAACTATATGGCTTTAGAAGCATGTCAAGGCCTTCTTCTACAGGGAACATAACACATATTCTGCAGAAGGAGATGGTAAGGTGTAGCCTGATCATTGGGTACTGGAGATGCTGGTGAGGATCTCATCAGTCCCAGGTGAATGTTGTGTGTTCAAGAAAAAGTGTTCATGAAATAGCTGGCGTTTACGCGACAGAGAGGTCACAGGTTAGAGTCTTTCCTGCAGCTCCCATTGCCCTAAAATATAGGGGTTGCGCATTCTTCTCCGCTTGAGTGTTGTTTATAAAATTATGATGATTTCATCAAATCACTCTCATAACCCCTTCATCTTGTAGTCAAAGTATTTACAGTTTTGATACACAGGTGTGGAAAAGTTCAATCTGCGGATCCCAGTTCACGGATTCAGGATTTGCAGCTGTTTATAAGGAAGATGAAATACGTTTGTAACATAAGATGTGCCAACAGCACATTTTTTGTTTTATTAGGGATGGGCTGAAAGGAGAGGCAGGCCGAAGACCTTTCAGAATGTTTGGAGCCCATGAAACCCTCTAATTTTGTGGGAATTCATAAACCTCGGTAATGTTGTTCATATTTCATTAGTTCGCCTTCACTTAGTTCAAAAACCAGTGGGGTAAATATACACATTTTACAAATTATATATGAAAACTTCCAAACACTCTCTTATTTCATGGGACTATGAAAAAAAATACCTGATGTGCTAAATGCTAATGTGCCTTTAGGGCACTCTTTCTTCAGAGAATTGTCCGCACTGCAGAAAACCTGGAAAATTATCTGCAGATCACCGAGTCATAGACTACCAGGACTAAGGCTTGACACTTTTTGAATCACCAAAAAGACGAATATCTGCTCAAACAGTAGAATAATATATTAAGACAGAGAGATCTGTAATTTTTAGAAATGCGGTTGTGAATTGTCCCTTGAGAAAATGTCCAGGCTTAGCCTCAGTGTCACTGTGGGCCGGTTTTGTAGGCCCTTTGTAAACCAGCCCAAGAAACCTACTTTCTTCTCCAGTTCCTGACAGGTGACTTCAATGTGGCGATGGTGGCTTGTTCACTCCTCTGCCATGCTGTAAACTGAGGTTGGGGGCCAGGTGTTGCTCTGGCCCCTGGGCATTCTCACCTCAGCCCCTTGCCATATGTGGCCGGCTCAGAAGCAGCTTTGCGACCAGAGAAATGCTTTTTGGTATGTACCAAGCCCTATTTGCGATTTGGTAACCTAGTACTGAATCGCAAATTGGGTGTGCAATTCGGTATTAGGAAGGGGCGTGTTTAGGGCATCCCTTCCTAATACCTAATCGCAGTGGTATATATGAATGTTTTGTGACTGAAATGCTGTAATTTCGAGTTGGCGGTAACCCATTCGTAAATTGGAAGGGGTCCCCAATGGACCCCTTACCCTTTGAGGAAAGATTGGAAAAATATTTTTAAGAGCAGGTAGTGGTCCAACTTTTCATTGCTCTTTTTGGGAACGCACCCTGTTTTCCTTTAAAGAAAATGGGCTGTACTTTAAAAAAAAGATTACTTTATTGAGAAGCAATCACAGACATGGTGGTCTGCTGACCCCAGCACACTGAGACCTACCTCATTAATATTCATGATGTAGGTCTAATTGCAACCCACTGGGAACGGCAAAAAGTGTTACACACATTTTAGTACATTTGTGTTTGCAATTACCAAATAGCGAATTGCAAATATTTGCTACTTGGTAATCGCAAATGCCAAAGTTTGTACATCTGGCCCTTACTTCCTAGGCCTCTGTGTGGAGCTTTTCTCATGTAGTCCTTGGTTCTGAGGTACTGGGAATTTTGCACTTGACTGTTATAAGTAACTTCATGTGAGGTATTACAGTGTTTTACTTGAGCATATTTGCCAAGTGAAACCTCACAAAATTGGTCCTAGAAAAATGAATTCGTAGTGTGAAATCACCTGCAAAAAATTGTGCAGTAACATCAATTTCCCACGTAATTCCTCATTCTTCAGGAAACAACTCAAATTTAATTGTAATAACGCATCTGTAAATAACCATTGCCTGTGCTATCGGTAATTTCTCTTGAGAAATGACCTTATCAGATTTGCCAACAAAATTGTTATTAGGGCCTCAATGTTGTAATGTGTCTTTACCACCTCTTTCAAACTTTAAATTGGGGACCTTACCTTTTAAAGATATTGAATACATCTATGCGGATAAATATATTTAATTTACAAAAATAGTCCTCACTAAAGTATAATTGAGGTATGCAAAAAAGCATTTCTGATACTAAAATCCACCTCTATGTCAGATTTTCAACAGATACATGTGTTTGCCTATTAGCGAGCAGGAAGGAGTGTAGGCGTAGCACACAACAAGGAATGAGCACTGGAAATACAAGTAAAATCACTCCTATACAATACAGGAGTAATACTGGTTTTGATGGTGAGAATAGAAAGAGTTCACCCACAGAATACAGTGGCTGTTAGGAAAGGTGTTTCTCGACAGGGAAATATTTTCAGTGTGGAGTAAATGATTAACAAGATACTTTCGTGCAAATGCACTAAACTCATTACTGCAGATGGTCGGCTTTCCGAAGGAATATGCACCCAGGTGTATGATTTTCACATGTTTACATGTGCGCTTCTGGGCATTTTTGTGACTCCTCAATAAGTTTGAGATCTGCATACATCGTTAGCAGAAATCCACGATGTCACCTATTCCAAATACACAAAATGCTACATGTGTAGTCGAATATTGAGAAAGATTGCAATAGAGTTCAATCAAACAACCTGGAAATATTGAAACATGACAATTTCTATGTATTTTTACCTAATTCAATCTAATCTTTCTTGAGCTTCTTAGAGGCCACAAACTGCAGGCCATCTTGAGCTTCTTAGAGGCCACAAACTGCAGGCCATCTTGAGCTTCTTAGAGGCCACAAACTGCAGGCCATCTTGAGCTTCTTATAGGCCACAAACTGCGGGCCATCTCCCATGTACCTCAACTGTACGGCTATTGCATGATAGAAGCCCACCCTTACCAGCATGCCACAGGAATATCACTTGTGTGTAGGGTTTATTTAGAGTGTGCACACAGCTTTCAGACTAGCACATTGTTCCTGTCTAATAATGACGCGGGTCGGAACCACAGGGAGCATCCTGCATGCTTGGAGCGGACAATCACCTGATGCAGTACAAGCGACATGTCAATCACCCTCAAACCTACCTCTTACTTTCTACGAACGAAAGACAAGAACTCTGAAGCACATGCTCAGAAATGCTGGCTGGGTTCACGCTAGTGGCAAACACTTTTCCACTTGTGAGTAATTCAAGAACACTCTGAGCTGCATCTACCACAATGCATTCGGAGAACTGGAAATTGCAGACAGTGTCCCCCTTCTCTAATTGTTTACAATGTGCTCAGCATACATTTGGCTGTGCAGTCAGCACCCATGCATGTATTATTTGGTGCATTAAATAAGCTTGTTTCTCATTCTTCTATCTTCAGTGTTTGCTGATGTTCACCCATTTTAGTGCCTCAAAGTTACTCTGCCCTTAGTTGTAAGGTGAAGGTGGTGGGATAGAGATTGACTGGTTGATTAATGAGGTGCGAATGAAAAGCATGATGGGATAGCCTCCTAGTACCAAAGAATCCTTGACCTGAAGAGTTGACTAGGATCTCGTCAATCACATTGTCTTGTGTCCTGCTGTGGTGAGGGAACTTTCAGGTGGCTCCTTCTCTATCAAGGTTATCTATGAAGTCTTGTTGAGATCAGCGTTCGGCCCCCTTGCATGGGGGTCCTTCAAGTTACCTGCTTAAAGGGTTAGAAAACGTGTTCTAGTGGCTAACCTAAATTAATTTTTTTCGAGTGCTACATTTTTTCGTGTGTGTGTATGTGTTTATGTGGGCATGTGTGTCTGTGTGTGCGTTCTAATAAAAAAAACATTCAGCTAATTTTGTAATGTCCATTTCCTGATCTCGTGGATATCGGGTGTACCATTAAAAAATTAAATGTGATTTTATTTCATACTGTTTTTCAATCTTTATATATTGTATATTTTACCCTTTTAGGCCCTGGCTAGGAGTACTGCTTGAAACAATATAGAGAAAAATAAAATATTAACTGTTGGTTAAATGTTGTATCCCTAGAAGTAGAGAGGGAGCAGTTGTTGGTGCACTATTTTTTTTCAAAATCGTTTTTGAATGCAACAACCCAAACTATGTATGGTTATTTAGATTCTTGATGGGCAAAATGACCAGTCATGCCATGCGTTGCAGCCACTTCAAAGCACCATCCTGGACACGCACTAGGGGGCCTATTTATAAGTCCCAAACCCCACCTTGCGCCACATTAACGTCATTTATTTTTACGTTAATGTGGCCCAATGAGGCCAAAATCTCTGCGCCATATTTACAGGGTGATGCAATGCATGATTTGCGCCACTCTGTAACCCTTTGCGCTACATTATGCCTGCACCAGGGATAATGTATGCAAAGGGTGCGCTCTCCCGTTAGAGGAGCCGGTAAAATGGTGCTAGGAAATCTATAAGATTTCCTTGCACCATTTATTACAACACTGTTAACGCCTGTTCAAGAGCAGGCGTTAAAGGGGGGCTTCCATTCTTTATAATGGGCCCCTATGTACCCTGCAGGAGTGGCGCCAATATTTTGGTGCTACTCCTGCAGGGTACATCAATAATGTCATAAAAATGACACTATTGCCCCCTACCCTGCGCCATGGTGCGCTTTATTTTAAATAAGGCGCACGCATGGTGGTGGTAGGGGGGTGGTAATTGTAGGAAAGTACCATCTTGCCCGTCATGTTACCCCCATTTTTCACTGTATATATGTTGTTTTAGTTGTATTTGTCACTGGGACCCTGCCAGCCAGGGCCCCAGTGCTCATAAGTGTGCCTGAAAGTGTTACCTGTGTTATGACTAACTGTCTCACTGAGGCTCTGCTAATCAGAACCTCAGTGGTTATGCTCTCTCATTTCTTTCAAATTGTCACTAACAGGCTAGTGACCAATTTTACCAATTTACATTGGCTTACTGGAACACCCTTATAATTCCCTAGTATATGGTACTGAGGTACCCAGGGTATTGGGGTTCCAGGAAATCCCTATGGGCTGCAGCATTTCTTTTGCCACCCATAGGGAGCTCTGACAATTCTTACACAGGCCTGCCACTGCAGCCTGAGTGAAATAACGTCCACGTTATTTCACAGCCATTTTACACTGCACTTAAGTAACTTATAAGTCACCTATATGTCTAACCTTTACCTGGTAAAGGTTGGGTGCTAAGTTACTTAGTGTGTGGGCACCCTGGCACTAGCCAAGGTGCCCCCACATTGTTCAGGGCCAATTCCCCGGACTTTGTGAGTGCAGGGACACCATTACACGCGTGCACTACATATAGGTCACTACCTATGTGTAGCTTCACAATGGTAACTCACAATATGGCCATGTAACATGTCTAAGATCATGGAATTGCCCCCTCTATGCCATCCTGGCATTGTTGGTGCAATCCCATGATCCCACGGGTCTCTAGCACAGACCCTGGCACTGCCAAACTGCCTTTCCCGGGGTTTCACTGCAGCTGCTGCCAACCCCTCAGACAGGTTTCTGCCCTCCTGGGGTCCAGCAAGGCCTGGCCCAGGAAGGCAGAACAAAGGACTTCCTCAGAGAGAGGGTGTTACACCCTTTCCCTTTAGAAAATGGTGTTATGGCTGGGGAGGAGTAGCCTCCCCCAGCCTCTGGAAATGCTTTCATGGGCACAGATGGTGCCCATTTCTACATAAGCCAGTCTACACCGGTTCAGGGACCCCTCTGCCCTGCTCTGGTGCGAAACTGGACAAAGGAAAGGGGAGTGACCACTCCCCTGACCTGCACCTCCCCTGGGAGGTGCCCAGAGCTCCTCCAGTGTGCTCCAGACCTCTGCCATCTTGGAAACAGAGGTGCTGCTGGCACACTGGACTGCTCTGAGTGGCCAGGGCCAGCAGGTGACGTCAGAGACTCCTTCTGATAGGCTCCTTCAGGTGTTGCTAGCCTATCTTCTCTCCTAAGTAGCCAAACCCTCTTTTCTGGCTATTTAGGGTCTCTGCTTTGGGGATTTCCTTAGATAACGAATGGAAGAGCTCATCCGAGTTCCTCTGCATCTCTCTCTTCACCTTCTGCCAAGGAATCGACTGCTGACCACGCTGGAAGCCTGCAAAACTGCAACAAAGTAGCGAAGACGACTACTGCAACTCTGTAACACTGATCCTGCCGCCTTCTCGACTGCTTTCCTGGTGGTGCATGCTGTGGGGGTAGTCTGCCTCCTCTCTGCACTAGAAGCTCTGAAGAAATCTCCTGTGGGTCGACGGAATCGTCCCCCTGCAACCGCAGGCACCAAAGAACTGCATCACCGGTACCCTGGGTCTCCTCTGAGCACGACGAGCGAGGTCCCTTGAATCCAGCATCTCTGTCCAAGTGACTCCCACAGTCCAGTGACTCTTCAGTCTAAGTTTGGTGGAGGTAAGTCCTTGCCTCCCCACGCCAGACTGCATTGCTGGGAACCGTGACTTTTGCAGCTACTCTGGCCTCTGCGCACTTCCGGAGTAAATCCTTTGTGCACAGCCAAGCCTGGGTCCACGGCACTCTAACCTGCATTGCACGACCTTCTAAGTTGTCCTCCGGCGACGTGGGACTCCTTTGTGCGACTTCGGGTGAGCACCGTTTCACTCCACTTTGTAGTGCCTGTTCTGGCACTTCTGCGGGTGCTGCCTGCTTCTGAGAGGGCTCCTTGTCTTGCTCGACGCCCCCTCTGTCCCCAGACGCAATTGGCGACATCCTGGTCCCTCCTGGGCCACAGCAGCATCCAAAAACCCTAACTACACAACTTGCAGCTAGCAAGGCTTGTTTGCGGTCTTTCTTCAGGAAAACACTTCTGCACAACTCTCCATGGCGTGAGGTATCCGTCCTCCAAAAGGAAAGTCTCTAGCCCTTGTCGTTCCTGCAGAATCTTCAGCTCCTACTGTCCAGTAGCAGCTTCTTTGCACCCACAGCTGGCATTTCCTGGGCATCTGCCCATCTCCGACTTGCTTGTGACTTTTGGACTTGGTCCCCTTGTTCCACAGGTACCCTCGTTTGGAAATCCATCGTTGTTGCATTGCTGATTTGTGTCTTTCCTGCAGAATTCCCCTATCACAACTTCTGTGCTCTTTGGGGAACTTTAGTGCACTTTGCACTCACTTTTCAGGGTCTTGGGGTGGGCTATTTTTCTAACCCTAACTCTTTTCTCACAGTCCCAGCTACCCTCTACAAGGTCACATAGGTTTGGGGTCCAATCGTGGTTCACATTCCACTTTTGGAGTATATGGTTTGTGTTGCCCCTCCCTATGTGTCCCCATTGCATCCTATTGTAACTATACATTGTTTGCACTGTTTTCTAATACTATACTGCATATTTTTGGTATTGTGTACATATATCTTGTGTATATTTGCTATCCTCATACTGAGGGTACTCACTGAGATACTTTTGGCATATTGTCATAAAAATAAAGTACCTTTATTTTTAGTATATCTGTGTATTGTGTTTTCTTATGATATTGTGCATATGACACTAGTGGTACTGTAGGAGCTTCACTCGTCTCCTAGTTCAGCCTAAGCTGCTCTGCTAAGCTACCATTATCTATCAGCCTAAGCTGCTAGACACCCTATACACTAATAGGGGATAACTGGGCCTGGTGCAAGGTGTAAGTACCCCTTGGTACTCACTACAAGCCAGTCCAGCCTCCTACAGTAAGGGACGCAGGGAAATTTCCATAAATATGCCTCTTGATATGCTAAACACAGCCACAAAGATACAATTACATTGCCCACTACTTCTATTTAGAATTTAGATCTGTTGCACAAATCAAGCTGAGAAAGTGAAGACAACAGCCCAAATTATTGGGTCGCCCGATTTATCTGCAGGGACACCGTGAGGCTGGAAATAATGTTTCTGGTCGGTATGTTTGAGTGCCTAGAGAGCTCCAAGATTTAGGGAAGAGAGCACCACGTCTTCATCTCACATGAAACATCACCTCATATAGCTATCGTTGGTCTACGCAGCACAGGAAAGTGAAGAGCTTGCACATAGTTCATTTATTTGTAGGTAGTTTGTTTCCGACCTGTGTAATTACCTAAATACCACTGCTAACATTTTAAATATCAGTCGTGCCAGTAGAAGGACTGGTGAAGCTCAGTTAAAAATTCCCATTTCTTCAAGCCAAAGGCCCTGAATGTCCAATTCTAGCCCCCTTCACCCACCCTATAGAGAGCCATTTGTGATTCTGGTAAACAGTAATTAAGAGTATGCCCATAAAATGTATTTACATGAAACTTCACCTCAGTTCAGTCCAATTGGCTCCATTTATTGCTCATGAAAAATGTTAAGGGGCATCAGATCAGCTCGATAGCCCAGTGTCTACAAAAATGGTCCGGGTAGAAATTACACCCAAGGTTACCTCTACTCGCCATACTTCGATTTTTCTCTGCAACTGACCATTTCACTGGAAGCTATTGGAGGTATCTGTTCTCCATGCTGAGCAGGATTCTAATTGACTGTTCATTGTGATTTTGTAAACTCCATGCTTATCTGGCAAAAATGTAATAAAGTTTTGCGTGGTGCTGACACTCATGTGAAGGAAAGTGCCATGAAAAATTAAGTTGATCAACTTTCCCTCAAAATATATTTTGCGCTAAAAGCCTCTACAGGCACAGCACTAACTGGCATTGTGTCATGTAGAGCAGTGGTTCCCAACCTTTTGACTTCTGTGGACCTCCACTGAATCATTATTGGAATCCAGGGACCCCTCCACTGAGTCATTACTGAAAGTTGGGGACCAAATCTCTTAATAATGTCTGATTTTCTAAGCAGTCGCGGACCCCCTGAGAAGGCTTTGTGGACCCCCAGGGGTCCCTGGACCACAGGTTGGGAACCACTGATGTAGAGCAAAAGCCTGATAGCGTGCACAAAGTTGAAATTACATGGTAGGATCTATTCAAACACCCAGAGGAGACATGCAAGCCCATAACTACTAAATTCATGCAAAGCAACACAGCCTAGCATTGTGTGGAATACCAACACCAAATGAAAACATTAAGCAAACATTGGAGTGGGCAGCATTGTATGATTTTGCTCTGCGTCATACATGCAAAATTTGAAAATGTTATATGATGTATCGGTGGGCAATTTTCTGAGTGAAAGCAATGTCTCAAGTATTACAAGTTACACAAGATGCTCCTCTATAGCCTTAAGGGGGTTTAAAATTGCCAGCTGGGCTCTCTGGCTCTACATGCTTGGCCTGGTGGCAAAACAGAAGAGACTGACTCTTACCTTCTGGAGCTGTGTCTCCAATTGAGCACTCAACATCAAAGGGAGGGGCAGGTGGCCCAGTGTTACTAGCAACCCTCTCTACCTTTGTGTGGGTGGCCTGCCAGCACCATAGGAATGGGAACGAGGTGGGGGTGGCTCTGTGTTTTCAGATTGACCCACTGCTTCCACATCAGTGGCCCGGTGGTGCAGTGGAGAAGGGCAAAGAGGGGTAAATCTTGAACCACAATACATACCATAGGGGTGCGTCCCATAAGCGAAACTTAACAAGGGCAATCTTTCAATATATTGTGCAAATAGAGACACGTATTCAACTGCTTACAGAAGGCACGCAGGCTAGATTGAATGTGGTGTATTTGGACTTAATTTCTAAGTTTAGTAGCAGTAAATGAAAATGATCGACTACAAGCTATATGATTTTTAGGGCATCTGGTTTTATGGTATTTTTTTTTTTTACATTTCCTTCTGTATTTATGCAAATTTATTTTTTGCTAATGTTATCTGTAAATATCTATGTTTATTTTTGGTTTTGTGAAAAAATGAAGTTAAATCTAATATATTTCCACATTTATGTTACCTATAAGTGTGCATTCATGCTTGAATGCCTGATAGGTTTTAATTATATGAACACCCACAGATGATAAATCAATGCGCTTAATGAAAACATGAGCATTTTAGTTTCAGGGTTCTGCATATATACTGCTGTTTAAGCCTCCTCATTAAAAATAATTTCTGTTTTTTTAACCCCTTACGTGTCAATCTGCAAAGTTATTGCCCTGGCAGTCATGTCTGACAGCATTTAGAATCACTCAAAAAAATAATCAAATTTCTATTTTTATCCACTTTTAAAAATGAAGACAGCCAGGATAATGAATGGCTTTCTGTCTGTAAAAATCAGTAAAAACAGGGAGCTTTAATTATACTGCATTTAGAAACGGTCAGCAAATCCCCTTTAAAGAATGCAGGATAAAGCTAAAAAATGGAAGGTGATAACCAAGGGTATATCACCAGAATACTGAAAATTAAATATTGCCCTACAAAAATATTATATCCTGAATATAGACTACACCGGTAATAGAAAGTAAGCATGTACAGGTAATTATAGATTTAGGGCCATATTTATACTCCGTTTGCGCCGAATTTGCGTCGTTTTTTTCGACGCAAATTCGACGCAAAACTAACTCCATATTTATACTTTGGCGTTAGACGCGTCTAGCGCCAAAGTTCCTGGAATTAGCGTCATTTTTTTGCGTGAACACCTTCCTTGCGTTAATGATATGCAAGGTAGGCGTTCCCGTCTTAAAAAATGACTGCAATGCTATTGCGTCGTATTTATACTCCCGGGCAAAAATGACGCCCGGGAGTGGGCGGGTCTAAAAACCCGCATTTGCGCCGGATTTTAGCGCCTCGGTCAGGGCAGGCGTTAAGGGACCTGTGGGCTCAGAATGAGCCCAGAGGTGCCCTCCCCTGCCCCCAGGGACACCCCCTGCCACCCTTGCCCACCCCAGGAGGACACCCAAGGATGGAGGGACCCACCCCAGGGACATTAAGGTAAGTCCAGGTAAGTATTTTTTTTTATTTTTTTTGTGGCATAGGGGGGCCTGATTTGTGCCCCCCTACATGCCACTATGCCCAATGACCATGCCCAGTGGACATAAGTCCCCTGGGCATGGCCATTGTGCAAGGGGGCATGACTCCTGTCTTTGCTAAGACAGGAGTCATTTCAATGGGGGATGGGCGTCGTTAAAAAATGGCGCAAATCGGGTTAAGACGTTTTTTTTGCCTCAGCCTGACTTGCCCCATTTTTAGACGCCCAAACGCCATTTTTCCCTACGCCGGCGCTGCCTGGTGTACGTGTTTTTTTTTCACGCACATCAGGCAGCGCCGGTCGGCTAACGCCGGCTAACGCCGGCTAACGCCGGCTAACGCCATTCAATAAATACGGCGCCCGCATGGTGCTTCAGAATGGCGTTAGCCGGCGCTAATTTTTTTGGCGCTAAACTGCGTTAGCGCAGTTTTGCGTCAAAAAGTATAAATATGGCCCTTAGTATTCTTAACTCAGGATCTACCTACCTGGATGATATGTTTATCTTCAAGGTACGCAGATGTTAACTTAATAACAGTAAACCTTCATGATATTATGTCAGTCAATTGATAATACTAGATGTTCTACTATTCTGTGTTCCACATGTCTTCCAATAAAAACAGTACCAAATTTGTGTGGCTGAGGGCTCATTGCCCATGACATGAAAAGCTCCAAAATGCAACATGGACACACCAAGGTTTTGCCTTGCAAATTGACCCATTCTGGTGTTGTGTTTAGATGCACTACTTAGGCCCAAGCTTGGCACCCACCTAGGGAAACCTAACCAACCCAGACAATTCTGAAAACTAGACTCTGAAGGGAGTCCAGGGTGGTAAGACGTACATGGTTCCCACTATGGTTTACCCAGAATGTACTGCAAATGTAAAACTTTGAGGAAAGTCACACATTTTCCTCCTATTTATGTACAGGAAAGTTACAGAATCTGTGGGAATCTACTAAACTCCTACCACCCAATGTTCCTACAATTCTCACATGAAAAATGGTATCCCACTTATGGGGCTAGGCATTTTGTTCGTGACATGAACTGATTAACTCTATGGCAATGTTGTGTCAATGAGGTCTTCACATGGTTACAGTTTAGTCCATTCCAATGATGCATGTTCGATCCACCCACACATGGGTTGCAGAATTTCAATCAGAAGTGTGAGACAGCACGGTGGTAAGACTGTGGACATTGGCTGGAAGTACCTGAGTTTTTGTCACCTAAATACGGGAAATAGTTGCCTTTTTGACCCATACATTGACATCTGCCGGCCAGTAAGAAAACATGATGGGATCCTTTAAAGCCACACCATTCTGGGTTCCTAGGATTGCCTGCTTGCCAGCTGAACCAGAGCCTGAATAGTGTAGCCAGTACTGTTACCTTCTCGTTGCCAGGTCATTTGTCAAAATTACATCCTAAAGAATCCAAATTTCCTCTCACCTCTCATGGTCATATGGATGCTCCAGGCCCCGGAGGAGCAAAAAGAGTGTTGGGGCTTTAGGGGTGTTAGTGTGACCTGACACCAAGCTTCAACTCCATAGTTTTTTACGAAACAAAAATTGTCAATAGTATCTAGTGGACTTTCTGTCCCCCATCCCAGGGTCAGAACAGATTGGGTCAGAACAGATTGGGAGTGAGCCCCCAATTTAACCCGGGGTGGGGGAGCAGAAAGCCCACTAGACTTTCCTTTAGATTGAAAATATGGGGTGTTGTCGACTTGCTCTGGCATTTGAGGATATTTCACAGTTGAACAAACACTGACACATGCTGGATGCTGTTGTTTCTCCTGCAGTGATTGCTGTTATATTTTTCTATGGGATATTGTCCCAGTCTGTGCCCCCTCTGGCATTCCTACTGTGTCCACAACATGTCATCACCTACAACTCCAGGGCTGTTTAATTAAGCACTGAAGTTCAGGTGTAGAAATGTCAATTTTCAAAGTCCGTATACCCTGCTCAGGGTACCAGGCCTAAAGGGGACAATGGTCTTTCTGCTTTTAGAAATTTAGAGATTTCCAGATTCACCCATGGGTTTCCAACTTGTTTCAACCACAAACGTCAAGTAAAACAAACAAGAAATAGCAAATACCAATTACTATTTAAAATGTAAAAATGATGGTAAAAATAATAATACATTTTTACAGTAATGCCTTTTCCTCAAAACTGAAAAGATGGCAACCTTAGCACAGCAAACCTTTTGTTGGTGCCATTTAAAAAGGAAGACATTCATTTTCTTGTTAAGCATTTGTTTCACAGTTTTGCAAAAACGTCAACATGTTGTTGCAAGTATGTAGACATTATGTATTACATTTAGAAAAGAGTTCTCTCTTAAGAAATTCCATGTCTTTGTTGCAGGTGATGCCGGGTATGATCTCTCGCCACATCTCGTTGCACCCTACAGACATGCAACCACATCAACTTAAAAGAAGTAAAACATGGCACACATTTCTGGATGAGCCATTATTGAACTCCCTTTTGGAATCCTTAAGTCATGACTTGTACATTTTAACTGCAATAGGGGAGAGGCTGGTGTACTCCTCAGAGGTTTTCTGCAAGATTGTTGTAGCCTGTTGGGTGTTCTATAGCATTGCCATGCTCTGATCCAGATCTATGCACACATCCAGGTACCCCTGATGGAGTAGAGATTAGAATTCAATGCATATTGGTATGGGATTGACATGTTAACTTCTTTTTTATTGAGCTGTTAGTTTGTTTGGTTTCTGCTTTTATGTGCTTGGGCCATCTCTTGCCAAAGATGAGTGGTGAATTACCATACTGTCCATACATACCATCCTGAGACAATTCTGTTTCATTCACATATCACCCTCGAACATTGGGGGAGATTTATGGAAAGTGGTGCTGCATCGAGTGCAGCGCCAGTTTTCCTGCACCTCTTAGAGCCAATCTACTACCACCATGTGTGCGCCGTATTTAAAATACGGTGCACCATGGCGCAGGGTAGGGGGCAATAGCGTCATTTCTCATGACGCTATTGATGTACTCTGCAGGAGTAGTGCCAAAATATTGCCGCTACTTCTGCAGAGTACATAGGGGCTCATTTTAAAGAATGGAAGCTCCTTTTTAACGCCTGCTCTTAGCAGGTGTTAAAAGTGCCATACAAAATAGCCCAAGAAAATCTCATAGATTTTCTTGCACCATTTTTCCGGGCTCCCCCAATGGGGGAATGTCCCCTATGCATGCATTATGCCTGGCGCAGGCATAATGTAGTGCAAAGGGTTATAGAGTGGCGCAATGCATGCATTACGCCACTCTGTAAATATGGCACAGGATTTTGGCCTCGTTGGGCCACATTAATGTAAAAAATAAGGACGTTAATGTGGCACAAGGTGGCACTAGGGGACTATAAATATACCTGAAAGTGTACTCTAGTTAAAAGTAAATTGGCACTTAATTTTATATAACATTCAAATACTTTTTCCTAACACCACTTACATCACATATTACATTTATGCATCAGAACCTACAGAACCTTACTTTTGATAAACAGATTACATACACAAAATATCTCTGTTATAATTTATGAGATTCGCTAATTTTGTTTTGATTTCTCTTCATTATTATTGTTTTGGGTGGTGGATTTGGCTGAAGAACTTTTTTTACAAATTTAAAATTATTTTATTAACTGTTTTTTTGTAGACTTTCTCTGGACATTGTGCTTCAAATCAACCCATTTGTTCATAGACTTACTCCCTTGGCCTATCCTGAGATGTTTCTTATTCTAGCCAGCTCCCGCCCCCAACTTTGCCTACTGCAAAAGACAGTTTATATTCTTTCCTAATCATTTTGTCCATAAAATCACACATTATTAATTTTTTGTAAAAAGTTCAAATATTTAAAAAAATAATTCCTTTCTTATTTATTTTAGAAATTTGCACCTTAATGCTTTGCATTTCATACAAAAGAAATGCTCAGTTATTTTGGAGAAACCTTCAGTGTCAAAATGATATCTTTTAATACAATTCCCTTTGAAGGTAAACAAAGAACAGAACATAAATAACATTTCCTATGTAGTAACCTCAACTTCATACATTCAACACTGATGAAAGATAGGCACAGCTTCTTTTAAAAAATAAGTACAGAGTAATTTGTTTTCAAAATGGTCTTCAGTGAGTGTGTTAGGGATAGAGTAGTGACATTTAACAAAGCATGTTATTTTTTTACGGGTTTATCCAACTACTTCATCTATCCAATATTAGTGATAAGACTGATTGAGAGTGTGATTGTGTTGTGGGTGGTTGTGTTGCTGGTGGTGAAGGTTGAGGCAGTGGAGGTGCATTGTATAAATATCACCCCACAAATTAGAATGTTGTTGGAAAAAAGGATTTAGAGAGCAGGATTGGATAATGCCAACCTCCTTTGAATGGATGACTCTCTGCCATGGCTAGCAGGGCGACCACTATGGAGTTTATTCCATCAGGCTGGTTGTGGAAGGGGAATCATAAATGAGGAATACTGGGAAAATGGGTTGTTGGTTGAGGGGAATGAAACCCTACTCAAGCAACAGCCACAATCTCGGTCAAGGTGATCCAAAAAAGTCACTAAATTAACCTGTGCTTGACTCTCTAGCAGCTTGGCACAAAATCAGACAGGCTTAACTTAGAGACAATGAGGCCTCTAAGTATAATGACATTAATGAGGCACAAGGTGGCGCTAGGGGACTATAAATATACCTCAAAGTGTACTCTATTTAAAAGTAAATTGACACTTAGGACCTCATTACAACCCTGGCGGTCGGTGGTAAAGCGGCAGTAAGACCGCCAACAGGCCAGCGGGAAAGAAAATGGGATTACGACCACAGCGGAAACCGCCAAAATAGACAGCCACTTTAACAATCTGACCGCCATGGCGGTACAGACAAACAGCATGGCGGTCACCGCCAACAGTCATGCGGCAGACAATGTACCACCCACACTATTATGACAGGCCAATCCGCCACCTTTTCCGTGGCGGATTCAACGCAAACAAAAACACGGCGGAAACATGACTTGGAAGGGGAAACTCTCACCTCTACACAACCCACGAGGAACCAGGACACCATGGAGCCTGAACTCCAAATACTCCCTGCGATTGTCTTCCTGCTCCTCTACCAGGCGGCGACGACCATGGTGAGTACTGCACCTACAACACAGGGGAGGGGGGAGGGAAAAGAGAGTGACACACACATGCAACACGCAACACCCCCACCCTCACCCACAACAACACACACACCAATACATGCTGAAACATTACATTTACACCCGCCAACCCCCCCTGGAAGAACGCAATGACAAAAGGAAATGAGTTGAACGATTGTAATCATGTAAAATCCATTAGTCAAAATTGTATACACTATAAACAAATATGTACACCAAGAATTCAAGTCCAGGTACTGCTCCAATATAGTCTGTGGACCACTGGGCCCAAAATGCATGGGCAAGGCCCACACAAGATACCCGATTGAAACGGAGAGAACACCGCAGGGGCATCAGATGGAAAAAAACAGGCACCTCAGGGGGAAGGGGGGGGCACCTCAGCCGGATGAGTGCACAACGCCAGCTCCACGAGGGGGCTCCATGCCCATTGATGTATCCTGGGGAGTGCAAAGCCACAGTCTCTCAAGTCTCTCCAGTGGGTGGGTTGCCCACTGCTTTATCCTGGGGAGTGCAAAGCCACAGTCTCTCAAGTCCCTCCAGTGGGTGGGTTGCCCACTGCTCTATCCTGGGGAGTGCAAAGCCATAGTCTCTCAAGTCTTTTGAGTGGGTGGGTTGCCCACTGCTTTATCCTGGGGAGTGCAAAGCCACAGTCTCTCAAGTCTCTCCAGTGGTTGGGTTGCCCACTGCTCTATCCTGGGGAGTGCAAAGCCACAGTCTCTCAAGTCTTTTCAGTGGGTGGGTTGCCCACTACTTTATCCTGGGGAGTGCAAAGCCACAGTCTCTCAGGTCTCTCCAGTGGGTGGGTTGCACACTGCTTTATCCTGGGGAGTGCAAAGCCACAGTCTCTCAAGTCTTTTCAGTGGGCGGGTTGCCCACTGCTTTATCCTGGGGAGTGCAAAGCCACAGTCTCTCAAGTCTCTCCAGTGGGTGGGTTGCCCACTGCGTTATCCTGGGGAGTGCAAAGCCACAGTCTCTCAAGTCTTTTCAGTGGGTGGGTTGCACACTGCTTTATCCTGGGGAGTGCAAAGCCACAGTCTCTCAAGTCTTTTCAGTGGGTGGGTTGCCCACTGCTTTATCCTGGGAAGTGCAAAGCCACAGTCTCTGAAGTGGATAACAGTCTCCACTGGTTCTGGAGGGGGCTTTGTGCCCAGAGTGCTTCATCCTGCCAAGGACTGAGGTAGTGGATGCCTTTCTCCACTGGTTCTGGAGGGGGCTTTGTGCCCACAGTGCTTCATCCTGCCAAGGACTGAGGTAGTGGATGCCTTTCTCCACTGGTTCTGGAGGGGGCTTTGTGCCCAAGGTGCTTCATCCTGCCAAGGACTGAGGTAGTGGATGTGATACTCCACTGGTTCTGGAGGAGGCTTTGTGCCCAGAGTGCTTCATCCTGCCAAGGACTGAGGTGGTGGATGTGATACTCCACTGGTTCTGGAGGGGGCTTGGTGCCCAGAGTGCTTCATCCTGCCAAGGACTGAGGTAGTGGATGTGACAGTCCACTGACGGTGGGGCAACATGGAAGCTGCCCAGGCCCCTGGAACTGACCACCAGCCTTGTACGAATGACCACTGGGGATGGCAGCCATGTCTGCGGTGGTGCCACTAGCTCAGGATGTGGCGTGGCCGCTAACGGTGCTGGCGGCAGGCTCAGTAGCGGCAGTGCTTGCGGCGGTCATTGGGCAGTGGTGCTGGTGGCAGGCTCACTGACCTCGGTGCTGGCGGCGGTGTCATGAGTGGCGGTGTTGGTGGCGGGCTCACTGACCTAGGTGCTGGCGGAGGTGTCATGAGTGGGGGTGCTGGTGGCAGGCTCACTGACCTCGGTGCTGGCGGCGGTGTCATGAGCGGCGGTGCTGGTGGCGGGCTCACTGACCACGGTGCTGGCAGCGGTGTCATGAGCGGCGGTGCTGCTGAAGGGCTCACTGACCGCGGTGCTGCTGAAGGGCACACTGTCTGTGGTGCTGGTGAAGGGCTCAGTATCTTGGGTGCTGACGGCGGCGCCTGTGGCAGCAGTGCATGTGGCGGTGCCAGTGGCGGTCTTGTCCGCCATGCAGGTTGGCGGCGACGTTGACTTGCCTTTCTTTTTTAGGCCCTTCCCCACCTTGGATGGTGGCACAGCTGTCTTGCCACTCCCAACTGTTGTCTTGGCTGAGCCCTTGGTGGCAGGTGTTTTGGCCTTCTCTCTCTGGGATGTGGGCAACTTCTTCTGTTTTGGAGGCGGAGAATGTCCTTGGACTCGCTCCTTGGGACACTGGCAGCCCTGTTGCTTGGTGCACTCCAGAATCCAGATATTTCTTGCACCACTGTGCCCTGTGATGTGGTGGCTGAGGTGCTGGGTTGAGACCTGGAAAGGCGGGCCCTAGGGGACAGACGGGGGGGGGGAGGTGTAGGGAAGAGATCAACATTTGAGAGGAAAAGCTTTTTCGACACACTGGGACGGGTAGATGGAGGGGGTTTGGGAGTGGAGGAAGAGGTAGTGGTTGTAGGAGGTGCTCGTATGCTGAATTTGGGTGAAGGTGCATGGGCTGGAGGCTGTCGTGAGGTGGATGGCTTTTGGGTGGGTGTGTGGCTGCGTTTGTGTAGTTTGGGAGGAGGGCTCACAGACACACTGGGAGAGGACACAGGGGATGTGTGAATGGTAGTGGGAGTGGTGACTGCACGTGAGCGGTGTGTGGTGATGGGTGTACCGGTGATGGAGGTAGTGGCTAAAGATGTAGTGCATGCAGGTGTGAGTGGAGACGTGACAGGGAGGGAGGAGGGAGACGTGGAGGAGGGGGACACAGTGGAGGCAGTGGATGTTGGCATGTCTGCATGGATATGATGCTTGTGTGAGTGCCTGTGGGATGTGTGGTGCTTATGTTTGCCAGAGCCACCCTTCTGTGTTGAGGTATGTGCATGCTGGTCTGATGGTGTGCTTGGGATAGACTGAGGTACTGGGGATTGGGTCTGGGTGGAGGAAGTTGGAGGGGGGAGGCTGGACACAGGGACAATGGCTGCCATCAGTGCAGAGGCCAGAGCCTGAAATGCTCTCTGTTGGGCTGCCTGGCCAGAATGAATGCCCTCCAGGTATGAATTGGTCTGTTGCAACTGCCTCTCTACACCCTGGATGGCATTCAGAATGGTAGACTGCCCAACAGTGAGGGATCTCAGGAGGTCAATAGCCTCCTCACTGAGGGCAGCAGGGCTGACTGGGGCAGGGCCTGAGGTGCCTGGGGCGAAGGAGATGACCACCCTCCTGGGTGAGCGGCCACGGGACACACGCTGAGGGGCTGCTGGGAGGGCGGTGCTGGTAGGGGGGTGGCGGCTGTACCTGTTGATGTGGGGGACACAGAGGGGCCCGCCACCGCAAGGGAGCACCCATCAGAGGAGGAGTCAGTGTCGCTGGTCTCTGCTCCTGTCCCCGCTGTGGAGCTCCCCTCACGCTCCGTCCCACTGGTGAATTCTGACTCTGTTGTCTCGGCCTCCAGGGCCATGTCTCATGCAGCTCCCTCCTGCTCTGGTGGCACAGCTCCTCCTCCTGATGATGCTAATACATACAAGAACAGGGAGACCACAAAAAGGGGGGGGGAAGAAAGAAGAAAGACATGTTCAGTGCATGCAATACCGCTACCGTTGGCGGACACTACAGACACAGCAGCCCTCTGCACTACGCCATGCACTTAGAGTTCCCTAATTAATCACAGGGACATGGGGTACATGGCCTATGCCCGATTGCTGCACACCTTGAAGTCACAGGAGCCTGACTAGGTGTTGATGGCTCTTACCACTGGTGGGGTGCCACTTAGTCTGCCTCACAAAGGGTCCTTGCCTACAAAGCTTGCCCTAGTCTATGGGAACCCACTGCCCAGCTCCCGCACCCAGACACCTCCAATGCGCGCAGACTCAGATGGATGTGACAGTACTCACCCCCTTGTGATTGCTGTGATGCCCTCAAGCGCCCACCCAACTCTGGATACGCCACCGCCAGGATACGGAACATCAGGGGGGTCATGGTGTGACGGGCACCCCTCCCACGTTGGGAGGCCATCCCAAGCTGGGCATCGCCATCTTCTTGCTCCAGCAGCGAATGTCCTCCCATCTTTTCCGGCAGTGGGTGCTCCGTCTGGGGTGGACCCCCAGGGTCTGGACGTCCTTGGTGATGGCACGGCAAATATCCTTCTTCTGGTGGGCGCTGACCTAGAGGAATAGTACAGGGCAAAAGGAAAAACTGTAACCGTCCGGACCGTCACAGTCATTGGCCCACGTTTCCAACCTTGCCCAGACACACATACACTCACTGTCCGATCATGCAGGCCTCATTCCTCCCCCACCCCGTATCTTCCATCCACACCACTCCAAACAGGCATTGCCCATACAGCATGCTCACAGTGTACTCACCTGTTTGTCTGGAGGACCGTAGAGTAGTGTGTACTGGGGGAGGACCCCATCCACTAGTTTGTCCAACTCCTCCGATGTGAAGGCAGGGGCCCTTTCCCCAGACACATGAGCCATCGTCGCTTCCAGACTGAGGTCACAGCAGCACTTGCAGTGTAGGTCCTCTCCTGTCGAAGATCAGGTATCAAGTGATTGAACAGACAGAAAATGGCGGTTACATCTGCGGCGGTGCGTACCGTCACCACCGGCGTACATCGTCATTGCCTCCTGGGACCCACAGGGTCCAATGTTAACCAATGCAGGATTGCGCCACGGTCTTCGACCGCCTACCGTGACGGTGTACAACGCCAGCGCAGTTACCTCATATCCCCTTGTCAGGAGGCCACATGGCATTAATTTTAAATGCGTCACACATATCTAGGCCTTGCATATACACAGAGACAGGCACATAGCGGATTGACAAATATTTTTCCTACCTCAGTGTTGGCTGACTCTGTGCTCGCTGTTCTCATCCATAGGGCACGTCCGCTGGGGCAGGTGAGGAGATGGCGGCATCCTCCGGTGTATAGACCGCTGGTGGACCTGTCGACAATGGAAGAGAGACATGTAATAGTCACCTACAGACTTGATCGTGCCACAATCCAGGAACTGTGTGCCCAGTTGGAGTCAGACCTGATTTCAGCTAGCCACCATCCCACAGGGATCCCCCCTCTAGTGCAGGTCCTGTCAGTACTCCATTTCCTGGCAAGTGGGTCTTTTCAAACAACAGTGGCCATTGCATCAGGGATGTCCCAGCCAATGTTCTCCAACGTGTTGTCCAGAGTGTTGTCTGCCCTGCTGAATCACATGCGCAGGGCACATCGTGTTCCCTCAGGTGGAGGATTTGCCTACAGTGAAAGGTGACTTCTATGCCCCGGGACATATCCCCAACATCATAGGTGCCATTGATGAGACACATGTGGCCTTGGTCCCCCCACGCAGTTGTGAACAGGTGTACAGAAACCGGAAGAACTACCATTCTATGAATGTGCAGATGGTGTGCTTGGCAGACCAGTACATCTCCCATGTGAACACCAAGTTTCCAGGCTCAGTGCATGACGCTTACATTCTGAGGAATAGCAGCATCCCTTATGTGATGGGGCAACTCCAGAGGCACCGTGTGTGGCTAATAGGTGAGGACAAGGACCCTATACCGTGTGATTAGTTGTCTGGGTCTGGGGTTGTCCTGTCAGGATACTTCAATTCGATTTCCTCAGAAGCAGAAGATAACTCCTCAGTCCCGACCCAAGCTACTCACAACGAATATTAATCCTTAGTGTTGAGTACCCCGGAGGGGGAAAGGGGAATGGGATGGTAGAGAGACTGTCACAGAGATGATGAATGCCAGTACTCAGTCTGCCTCTTCACATCTAAGATTGGATGCAGCACCTGCAAGAGTCACAGTCGCAATTACTAGGGACATACAACATCAGTTTTTCACTTTCTACTCTCAACACTTAATTCTCTTTAATTCTATTATTTCTTCACTCACCCTGAGTTCTCTGTAGCCTTGCTTCTCTCTATAAATGATAGCTCTTCTTAAAAAATGCTTATTACTGATTCTGGAAGAACTTCTCAACCTTTGATAGAGATTGGTTTTATGTTGCTATATATATATATATATATAGTTGGTGATAATGCGTTCTTCAAATCAGCTGATGTTATTTAATTTCTCCTGTCTTATTGTGACTTCTGTCAATACTTGTATTTGTAAATGCTTGTTTATTAAAGTTTGTTTCTCCTTTCTTACTTCAACATTTGTTGATAACTTGTATTTATAAATGCTTGTTTATTACAGTTAGTGTCTCCTTCCTTACTTCGACATCTGTCGATAACTTGTAGTTGTAAATGCTTGTTTATTTAAGTTTGTTTCTCTTTTAAACTCTATTTTGGCTTATTACCATTGAATTTGTAAATGCTTATTTGTTAACAGTTAATTTCTCCTTTAAACTTGGCCTTTGTTTATAACCTTGACATTTGTAGATACTTGCTCTTTTAAAGTTCGTTTTTTCTTTGACTTTAATATCTTAAACAAGAACCTTGTAAACATAAGGTTAATTCATACATTAACTCTGTAGCCTTGCCGACTTCCACGGGAACGGTCTACCATCAAACTCTTCGAATAAACCTTGACAATATTTATCCATTTTCTGTAATATAATCTTCAAATGTAATTTTACCTCACAGGAGTTTCTGTTCTGAAGCGTGCTCTCTCTCCACACAGCTGATTCCTGTCAGACCTCAGTTGAAGTGCAAGGCTTCCAGCTGGAGAGCTCGTAACCTAGCAACCAACCGATTGCAAGACTAGAACTGTAACTAACCTTCAGGACTCACAGCGGCCATCTTGGATCTTCTCTTCTTGATTCTTCCTTTGAAATAAGCGCAAGATTACTCTGCAAACCTTCTTCCAGTTTGGGCTTTGCTGTCTCCACTGAGGATATCGCTTTGCTTTTCTCATGCAATTCTTTGATTTGACTTGGCAAGTTTGTGTGGTCATGACAGTACTCCCCCTCAAGGAACAGTTCTCCAATTTAGGTTTGCTTGGGTAGGTTCTATGAAAGTTTCTCACTAATCTTGAAGCATGTACATACTCGTGCGGCTCCCAGGATCGTTCCTCTGGACCATAAACTTTCCAATCAATTAGATAATAAAGCTGGCCATTACGGATTTTGGAATCTAAGATTTGATTGACCTCATACTCTTCTGCAGAGCTAATCTGGATAGGAATTGGAGGGGAGTTTTGACGTAAACTTGGAGGACTGTTCTTTAACAAGGAGACATGGAAAACAGGATGTATCTTTAGATGAGCTGGCAACTGCAATTTAACTGCCACTGGATTGATCATCTTGTCAACTTTGAATGGGCCTATAAATCGTGGCTGAAATTTGCGATTTCCTTTGAGATGTAAATGACGAGTGGATAACCAAACTTTGTCTCCTTTCGAATAAATGGGTCTCTCTCTTCTTTTTCTATCAGCCTGAGTCTTATATGAGTCTTTTGCTTGAATGATGTTTTTTCTAGCCCTAACTAACGTGGTCTGCAAATCCCTCACCATCTCTTCTACTGCAGGCACTGAATCATCTTCTTTACCCAACATTACATTAGGATGTCTACCATGGTTCAGATAAAAGGGGGTGAACCCAGTGGTGGAATGAACAGCATTATTGTAAGCAAATTCAGCTGCCCACATCAACTCAGGCCATTCCTTCTCTTTATCGAATAAATTGAGTCTTAAATACTGTTCTAACTCTTTATTCACTCTCTCTGTTTGCCCATCGGTTTCAGGATGGTAACTGGTAGAGTAACGAGAATCAATTCCTAATCTTTTACTAAATGCCTTCCAAAAGCGAGAAACAAATTGGGACCCCCTGTCTGAAACTAGAATTTTTGGGATACCATGGGCGCGTACTATGTGTTGTGTAAACAACTGTGCAACCTGTGGGGCTCGAGGGATTTCTTTCAAAGGAATAAAATGCGCCATTTTAGTGAAAGTGTCTACAAAAACTAGGATAGTGTTAAAACCTTGGCTACTAGGGAGGTCCACTATAAGATCCATAGTAACAGTATGCCAGGCATGGGGTGCAGTGGGCAAAGGTCTTAACAGACCTTGTGAAGCTGTTCTATTTGATTTCCCTCTTTGACATTTGTCACAAGTTGACACATATTGTCTTATCTGAGTTTTCATTTTTGGCCACCAAAATTCTCGTTGTATTAGATTTTGAGTCTTTTGAATTCCTTTGTGTCCAGCCAATTGATCGTCATGATAAGCCTGAAGAATTTTTTCTTGCAGCTCCTCAGTCGGAACATACAGTGCACCTTTAAAGTATGGCAAACCTTTTTTGATTTCTCTTCCTTGGCCTTCTTTGGACCACTTCAGCATTCCTTCGAATGTTAAGTTTTCTTGAATTTCTTTGGTTAAATTTTCATACAATATGGCAGATATGAACTTCTCTTGTGGAATAATCAATTCTTTTTCTGGAGGCTCTTTAACTGCACCGGTATCAATTCGAGATAGAGCATCTGCCTTCCCATTTACTTTTCCTGGTCTGAAAGTGATAACAAAATCAAAGTCTGCAAAATATAGGGACCAACGCAGTTGTCTAGCTGTTAAAGTTCGAGCTGATTTTAAAAACTGTAAATTTCGGTGGTCCGTGTAAACGGTCACTTTATGCTTAGCTCCCAAAATGTAATGCCTCCACTCACGAAAAGTTTCATTGACTGCCAATAGCTCCTTATCCGCAATTGAATAATTTATCTCTGGTGGTGTTAATTTTCGAGAGAAATAGGCTACTGGATGTAATTGACCTGTATCTTTATGACGCTGGGAAAGGATACCTCCTATGGCAACATCTGAAGCATCTGCCTCCACATAATATGGCTCATCTGGATTGGGGTGGAGCAAGATTGGAGCTGAGACGAAGGAATTCTTCAAAAAATTAAAAGCATTTTCAGCTTCTTTTGTCCACTCAAACTTCACTCCTTTCTTCAACAATCGAGTAATGGGTGTAACTGTTTGAGAAAAATTGGATATGAATCTTCGATAAAAATTAGTGAACCCCAAGAAACTCTGGATCTCTTTGACATTGCAAGGAGAAGGCCAATGTTGCACTGTCTTTATCTTGGCAGGATCCATACTAACTCCTTCTGGTGACAAAATGAATCCTAAGAACTCAACTCGTTCCACATGAAATGCACACTTCTCCAATTTTACATAGAGATGGTTTTCTTGCAACCTTGTGAGGATGGATCGAACATGGGAAATGTGCTCCTGTAGATTGTCGGAAAAGATTAAAATGTCATCTATATAAACCACGGCAATCCGGTCGAGGAATTCTCGTAATATATCATTAACGAAATGCTGGAAGGCAGCGGGAGCATTGCATAACCCATAAGGCATCACTTGATATTCAAATAATCCGTATCGAGTCCGAAAAGCGGTTTTCCATTCATCCCCTGAAGCCACTCGAATCAAATGATATGCTCCTTGCAGGTCCAATTTGGTGTAGATTCTAGCATTCTTTACTTGATCTAATAAAACTGACACTAAAGGCAGTGGGTATCGATTCTTGATGGTAACCTGATTGAGGGCTCAATAATCAATGCAAGTTCGAAGACTCCCATCCTTCTTTGGTATGAAAAATAGTGGGGATGACACTGGAGATTCAGAAGGACGAATAAAACCATTAGCAAGATATTGATCCAAATACTCCTTTAAATGTTGATTCTCTGCTTCGGTCAACGCGTATATTCTGCTACATGGCAATATCGCACCTGGCTCCAGTTCAATTTTGCAGTCGTAGGGTCGATGTGGTGGCAATTTCTCAGCCTCCTTTTCATCAAAAACGGCGACTAAATCCTCATATTCTTTTGGGATTTCTGCTGTCTTTAGTGCACAGATTATTGAAGAGTGTGATGATAAAAAGGCCGCTTGGGACTTGGTGGACACTTCCACTCCATCATGAAAGCAATTCTCTTTGCAGTAAGAGGAATTCATCTTGATCGTTCTTTTGCTCCAATCAATTTGTGGATTATGTTCTGTAAGCCAGGGCAGACCCAAAATGAGTTGAACTTGTGGAGCATCTATCAAATTAAAGATTATCTGCTCCTGATGTCCACCAAAACCTTGCATCTGAATTGGTTCGGTCTCATGGGAAATGGGTCCTGAAGAAAGATTGGTTCCATCCACAGCTCTGACTACTTCCAAAGTAGATTTCTTGATAAATCGAATACCCATTTTACGAGCGTATTTGATATCACATAAGTTGCCCGTAGCTCCAGAGTCTATCATAACTGAGATCCCTTAAATTTCCTTCTCAAGGGTCTTAACTGATACTGTTTGTACCAAATGTGGCGCTGCGGTTTGTAAGGTATTCGCCACTCGTTGATCTAAAGGAGTTGTCTTGGGTTCTGCTTTCATCAGGGCAACTCCCTCTACTGATGAAGCTGGCCTTTTCCCGACTGAAGAGCTTTGGATTTCTTGGGACAGTTTTTACCAAAATGCCCAGATGCACCGCAATATAAACATAGTTGATTCACTCTTCTTTTCTCTTTTTCTTCCTTAGATAAGGGACCTCTGCTGGAACCAATTTGCATTGGTTCTTCTATCGTTATCCCTTCTCCGGCTCTCGTATGATCATTTCTTACACGATCAATTCTCAGGGGAAATGGTCGATACTCTCTTCTCTTTTCTGCTCTTCGTTCAGTTAACCGGTGGTCAATCTATAACACAAGATCAATTAACTCCGAAATTTCGGTGGGTCTATTTGGAACTTGTGCTAAGGCATCTTTCAATTAATCTCTCAGTCCACGATAAAATATGGCGGCTCTTTTTGACTCCGGCCAGGCAGTCTATACAATGAGTTTATTGAAATGAGCCAGATAGGCTACTAGATCTTTTTACCTTGCCTGATTTCCAGTAGTTCATTGTCAGTGGCTTGAGCTACAGTTCGCCAATCAAATATTCTTAAGAACTCTTCCTTGAAATTTTGGAAATTATATAAAACAGGATAATTTCTGGAAATTATTGGCATGGACCATGCGGCTGCATCGCCTGTCAGATAAGACATTATAAATGCCACTTTGGACTGGTCTTCGGAAAAAATGACTGGTCTACATAAAAAATGCAATGAACATTGGGTCAGAAAAATCTGCGCCTTATTTGGATCCCCACCAAAGCGCTCGGGTTGAGCCAAAGGAATAATAGGGGAAACCGCATGAATTACTTGAGTGGATATACCTGCAGACTGTGAAGGGCTAGGGATTTGTGAAAACACAGATTCATTTGATTTAGCGGTGTTCCCTAACTCATTTATTTGCTGTTTTATTTGGATTTTTTCTTCTATGGTGTTATTTAATTGTTCCTGTAACCCTTCCAAAACGGCGGCTAATGCTTTTATATCAATTCCTTCTGCCATTCTGCTCAGGAGGAAATCTGTTTTTTCCCTAAAATTAGGGTGATGGCACTTCAATCTGTCAGGATACTTCAATTCGATTTCCTCAGAAGCAGAAAATAACTCCTCAGTCCCGACCCGAGCTACTCACAACGAATATTAATCCTTCGTGCTGAGTACCCCGGAGGGGGAAAGGGGAATGGGATGGTAGAGAGACTGCCACAGAGATGATGAACGCCAGTACTCAGTCTGCCTCTTCACATCTAAGATTGGATACAGCACCTGCAAGAGTCACAGTCGCAATTACTAGGGACATACAACATCAGTTTTTCACTTTCTACTCTCAACACTTAATTCTCTTTAATTCTATTATTTCTTCACTCACCCTGAGTTCTCTGTAGCCTTGCTTCTCTCTATAAATGATAGCTCTTCTTAAAAAAAATGCTTATTACTGATTCTGGAAGAACTTCTCAACCTTTGTTAGAGATTGGTTTTATGTTGCTATATATATATATATATATATAGTTGGTGATAATGCGTTCTTCAAATCAGCTGATGTTATTTAATTTCTCCTGTCTTATTGTGACTTCTGTCAATACTTATATTTGTAAATGCTTGTTTATTAAAGTTTGTTTCTCCTTTCTTACTTCAACATTTGTTGATAACTTGTATTTGTAAATGCCTGTTTATTACAGTTAGTTTCTCCTTCCTTACTTCGACATCTGTCGATAACTTGTAGTTGTAAATGCTTGTTTATTTAAGTTCGTTTCTTTTAAACTCTATTTTGGTTTATTACCATTGAATTTGTAAATGCTTATTTGTTAACAGTTCGTTTCTCCTTTAAACTTGGCCTTTGTTTATAACCTTGACATTTGTAGATACTTGCTCTTTTAAAGTTCGTTTTTTCTTTGACTTTAATATCTTAAACAAGAACCTTGTAAACATAAGGTTAATTCATACATTAACTCTGTAGACTTGCCGACTTCCACGGGAACGGTCTACTATCAAACTCTTCAAATAAACCTTGACAATATTTATCCGTTTTCTGGAATTTTAATCTTCAAATGTAATTTTACCTCACAGGAGTTTCTGTTCTGAAGCGCGCTCTCTCTCCACACAGCTGATTCCTGTCAGACCTCAGTTGAAGTGCAAGGCTTCTAGCTGGAGAGCTCGTAACCTAGCAACCAACCGATTGCAAAACTAGAACTGTAACTAACCTTCAGGACTCACAGTGGCCATCTTGGATCTTCTCTTCTTGATTCTTCCTTTGAAATAAGCACAAGATAACTCTGCAAACCTTCTTCCAGTTTGGGCTTTGCTATCTCCACTGAGGATATCTCTTTGCTTTTCTCATGCACTTCTTTGATTTGACTTGGCAAGTTTGTGTGGTCATGACATGTCCCTAAGGTTTAGTGTGTGTCTAACAGTTGTCCCTCGATATTTGCAGGTGACTCTGGGTACCCCAACCTGTCATGGCTACTGACCCCAGTGAGAAATCCCAGGACAAGGGCAGAGGAACGCTACTATGAGGCGCATGGGCGAACTAGGAGAGTCATAGAGAGGACCTTCGGCCTCCTGAAGGCCAGGTTCCGGTGCCTCCATATGACAGGTGGTTCCCTCTACTACTCACCAAAGAAGGTGTGCCATATCATCGTGGCCTGCTGTATGCTGCACAACTTGGCTTTGCGACGACAGATGCCTTTTCTGCAGGAGGATGGTCAGGAAGGGGGTTTTGTGGCAGCTGTGGAGCCTGTGGACAGTGAAGAAGAAGAGGCAGAAGAGGAGGACATCGACAACAGAAACACTGTGATCCAGCAATACTTCCAGTGAGACACAGGTAAGAAGACATCACCGCCTCCTAAATCTGATAAAATTGTAAGACCTATCATCTGTCAGTCACTTTCACCCAGTGTATGGGCCCTGAGTTGTCACTTTGCCTTTCCATTTCACAGATGTGGGTCCCACTGTGTGACCTCTGGGATGTTACCTCGTGGGCTAGAGCTGTGTGACATAGGTATGTTGACAAATTGAATAGACGTTATTTTCCTCAGTTATTGCAAATACACATTTGTGAAGCACAGACTGACACCAGATTGTTTTGTCATTCAAGGGTGTTTGAAATGTTCAAAATGGTGGAGGTGGTATTAAAGTGGTCAGGGGTATTTCAAATAATAATTCAATTCTTATTTATTTTAGAAATTTGCACATTAATGCATTGCATTTCATACAAAAGAAATGTTCAGTTATTTTGAAGAAACCTTCAGTGTCAAAATGGCATATTTTAATACAATACACTTTGAAGGTAAACAAAGAACAGAACATAAATAACATTTCCTATGTAGTAACCTCAACTTCATACATTCAACACTGATGAAAGATAGGCACAGCTTCTTTAAAAAATAAGTACAGAGTAGTTTGTTTTCAAAATGGTCTTCAGTGAGTGTGTTAGGGATAGAGTGGTGACATTTAACAAAGCAAGTTATTATTTTTTTACGGGTTTATCTTACTACTTCATCTATTCAATATTGGTGATAAGACTGATTGAGAGTGTTATTGTGTTGTGGTTGGTTGTGTTGCTGGTGTTGAAGGTTGAGGCAGTGGAGGTGCCCCACATTTTAGAATGTTGTTGGAAAAAGGATCTAGAGAGCAGGATCGGATAATGCCAACCTCCTCTGAATGGGTGACTTTCTGCCATGGCCAGCAGGGTGACCACTATGGAGTTCATTCCATCAGGCTGGTTGTGGAAGGGGAATTATAAATGAGGAATACTAAGAAATGGAGTTGTTGGTTGAGGGGAATGAAACCCTACTCAAGAAACAGCCACAATCTTGGTCACGGTCATCCACAAAAAGTCACTAAATTAACCTGTGCTTGACTCTCTAGCAGCTTGTCACAAAAGCAGTCAGGCTTAGCTTAGAGTCAATGAGGCAAATTTACAAAGAAGTGGCGCACAGTGGAGCTTCGGCAAAATTGGCAGCATGTTGCTGCGTCACTTCTGAAACACAGGGATGAGCCGTATTCACACAAATACAGAGCACCCCTGTATTTCCCCAAGCATTGGCGCTAAATTTAGCTGCCAGCACCAACGCAGGCATCCTTGCACCATAGTGCAAGGGTGCCTGTATTGAAATGAATGATGGTTTATGTGCAGGAAGGTGTCCCTTCCGGCATATAAGCAATCTACAATGGTGACTTGGCACTTCTATGTGTGCTGCAGAATGCAGCACACAAAGAAGTAGCAAATCATCATTATTGAATGATACACCTTCATGCACATAAACAATCATTCATGGCATTTTGCTCTTTCTTTGTGTGCTGCACAATGCAACACACAGAAAAAAACAAAAACGCAGTAAAATCAAAGCATTTCTCTTTGTTGCAACATGCTAATGCCACCCCAGGAGTGGCATTAGTTTTAGGCGCTGCCACAGATTTACAAATGTTTGTAAATATGGGGCAGCATCAAAAGCAATGGGTGTTGCACAGCAACACCCATTGAACGTCGCTCTGCCGCAGTAAACTGTATCAGAAGGGCCTATATTTACAAGGCGGCGTTAAGGCACAAAAAGTAGCTTAGTGTTGCCTTGTAAAAATGGTGCATTGCACAGCACCACCGGAGTGTCACAAAATGTGACGCTCTGGTTGCACTAGGGGCATGTAAATATGCCTCAATGTTTTTAAGTATTTATGCAGCACACACACAGTAATAAAGTGAAATCAAAACACAAGAAAATCCCACACCAATTTAGACAAATAGAGTAAAATGTAACAAGTTATATGACACCAAAAAGCCAATCAGTAGAACCAGAGACATGCAATTTTAAAGATTTAAGATAGGTATAGTGCCTAAAAGCACAAAGCACCACTTGCGCTAGATGCAGGGACCAGGTTAGTCCCGCTGAAAGAGTTACCTAAAGTCAAGCACTAAGAGTCCAGTTTGTGGTGGAGGAGGTGGAGGGAGCTGGGAGAGGTGCACAGATGGTCATTGCTGTACTGCGAAAATCAGGTAGGGCGTCATATATGGTTGTCGTTGTAGAGGAAAGACCCTGTCAGGTGTCACAGACAGTTGTTGCTGGAGATTCGCATTTACAGTCACCACAGGCTGTGATGCTGTGGCGTGAAGAGTCGGGTTCATCAGAGCTTCACATTGGTGGTCAGTGTGGCCAACGAGATCTTGGCACAAACAGGCCTGTTTGAAGTCACAAAGAGCCCAAAACTTCAATATTTCGTCTGCTCTTTGAGGAGGATCTCATCTTCCCCCCAGGTCCTGGACCACATCGAGGGCTGAGGCAGGTACGGTTTCGGGTCCAGACAAGTCCAATTGCAAAAGGTCAGCTGTGCAATTGCCGAGAGGACTTTGAAGCTTGTTACAACCCTGTAGCTCACAACAAGATGTCAATCAGCTTATCCTTGGCGTCACTTTATTCTGGGATGAAGGAAGCAGGTCCAATCTTCCTTCACAGCAATCAGGGCGGGTCTGAAGCAGAAGGGCAGTAGGGTATCCTTCTTCTGTAGTCTCCAGAGGTCCGGGAGTGTAATGAAGAGTGGGTCTGAGAGTCTCCTTTTTATTTCAGGTGCTGTCTTTGAAGTGGGAGGAACGTCAGAAGGCTTCCCCTCCCAGAAATGTCTGAAATTTCTTGCCTCCCTGCCCAGGCTCCAGCCAGAGCAGACAAGTATAATGTATTAGTGTCCTTTGTGTGAGAGCAGGACTCAGCCTAATGTTGTGTAAGTGGGGCTTTGCCCAGCACCACCCCCCATCCTGCCTGAGATGGCCCAACCATGCCCACATAATCCCTCTATTGTGTGGCTTTCTGGGAGGAATACACAAAGGCCAACTGCCACTCACACCTAGCCTTGATCCTTGAATATGCTGCAGGCACCAGATGGTTAGTGCTTAAAAATTGCAACCTTATCATTTTTGCAAGTGTGACCTCAAATCTGACTTTCCCATTAAAGAGGATTTTAAATGACTATTTCTCAGATCCGAACATGATTATGGTATCTGTTCCCAATCAAAGGTTATCACTGATTAAATGTAATAACGTAACCTAATGTTATTCCATGGGACTGATAGACCTCACAGTAGTGAAAAATGAATTTAGGAGTTTTTCAGTACTAGGACATGTAAAACTTAAAAGTATATGTCAGACTTTTCAATTACAGTGCACCCTGACCTATTGGCTGTTTAGGACCTACTTTAGGGGTGACATATATATTAAAAAGGAAGTTTTATGGTAGGCAGGGGCATTATATTGCCAAATTGAATATGCAGTTAAAAATGCTAACAGGTGGCAATGGTAGGTGTGAGACATTCTTTAAAGGGCTACTGAAGTGGGTGACACAATATGTGCTGTCGACCCACTAATAGTAATTACTTTACAGGCTCTGGGTATATGGTATACTACTCTACTAGAGACTTATAATTAAATTAAATGAGCCAATCAAATGTAAGCCTATTTTACCATGTTTAAGGGAGTGAGCATAAGCACTTTAACACTAGTTAGCAATGGTAAAAAGCACAGGCTCATAAGGCCAACAAAACATATTCAGAAGAATAGGGGTGAAGGGGAAACGTTGAGAGGTGACCCTGCAGAGAGGGCAAGCTCACAGCCTGATCCTCCTCATGAGTATTTCTCCCTTACCTGAATGAATAAAGACCAAACATTCACCCTCATGGGAGCAGTGTATAGTAGATTGCACTGAGGTACTTGTTAGTTAAAAAAAAATGATCCTCTCAGAGAGCAGAATTAGACCATGCCATTAGGGAAGAAGTGGGTAGCCAGACTCAAAACAAAAGTGTGTAATTTCAGTTCATTAGGTTGGTTGAAAGGTAGCAGCAAGGGAGCATAGTTCCAGGTAGAGAGAGCGAACAGCAACATATCTTCAACTTCAGGGCCTTGTTGGAAACATTATATTGGTCAGTGTGTGAGAGCTAAAAGGAACGTAGGTTTCAGCAGTTCCACCTGGTTTTTAAATATCTGTGGAGGATGTAAAAGAAGTAGGGAAGATGTGTTTGGTGACAGAGGAGTTAAATAGTGAACACTTCTGTTGTTCAATGTTCTCTAAGTTATTTCTGGAGTAGGTGTGCTGAAACCTCAATTTAACTTGATCAAATATGCAGATGAGCCCAAGATTAATCAGAGGAGCACCATTAATAAGAGAACAAGGGGACATAACAGTTTACCCTGTATTAATAATTTCAAGTTTATTGAAACAAATGTGACTAAATGGGAAGCTAATTCCACTTCTCATAAAATTAATCAATTTGATTTTGACTTCAATGGTTTGAACTATGCCAGTTGCCTCTGGGAGATCATTTAGTAATTGTGTCAACTTTTAATGAAGTTTCACTGGGATCTCTAAATTAAAGTTCATATCCAAAAATTTAGTTTGCAAAAGAGTGTTCTTAAATGACCTATCTTTCAGGTGAATCTTTTCTTTATGTGGTGAACTTATAGGGAACTAAGTTGAATTTCTTATTAATATGTAAACATCCAGAAGTTAACTTACAGTGTATAGGACAAAAAAACTTTGGCAACGAAACAGCTGCATAAAATATGTATCATGATCCCTTTCTCTGTCTACAAGTTTATTCTAAGTCCTCACATATTCAGTGGGCCCAGGAGGTTCAGGCTGGAAGGCAAGTTCTTAAATGGCACCAGCAATAGTCGGGTAATGATCCACATAGTGGATGACCTAAAAGCAAAATTATATTTGGCCACCTTGAACATGATAATTCTATGGAATGTAAAAATGCTGTTGAAAACACTAAAGGAAGTAAATTCTGAAACTAATAGCACTCATTTTTATATGAGTATTTGCAATGAGGATTTCTCAAGTATAGTGCTGACTGTAATATAAGTAGCTCAAGGAGTGATAGTTGTACAGAAGATTTGATTAACTTGAAGACAATTTACAATATTTTCTCAAGTCACATACCACTACTCCAGCCTTACCTGCAGGACTGCTTGTAGTTATAGAGAACAAGCTATTGTTATCAGATGGTTGTTACCTTCTTCACAGTGATAGATGATATTATCCCTGGGTGGAGTGTACCATCCTATTCAGAAGGGGCGGAACACGACTTAAGCCCAAACCACTGGACAGCATTACACCAAATTTGGCAGAAAGCTAGCTTTCAGTACTCAGAATGTGCTTTTGCTCATTTGGTGTAAATCCGTTCAGTAGTTTTTGAGATATTAAAGGGAAAACACATTTGTTAATCTGAGGTAGTGACAATCACAGCTCTGATCTGCTGACAACACTTCAAACCAGGAAGTGCTGGCAGCAATCGTGGGACTCGGCTTCAGCTGAATCCCAGAAAAAAAGTTTCAAAAAAAAGAAAAGGGGCCAGGATACAGTCACCCTGACCCCCTAGCTTTGGTGCTGGGATCCCTGAGGGACACCCTCCCCCAGAGTTAAAAAGCGCTTTTTAAAATTTCCGATGCAATTCGCAGCAGATCTGGTGATTTAAAAAAAAAAAAACAAGCACCAGCTCTGGAGCTTGCTAATTCTGAAGCCCCTAGATGGGGGAAGTCCTGGAGGCATTTAGTCATTGAATTCCAATCCCCCCCACAGCCCCAGGTACTGCCACCTCCCCGGGGCACACTGTAAATTCAATGCGGGGTGGGCGCCCCCTCTGCAGCCCTGGGGACCGCCACCTCCCTGGGGCAGAATATGAAAGTAATGCGAGGAGCTGCCCGCCCCCCATGCAGCCCTGGGAACCGCCTCCTACCTGGACACAAACACTGAAGTATGTGGGGGATGTCAGGCCCCCAAAGCATCAGGGGCAGGAAATCCAATGCAGGGGCCTGCTCAGCAGGGGTTTGAATTGTTGTAGGTCTTGTGACAACAATGCTGGCTCCCGCAGGAGGTGGGGAGGCAGCTTTTACCATGGTGGCCTTGAGTCTCCCCCCACTGTTCACAACATTGTGACTGGGTGCCATGGGGGACACCCAGGTCACGTAGCCAGGCCCCAGGGGATGGGGTCCCTGGGGCGGAGATCAGCCTGGGGAAGGGGGCTGCCCGTCCCCTACCCTCCCAAAAAATTAATAATTAGGTCACACCCTGGGGGATGGGGTCCCTGGGGCCAAGATCAGCCGAGGGAGGGGAGCCATGTGCCCCGCCAAAATAAACATACAGGCTGCACTCTGGGGGATGGAGTCCCTGAGGCTGCGATCAGCCTGGGATGCAGGGCCGCGGGCTACCTTCTCTCCAAAAAATGTAATATTTAGGCCGGAACCTGGGGGTAGGGTCCCTGGGGCCAATATCAGCCTGAGGAGGCAGGCTGCGTAGCCTCCCCCCAAAGAAAAATTACCTTTAGGCCGGGCCCTGATATCAGCCTGGGGAGGAGGGCCATGTGGGGTTTTGTTGGTATAGGGTTTGGCCACAGGCCAGACCCTGCAGCCAACACCCACGGCGCATGGCCATAGGTCATGCGCAGTGCAGAGTTTGGTGGTTATAGGGATTGGTCGCAGGCCCTGGCCACAGGCCAAACTCTGCAGCCAACCACTGCAATGCACAGCCAAAGGCTGTGCGCGGCAGTGGTTGGATTAATGTATAGTAATGAAAATTATGAAGCTGTGAGGGGGGCTGGGAGGCCCCTGTTTCATTATATAATCTGCTCCAGGGAGGTAGTGGTTCCTGGAGCTGCAGAGGTCAGGAATGCCCCTCCGCATTTGATTCTATCTTTGGCCCGATAATTCCATGATGGCAAAGGCACAAGTTATAGTTACTTGAAATAATTATATCTATAACAGCTCAATTTCTATGGTTTTGTGTGTGTAAAGTCTGAACCTAACTGTAACCTGCCTGTAACCTTTTTTTTTTTTTTTGTGAATTTCTAAGTTTGTTTCGTTCTGTTTCCTAATTATAACCTCACTGTTAGGTTTTGTTTTTTCAGCAAATTTCTAGTTTTTAAAAAATGTTAAGTAAGATGCCCATCTGTGGCGGGGGGGTTGGAGGCAGGGCTTGGCCTGGTACTGTGCTGCCCCCACCCAACTATGCTCCTCCTTCACCCACATCTCCATTGTTCAAGTTCATGCCCCTGCTCCCTCATTACAACCCTGTGTGGCCATTGATTTGTCACTGCCCTTCCTGCCTGCCCAAACAGTGAGCGTGCTATCCCATCCACCTCCTCCCTACCCTCTGATGACCGAGTCCATGCACCAGCCCCACCCTTCTGCCCTGCCTAGTCTGATGTGTTGCTACTGCCCTCCATTTAGCTTGATGCCCCTGCCTTTCATTTCCCAATTCTATGCTCCATTATTGCCCTCTTGCTTAGCCTATGTGCTTAACTTGCTGCCCCTACTCTCCTTCCCTTGTCCTTCGATGATTATGTGCATGCCCCTGGTCCCTTCTTTTTTCCCTCATGTTCCATAGACCTGTCAGTGCCCTTCCAATATACTCTGAGTGTTCTGTTGAGCTGCCACTGCCTATCTCACCTGCATAGCATGGTCGGGGGGTTGTCATCTGTCCCTGCCACCTCTATCCTGACTGACTGAGTTCCATGCCCCTATCCACTCCCTCCTGTCCTCCATGGTCTATTTTTCTGCCCTCCTTGCTCTGTTGTGCTGAAACTGCTCCTCCTGCCTGTCCTGTGTGGTCTGTTGTGAAGCCCCTTGCCCTGCCCTCTCCCGTCTGGTTCCAGCGTCCACCCCTCCCTTCTGTGCTCCATGGTCCTTTATGCATCCCTCTGCCCCCTCCCTCATGCCCACCATGGCCGTTATTCTGCCACTAACACTGCACTTGCCTTGCATGGTCTTCTGTGCTGCCACAGCCCTTTCCACCTGCCGTGTGTGGTCATCTTGCTGCCTCTGACCGCCCTTCCACCTTCTCTCCATTGTCTGTGTGTATGTCATTATAGTCTCACTGTTGCCCATCATGGTGCATTGTGCTACCAGTACCCATCCTGCCTGCCTTCCATGGTCAGTTTGTTACTTCTACCCTGTCCACTTCCCCGCCCTCCATTTTTCGTTGTCTAGCCCCTGTGCTGTGTCTGATCCATTGTCATGTCCCTGCAGTCTCCGTTCTGCCCTTCATGGTCCGCTATGCTACAGCTGTCCCTCCTGTCTGTCCGTTATGGTCAGCTTGCTGCCCTTGCCTCTTCCCCCCGGTCTCTGTTGTTCATGTACATGGCCATGTCCCAGCCCTATTGCTTTCCATGGTCTGTTGTGCTGCACTCTGGTCCTTTTTTCCCTGTGCGGAGTATTGTGTTGCTGCAACCCCTGAGGCCTGCCCTGTAAGGTTGGTTTGGTGCCCATGCCCATCTCCCTACTGTCTTCTGTTATCAGAGTCCATGTCCCTACCCCATTCCTTCTGGCCCATTGATCCAATATACCATGTTTGTCAACATTTTGAACTTTGTAAGAGGGGGATTTAAAAAAAACAAAAAAAAATGGGGAATTGATTTTCCCCATTGACTTACATTGAAAAAGAGGAGATTTTAGGCAGGAGACAGATGAAATAAAGCCCCTTTGAGTTTAAAAACATTGAGAGTCTCCTGCATGAATTGGGTCTGTTAGCATATATGTTTGTACATCCATTGTCTCTTCCTTCTGCCCTCAATGGTGTCTTATATTGCCACAGCCTCTTTGCCTGTCCTGCATGGTTGTTCATTGTCTCTGACCCTCTTTCCCCTGCCCTCCATGGTCCATTATGCTGCCACTGCCCCTCCAGCCTGCCCAGTGTGGTCAACTTTTTCCCTCTATACCATCCTCCGTCCCCTCAATTATTTGAGTCCATGCCCTTGACCTCTGCCTCCCTACAATATTCTAATAAACAACTAGATTTCTAACATTCTTGATTTGTTACAAAAGTGTGCCACACCTGACTGCACCCTATAAAACTGAAAAAACAAATACAATTAAGTGTTTTGCAATCTTTTGTCATTGGGCTATACTTGGGCTACACTTGGGTGATAATTGTGCTACATTTGGGCTCTTCTTTCTCTGGTGGCCATCTTGGAAGAGTTATTTGTTATGAAGCCCCCTAACTGAGATTTTCCTAGCATTGGTGTCAGAAAGGCTAGATTTTATTAAAGACACGGAGGCGAGTATTATGCAGTCTTTTCTTGCTTTATTTTTACAGCAGCCAAACAAGAACTATATTTCCCATAAAGAACAATGTTAGAACTACAAAGTGATCACATAAAGGAACTACCAAAAGGACGTCAAATATAACAATAATTATGTTGACTGCAAACAACAAGTCCTCTTTTCCTGATGCGAGAACTAAAGAGGTGTATAAATGAACAACAAAACAGCATAACAGGTAATCATCGTGGTGAGTAAGTCCATAAAACATTTATTAAACTGAAGAAGAGTCTCAGAACGACTCAGTTGGGAAGATCCATTGAGAAAAAATGCTCTTGTCTGGACGAAGGTAACCCATTCAAATTAGAAGGAGACAATGCCTGGAGAGGGTGTTGGTACTGCAAATAGAAACACAAGTGGGGTTAATATAAAAGTGGTGGGATAATACTAGCCTCTGTGTCTTTAATAAAAATATATCCTTTCTGACACCAAGGCTAGAAAAATCTCAATTTTATTACAAGACCGGAGGCTCATATTATGCACATTCAAAGCATAATAATAACAGAATCAGAAACATGTGAAATTGGCTTACAATAAAACCTTCTAAAAGTATTCACATTAGACCAATTTGCAGATTTGAGAATATCCTGTAAGGAAGTCCCAGCCTAGAAAGCCAGAGAGGCCATTTCTCCTCGGGCTAAATGGGCACCGAAGGAGTCAATGTTAATTCCCGATAAGGGCATGATCCATTTGACCCAACAGGTTAAAGTAGGGGAGGAAACAGGTTTATGGGGTTCCTGGAAGGAAATGAGTAATTAGTTAGAAGAGGAGGATCTCAAATCTGCATTGCGAGTCACATAACTCTTTAAGCAATTTCCAACACACAATTTAGGTTGAGAAGGAATAAACGGATAATGAATGTAAGCTAAATTAGTCTTGGTACGTCAGCGAACCTGAAAAGAAACGCCCAAAGGAGAGTAATGGAAAGAAGAAACATCTAATACTGGAACATCTGAAATATGTTGTAATGATATCAAACATAAAAGCATAGTTAGCTGAACGTTGTTTAACAGAAAGTACTACATTGTCTGGCCATGCAATGAATAACTTTAAATTAATATCCCACATTATGTTGTATTTAGGAACTTAAGGATTAACAAATCTTACTCCCTATAACAGTTGTCAAATTAGAGGATGTTCACTGATCGGTCTGCCGTTGACACTGTAATGTTCAGCTGAAATAGCTGATCTATAAGTATTGATAGTGTGATAAGCTTTACCTTGGGAAGCCAATGAAGTAAGGAAATTGACCACCAAATTTACATCCGCTGAAAAGGGATCTGAATTCCTGTCCATACACCAGCTGCACCAGGCAACCCAGGCCGACTTGTAAGCCTTTGCCGTGCCAGGGGATCGTGATTGTTGGATGAAGTTGATAGCTTCCTCCGAAATTCCTGGGGTTCTCCAGGAAGACCTGAACTCTTCCATGCAATCAGAAAAGGGGAATTGTTGAGAATCATGTAGTGTTGATGATCCTGAGGGTTCAGTAGTAAGTTGGGAAAATGAGGAAGACAGACATTACGATCCGTTCCCATCTCCAAAAGAGTTGGATTCCATGGTTGTGCTTGCCAAAAAGGTGTTATGAGAATTAGAGAAGATTGTTGTCTGTGTGTTTGAGCAAGGACTCAGGGAATGAGAAGAAAGGGAGGAAAAGCATAAAAGAGAGTTTGTGGCCAATGTTGGAGAAAGGCTTAGGGGTCCGGTCTCCATTTGAAAAAGGAAGGAAGATGAGAATTGAGGCAAGAGGCAAAGAGATCTATTGACATGTTGCCTAATACGGAAGTAAGATGATTGAACACTGAAGGGTGCAGTTGCCAATCGCTTGTGTCTTGAAGGTGTCTGGAGTACCAATCCACTATCATATAAAATCCTCCTGGGAGATAAGCTGCTCTGACAGAAATGTTTCGATGTAAACAATACTCCGAAATATGTTTTACAAGAATTGCTAAGATTTTGGAACTGGTGCCTCCAAGATGGTTGACATATCGGACAACAGTCAAGTAGTCCATCCCGAGAAGAATGGTGCAACTTTCTCTTTCTTTTGTAAAGGATCAGATGGCAAACGAACCTGCAAGCATCTCTAAACTGTTTATGTGCAAGAAGGACCCCTTCTGAGACCATGCGCCTCCAGTTGAGAACTTACCACACCTTGCACCCCAACCAGTCCGACTTACATCAGGTTTTAATACAAGATCTAGAGCAGCAGAGAAGATTGTTTTTCTGTTCCAGGCATCTAAGTGGGTGAACTACCACAGGAGCTCTTCTCTGGACTCTGGATCTAAAGAAACTGGGTTGGAGTAGGCATGGTCTTTGTGAAGATGTTGTATTTTTAGTCATTGAAGAGGACGATAATGAAGAGGGCCTGGAAAGATCACTTGAATTGAAGAAGCGAGAAGTTCTACAAGGCGGGCTAATGATCTGGGAGAGATGTCAGAAAGGAAAAATGAATGGCGAATTTCCTTTTTCATGAGATTGACCTTGTGTTGAGGAAGTTGAAGGATAGAGCGAGTAGTGTCTATCAAAAAACTCAAAAATTCCAATTGCTGAGCTGGAACAAGGGCAGATGTCTGGACATTTATGAGAAAACATAAATGGAAGAAAAGATTCTGACAAAGATGTACTTGAGAAAGAAGAAGATTTTTGTCTTGGGCCATAATGAGAAAGTCATCTAGATAAAGAATCAGGAGCACTCTATGGGATCGGAGGAAAGTTCCCACCGGCCTGAGAATCTTGGTGAAGCACCAAGGAGCTGAGGATATACCGAAGGGACAAACTTTGTAATTATGAAAAGAATCTCCCCATTGAAATTGGGGGAATTTCCTGTGGGAAGGATAAATTGGGACAGTAAGGTAGGTGTCTTGAAGGTCTAATCTGACCAACCAATCATTTTGAAGTAAAATATCTCTGTGATGTAAAATAGTCTCCATCTTGAAATGGCGGTAGACTACAAAGTTGTTGAAACTTTTTAGGTTCAAGATGAGACAACATTTTTGGTTCTTTTTCTGAACTAGAAAGATGGTGCTGAGAAAACCTGAAGAGTCGAAATGGACTGGCGTTATGGCCTGTTTTATGAGAAGAGATTAGATCTCGTTGTGAATGAGTTGTTGTTGATCTTGAGAAAAAATAAGGGGTTGAGGGACTTGGAATTGTATCAGAAGTTGGTAAATCTCTATGAGGTAACCCTGAATAGCCTGAAACACCCAGGGATCTGTAGTGAGAGGAAACCATGAATCTATGAACAAAGCCTCTCGGCCTCCTACTGGAGGAAGGGCAGAATTGAAAACACTTACCGGTAAATTGTTCTCCTCTGGACCAGTATCCTCTGGTCCGACGGGGATAGAAGAGAGGCTTGTATCCAGAATAGGTGTGAACTTGATTATGCTTGTTGAAGGAGCCTCTGTTGGGGTATTGACCCCTGGAAAAGTGGCCGGCAAATCGACTCCTACCTACCTTACCCTGCAGAAAACCAGAGAAGAAAATATTTTCTTCAGGGAAAGTTGGGCTTTGTCCATGGTGGCAAAGGATAGACACATATTGGCCTAATTCCTTTATAAAGTAGTCTACGAATAACAATCCTTTGGAGACTTTTCCTTCTCTCCAGAGATAAATGTACATTAGCGTTGCCCAACATGCAAATATCACACTGGGCCCAATTGGAAAGCGTAATAGGACCTCTCATAGTGTCTTCCATCTTGGTCTCTTCTGCCAGATCCAATATTCTAGTGAGAGGACCCACTAAATTCAACTATTTATCCTGACAATTAGACAAGGCTCTGTCCACTCCTTTTTCAGGGTCTTTGCTGAATTTTGTGAAAAACATTAGCATATTTGGATCAATTACTGGGGTAGCTGTGATTTTATTAGGCAAAGAGGGTTAGGGACATTCAGATTTTAATTTATTCCTGGTAACTTTGTCCACTGAATTATGCAAGTAAAAGGAAACATAGTCTGCAGTATGATCCGCCGGAACCCACTCCTTTGAATTGGGATGAATCATAAAAGAAGGGTCAAATATGGGTTTCCCAAAATGGTCAACTAAGTCTTGAGACACTGGGAGGCATATTTATACTCTGTTTTTTTTAACTCTAATTCGGTGCAAAACTAACTCCATATTGATACTTTGGTGCTAGACCTCATTTTTTGGAAGTGGAGACCTACATTGCCTTAATGAGATGCAAGGTAGGTGTTCCCGTGCAAAAAATGACTCTATGGCCTTAACGCCATACTAGTGAGGTGCTAGTCTAGACGGTAGTGCTGTGCTTTGTATCTTTGGAATTTCACTTAGAAGAACGCAGGGCCTTTGCCATGGAGGGCCTGAGGACAATGCAGAGTGCCTTGAAGGCAAAGCACCAAGCTACAGGATGCCAATGAATTGCCTGAGATATTGCACTGTTCAGCATCCAGTATTCATATGATAAGCAACAAGCCAGGAGGCAAACCCAGGCAGCTTTATCTAAAGTGTCTGCCCAGCAGTACCGCTGAAGGAAGCTGGAAAGTCTATGATACAACTGCACAGCTGCCCCTTAGATACACTCAAACTTCCCAGCTAGTTATCACCTTGAAAAAGCAGAGATGTATTGTGTGGTGCTTCTATCTAACAACTGAGATTCACTGTTCTACTACTCGGGCCACTATACCTCTGCAGCATCATCTAACAGATATTAAGGTAATATTAAGGTCATGCCAGAGGGATCACAGCGTTTCCCTCCATTAAGTGTAAACCTAGACTTTTACAACTCTCCTCTTTAGAGGTGGTAGACTCCCATAATCATTCTATATACAGGATGAAATATCCCCCCCCAGCTGTGGGTCCAACTAATTACTTGAATTTGGTCTCTCATCTCCGTCTGGCAGATTGCCATCACTACATGTTACAATTGCCCTTTTTATATTTATGTATTTACTTACATGGTTTTGTAAACTACGAACCAGTCCTCAAGGACATCAGTGTTGTACAGCAGCAGCAGAGTGCAGAGATGCTACACATTAGGGCATCTTGAATACATGGTGTGGCAATGAGTAATATGTAATGCCAGCTGGGTGCTTTTGGGGCACAACTGGCGAGAGGAGTACTTTATTCGTTATAGGAATATGTAACATTGTCATTTTCTGCGTCAACTCAGCCTTTAGAAGTCCATTAATTACTGAGTGCACTGTCTCTCAGATATTTGTAACTAAGCCGAAAGAAATGCACCACTGACTCGTTCCGGTACCTATTTTTAAAATAGAAATTACTTCTCTACAGATTTAGGGGGTGATTCCGACCCTGGCGGTAAAAACCGCCAGGGCCGGGGTCCGCTGGAGCACCGCCAACAGGCTGGCAGTGCTCCTTTGGGCATTCTGACCACGGCGGTACAGCCGCGGCCAGAAACGGAAACGGTGTACCGCCGGCTTTCCGCTGCCCAGGGGAATCCTCCATGGCGGCGCAGCTTGCTGCGCCGCCATGGGGATTCCGACCCCCATACCGCCATCCTGTTCCTGGCGGTTTCGGCCACCAGGAACAGGATGGCGGTATGGGGTGTCGTGGGGCCCCTGGGGGCCCCTGCAGTGCCCATGCCAATGGCATGGGCACTGCAGGGGCCCCCGTAAGAGGGCCCCACTTAGAATTTCAGTGTCTGCTTAGCAGACACTGAAATTCGCGACGGGTGCTACTGCACCCGTCGCACCCCTTCCACTCCGCCGGCTCCATTCGGAGCCGGCTTCCTCGTGGAAGGGTGTTTCCCGCTGGGCTGGCGGGCAGCCTTTTGGCGGTCGCCCGCCAGCCCAGCGGGAAACCCAGAATGACCGCTGCAGTCTTTTGACCGCGGTACAGTCTTCTGGCGGTTCACGCTTGGCGGGCGTCTCCCGCCGCCCGCCAAGCTTAGAATCACCCCCTTAGTCATATCTTGCCAGGCTTTGGGTCCGATTTCAACTTTGTTTTTTAAACTCTCAGCACTTTTCTGTATGAAGCACTAGTGACTCGTGAACACGTTGTGACATTTATGAAGCCTACAGTGGATAAGCAATTTATTCCTCATGGCCATAAAGCTTTTTTCATCTGTTATCACTAGATTCCTGTCTGCTTCCTCCCACCATATCCCTTTGTATTATTTATCACACTCTGGATATAATTAAATCAAACTTAGTGGTGCTTGACTGGCATTTTAAACTTCTTCAGAGTCCTATCAAATTTCATCTGAACGTTCGGAACAGCCCTAAAATATGATAGTTTATCCTTTTGTTTACTTTTTTCAGAAAATTCACAGCCATGAAAGTCTGCAGCTGATGCACGTAGAGGGGTGGGCGTGGTGTGGTAAGTATTTCAGTGACATCAATACTGTGGTGACCAAAAGGGGCAAAACAGGGGGGCGTGGTGCACGAAGACCTGGCCATAGAGTAGAATATACAACTTGCACAGTCACTGGTTTGCGAATGGGCATTCAATTTGCGATTGGGCCTAACATGTCCAAAGACCTCATTACAAACTGTACAGCTGCAGGGAAGTGCAAAATTACCTGTATAATGAATATTAATTACGCAGTTGCAATGTGCGAACCTTGGCTGTAAGTACAAGGCTGATAGCCCTCAAGGGAAAGCAGACAACCGTCCATGCTTTTGTTTCCCCAAACAGGAAACTTTTGTTTTAAGGGCAGCTCGTGCTCATCAAAGATACTGCCTGCTCTATCCTGCAAGACCTGCTGCATCCTCCAGCTTTATTGGTGGTACCTAAACGCTTTTAACCTGTGGGTGAGGAGAAGGGTGGCAACACGACTCATGGAGCAGCAATGCTGGAAGCTAATTTAGAAGCAAAGTATGAGAGAAGTCTTGATTATGGTCTCCAGAAAGGAGGCGGCAGGAAGATTTACGTACAGCACGCACAGAAGCCTCCTTTCCTCTTCAGGTCCAGGAACCTTTCTACCTTAGAGTGGGCCAACGCGTGCTTTACAGGGGAAACCAGTTAGTCAGTGGAACAAGTGCAACAATACTGGGTGAAGAACCTGTTTGTCTTTCCCACAAAGAGTTTTCAGGCACTTATGAAGGGTAACTGGCCTCGTGGGTAAGTGATTGAGCACCATCAAGAAAACGTGTGTGCTTGTCCTACATGCAGTCATACTTCCCACTGAAGAATATACTAGCCTCCATTTGTTCCACCAATGAGAAGGTCACATCCTTCTTCCCTCCACCCTCTGGGGCTCCCATCACCCACTCAAGAAATCTTCTTGGGATTGCAGAGAAGCCAGATAAGGTTGCCTTCCATTCAGGCCTATAGAGGCCCCTTTATAAGTTCTCCTTTTTGTAACCCTCAAACTCTGCCATTCACTACAATGCATTTCAATAGGGTACTATTGTATATATTGGTCCAAAGATGGCTGACAGCACTTTCTGGTGGAAGTGCTGACAGCCAATCAGATCTCACCATGAGATCTGTGCTTAGGCTCTGCCCAGATATATAAATTGAGATTTCCCTTAACATCTCAAAAACTCCTGAATGGATTTATACCAAATAACAATCTGTAATCTGCAGACCAAAAGCGACCTCTTTGCCAAATTTGGTGTAATTCCGTCCAGCGGTTCAGGCTGCAGGTGTGTCTAAAGGGTCTAAAAGAATTAACCTGGGAAATTCACTTTTTTCACCCTCATTTTTCTCGGCACCAACTTGAAGGATTATCCTGAAATTTCCAATGTGCAACAAGACCCAAGAGGGAACTTTTTGGGAAAATGTTGTGAAGGTTCGTCAAACGGTGTCAAAGATGTAGGGAAGTCAAAAATGCTTTTTCTAAGGAAACTAGGTCCTAATTATAACTACCTACTGACGACCGCCAATAGCTTAAATTTTTATATATATTTACATAGCATATAGGCGGTCATTCCAACCGTGGCGGGCGCCGCCGAATGACCGCACCGCGGTCAAAAGACCGCGGCGGCCATTCTGGCTTTCCCGCCGGCCCAGCGGGAAAGACCCAGCAACGATGAAGCCGGCTCCGAATGGAGCCGGCGGAGTTGCTGGTGTGCGACGGGTGCAGTGGCACCCGTCGCGATTTTCAGTGTCTGCAAAGCAGACACTGAAAATCATTATGGGGCCCTGTTAGGGGGCCCCTGCACTGCCCATGCCAGTGGCAGGGGCCCCCAGGGGCCCCACGACACCCGTTCCCGCCATCCTGTTCCTGGCGGTAACAACCGCGGGAAGGGGGTCGGAATCCAGCAGCGCCGCCATGGAGGATTCCCTGGGCCAGGGGAAAACCGTCGGGAAACCGCTGGTTCCCCTTTTCTGACCGCGGCTTTACCGCCGCGGTCAGAATGGCCCAGGAAGCACCGCCAGCCTGTTGGCGGTGCTTCCGCGGTTGTTGGCCCTGTTGGCCGCCAGGGTCAGCCATAGTGTTTGATGCTTTTTCACAAAATCAAAACTAGTAGGACAATCAGTTCAGCTGCTGTCTTGAAAGTTTCAGGGTGATTTGCCATCTATGGACCAAGAAAAGAGGGCGTCCCAAATTGCAATTTCTCCATGAAATTTCCCATTGGAATTTTGAACATGCCTACAGCCCGAACCACTGGACAGAATTACACCAAATTTAGCAGGAAGAGCCTTTTATGTTTTTTGATGTAAATCCATTTAGTAAATTTAGGTTAATTAAAGAAAACCAGATTTGTATATCTAGGGATGCGGAACCTCTGTGGATCCAAGAGATCTCATGTTGATATTTGATTAGCTGCCAACACTTCAACCGGGAAGAGTTGGCAGCCATTTACTCTGACTCAGCCGAGTCCCAAAAATAAAGTGAAAAAAAAGAAAAGGGGGCAAGGTATGAATACTCTGACCCCCTATCCTTGGTGCTTAAAAATATTTTTACATTTTCAATGTTGATTATTGAAGCGCAAGACTGATATCCCGGAAAGAACAATCCTAATACGATCATGGTTCTTGAGATTAGCTTGGTTGGCATACGTCCACATTAGGATAAAGATGGTAAATTCATGCAACTATGGCACATAATAACATGATAATTTTTTTGTTATAATGACATCTATGCATGTGTTTGGATACACATAAACACTTATATGGCCGATGGAGAAGACTGATAACTGTTGGTTTACTTGCTTTGTTATGAACTAGCAACAACACTTCAAAATGGCTACTATCATTGGGTTAGTTGAACACTGTATGAGTGATTTAGTCCTTTGTTTATGTCAAATAGAGTATTTGTAGGAGTTTGTCAGTTTCAACATTCTATCGGTGATCAAGGCTATGGTTCAAATGCACTGGAGTTCAGATTTATTATCCCAATAACACGTTTGTGAAGCATCGGAAGGTGTCTGAGCAATCCTGTTGTTGGTGAGGATTTTGTTATGTGAATATATACCAATCACCTCAAAACGTTTGGAAATGTTAATGTAGGTTAAAAGTTAGTGAATGACTGGAAAACAAAGCTTTCTAAAAAAAACATGAAAAACTCCACAAATCTAAAGATAACACATTATCTTACTGTGTTGAACACACTGAATCTGAACAATATTTCATATTGCATTATTTAGTATTGCATACACTTTACATAGTCGATGTCTAAACATACTGAAGAGCATTAAATTAAGATTTTTGCTTTTGCTTGTTTAGTGTCATTCAATACTATTTTGGGCTTTCTTGACTGAATAATTCTAATTTATGTTTAATTTTCAACTTTTTGGTCATTTTACGTGCACTTTTAAGCTCGTTTTTTTAAAGTTAGAGGAGGCAAGCTTTTCTAAGTTCCCTGGAAATGGTTCTTTGACAGTAATGGTGGAATAATTCAAATGTAAGCAAATAGTTGTTTTTGTACATAAATATTTTCTTTCCTAGAGATACTCGACAATTTTAGAATCATTTATTGGTATGTATTTTGGTACCATCAGAAATATTATTTAGTTGCATTAGTATAGTATAATGTTTCCATTAATTATGTTTTATGTGTTTTGTAATATCAATTTAGATCACGGGTACCGCAAACGTTTTCCCAGTGGCCAAAAAGTTTGGTCTGTGATGTAACAGAGGGCAACATTGGTGCCAGCGGGTGGGAAATCAGAGTTTTGGGGCGGTGTTGGGTGTAAGGGGAGCAAAAAATAAACATGTGGTGGCTGAATTGCACAATGTGAAACCAGAAAACCTGGGATTTGTCCCTGCTTCTCCACATTACCAAATTGAGTGATCCTAGAAAATTGTTTTATTTTATTTTCCCTCTTTTTTTCTTCGTTATCAGATATGAGGATCTTGAAATACACGACTTCAGGATCTGTGCTGTAAAAAGCTTCTCCTGTGTTTGATTTAATAAACTATATTTTTCATCTATAATAGGAACCCATGCCACTCAAAGAGTGCACATAACAACTAATTTACCTCCGATGTTGCTGGCTTATGCCATTCCTTGGCTCTCAGAGCCATATGGGTCTCCTGACTCGACTGTGGCTCGGTTCTTCTTTCAAATTATCTGGCTCGCTCACCTCTGCGGCACATAAGCAAGAAGGGGTAAGTGGAAATATACTGCACCAGCAAACCCTATTTGAGCGTAAACCCGCACACGTCACTGCCATGCGCGTAATCCGTAATCCTGCTAGGTTCTTCTGGTACCATAGCTATAATTTAGCCATCATTGGTCAACATTTCTTTTAATAGGATAAACATCTTTGATTGATTTGCATTTTGAAATGATATCTGAAGTTTAAATAACATGGATCTTCAAGTAGATAGACAAAGTAAAATATCAAAGCAAAAGGAGTGGCTGGTGTGAGTCTCAGTTTCAGAAAGGAAGCCCGCTCATTCAAATGAATATTAATTTCTTACCTCAGCATTTTATTATTACCACACGTGTACTCTAGAATTTCAACTATACTTTTGCAGCAGACTGGTGATTAACAGCACCATTTTCAAGCGCCAGGTATGGAGCAGCGACTAACCATAACTGCAGGATAGATTGTACAAAATATTAATTATGCTTTTGTCAGACAAGCCTGAATGCTGATATGTTTTACATGCTTGCCTTTCACTTGCAAGATTGTAATTATTTTTAGCGACTAATTAGATATCCTATAATGAAAGCGGCTACAGAATAATGGAATCTGACAGCTGTAATTTCCAGAATATCAGTGAAACATCTTTAGGAACATTTTGCACTATCATTAAGTTCTACTTTATGGGTTTAAAGACCGTGAGACAGATTCTGTTCTGATGAAATGAGACTCGCGATGGCATTTCAGGGCGAACAGTTGTGGCCTCCAGCAGGCAACCAGGGGCGTCTGAGCAAAGTGCAGGGACAGTAGCTTCATGGATATCAATTTACCAAAATGCCCGGGGTAGCGGAAGTAAGATCACACGCACCCTTTGACCTTTGACGATATCAAAGTTTTGATTAGCCTCGTCCTATATTCGCACTCACCAGCTTCTTATTTTCTGCAGGGGCCTGGTGAAGAGCCAACAGTGGAAATTGCAGTAAGTAAACAGGGTTCTTATGGCTACATCTATTTTCTCTTTTTAGATCTGGATTGGCAGCACATGTGTGCTATACGTTATGGGGGTCATTACAACCCTGGCGGCTGTTGTGGCGATTGCACCGCCAACAGTCTGGGGGTGCAATCCATTCCGCTGCGGTCGCACCGCCGGGGCCGGCGGTTTTCTGCCACATTTGCCCCGGCGGTGATAATCCGCCTGGGCAGCGCTGCTTGCAGCGCTGCCCAGGGGATTACGAGTCCCCGACCGCCAGCCTTTTAGGAAAAGGCTGGCAGTACAGGGAGTCGCGGGGCCCCTGGGGGCCACATGCAGCTTTTCAATGTCTGCATAGCAGACAGTGAAAAGCGCGATGGGTGCAACTGCACCCGTCGCATGGACGCAACACCGCCGGCTCCATTTAGTGCGAGCTCCTGTGTTGCGGCCGAGATCCCCGCTGGGCCGGCGGACGGAAACCAGGTTTCCGCCCACCGGCCCAGCGGGGATCTCATGATGACCCTGGCGGGAGTGCGGCTGCATTGGCGCCCGCCCGGCGGTCAGATCTTGGCAGGCGGCTTCAGCCGCACGCCAAGGTCATAACGAGGGCCTATGTGATGAACGTAAAAACTGACTCTAAGAAGCATTGCCAGGAGTGTAGCTTTGGCTCTGCCTACATGTTGGTAGTGCCCATAGCTGCCAATATTTCAGATTGCTGACGTGTGACATTTCCATAGTTTCAGTGTATTTATGAGTGACATTCAACTGTTAAATGTGTGGCACTTTGCCGTACATAAAATCAAGCAATGAAGTGCTCGGAAAGACATACATATCTGAAATTACACTTTTTTGTGCAACGAGAAGCTCTAAAAAGAGCTTGCAGCTGCTGCAAAACCTCTGAAATGAAAGCTCACTATCCAACAGGCCTCAAGCTCTAGCCATGTTTTACATCTAGCCCACACACTGATTGACATTGCACCTACTCCACTCATCTACAGTGGAGTGGTGTTCTCCTGCTGGCTCACCTGTGCTGCTAGAAGTTGGATTGCATTGTGATATTTATTAAGCGATTACTACCATTATGTGGGGCACTGAAGGACTTGTCACGTAATCAAACAGCCTGTGTGTGCATTTTAAAATTGCACACACAGGCTGTATAGAGGTGGGCCTGAGACATGTTTGCAAAGCTTCTGTGGCGAGTGGCACAATCAGTGCTGCAGGTCCACTAGTAGCATTTAATTTACAGGCTCTGGGCAAATATAGTGCACTTTACTAGGAGCTTACAAGGAAATTAAATATGCCAATTGTGGATAAGCCAATATTACCAAGTTTAAAGTACAGAGCACCTGCACTTTAGCACTCGTCAGCAGTGGTAAAGTGCTCAGAATACTAAAGCCAGCAAAAACAAGAGGTTAGAAGGCAAAAGACTAAAATATATAGCATATATTTCTACCAATCCCTACACACCAGCAGTCTCAAATGGCATGAGATGAGCCCAGAGCTAACGTGCTGTTTTAGTGTGCTGCAGAAATGCTCTGACACAATAATAAAATGTATGTACCTGTTCATATAATCAATCAGCAATGCAATTTGTGTATCCCTTACAGCATGAACCAACACAGTCCCTCACATCAATGTACAAGCATCCAGCATATTTCTGGGATACTTACAATCCAAAATGAAACATATACAGTTGGACAACAAAACTGAATTAACATACCAGCTGCAGCAAAGTGCTTTATCTTGTGCACTAGTTAGAAGTGCACAAGATCCTACACTCTCTCGTGTAGGACCCTTTGTCTCTCCTACTCTGAAGAGATACACAGCCCCTTAAGAGTGTAATTGCACTTTAGTTGTTAGGAATTCTTATCTGCAGTCCTTTGGTCATGCTGTTCTTCTTGCACATTCCATTTCTCGGGCTGTTGCCAAACTTCTCAACAGAGGTAGCAGTGCCCCTTGTTGAGAGAGTAGTGCAATGACGTAACGTAAGCCCCTGCAGCCCCACAGTGCAGGGAGGCCCCTAAACTCCAGGGGGCCCTCTTCAGCAAGCCCTCCTTGTACTTTGCTGAAGGGCTCCCTCAGGTTTAGTTACACCACTGGAGTAGTGATACTTGGAGTCAGTCAAGAAGCTGCCAGACAGTTTAGCTTGGGAGGTATATAGGGCAAGGAGTCTAAGTTAAGGCAGTTTCCCTGAGGGAGAGTTTGTAAACATCGTGCCATGCCTCTACATTCCGACAGTGCGCATTCCCCCATCCCTCAAAACATGAGCACAGTTTGTGTGATGTGATAAATATCATCCTAAATTCCATAAGGCCAGGGGCTGCAGGACTTTAAAAACATACTGGCAGTGCCTTCAGTTAGATAGCGTGTCCCGAGCCCCCATTATAAATGTAGCTTAGCAGGGGATGTTTTCCGTGTGACTCGGGCAGTGATTAGCTGCCAGTAGTGGGGGTTGCTGAGGTGGGCCGAGGCTGCAGACTTTCAAAACAACCTACCTTAAAACACCATGCCACACTGTGAGCATGAGTGCTGGAGACTGGACCCACCTCCACGCTCATGCTGCTGGTAAGTCACATGTGCCATGGAATGTAACAGCACCGATCTCTGGTGGTTGCTGAAGGGAAAACAACAATAGGCTCTGCCTCCCCCCCCCCACAAATATCCACGTGGGACACTCTACTGGGTCTGGAATTATCATCAGTCACAAAGAGCATTCATGATCAAGTACTGGGTGGAATATGATTATCATTTGCCTATGATGCACAGCTCATTCCTTGTTATTGTACTGATGAGTCAAAGTGCCACTTCTTAGAAACCGTCCTCTCCACATTGCACACTCCAACTCCACAATCGCTGTTTAGTATGCAGCTTTCATAGAGCATGCATCGTTGCCAGTTGGGGGCACTATGATAGTGTGATTAATGCATTTTAGTGCTGTGATGTGGACACCAGCACTGAAATGCATTAGTCTAACCCCTGATGCCTGATACTTGGCAGGGCAAACTGCCAGGGCCACCTTTCAGAGAGAAAAATACTATACATCTGTTCACATTTAAGGGGTTCGCGTAGGCCATCACATGATTCTTACAAAAACTGTATTCAATTTTAGCATGCTCTTTCGGTCTAAGTTTAGTTTAATTATCAGTCAGATGTCATTAGGACAGCTGTAGAACTCACTTAAAAGTTTTTTCTTCTAACATTTACTGATCAAAGTATTGTTGGACCTGGCCCTCTCTGCAGGTTCACCCCCTAAACTTTTTTTCTTTACCTTACACTGGATTCGTTGTATTTGTTTTTACTGGCCTTAGTACACTCTGCACTTTACCACTGCTAACCAGTGCTAAAGTGCTTGTCGTCTCTCCTCTGAATATGGTAACATTGACATATACCCAACTAGCATATTTAATTTATTTGTAAGTCCCTAGTAAGTGACACTTCTTGTGCCCAAGGGCGTGTAAATTAAGTGCTATTATGGGCCTTTCTCACTGACTACCAACTGAAGTAGCACTATTAAACATGTTTCAGGTGTGCCATTGTAGCCTGTATGGGTAGTTGTAAACTGTATTTTTGATCTGGTAAAGTAAAGTTTTGACAGCCCAAACCTTCCTTTTTATTACATATAAGTTACCTCTATAGTATGCCTTGGACATCCCAGAGAGCAGGGTGCAGTGTATTTAGGAAGTTGGTCATGTACTTTTAAGTTTTACATATCCTGGTAGTGAAGAGCACCTACATTCATGTTTCACTACTACAAGGCCTACATCTTGCATAGGATAACATTGGAGGGACCTTATTACATTTTATAAGTGTGATTTCCAAATGGGAATAGGTAACTAATACATATTTGGTGTCTCTGGAATACTAATTTAAAATCCTAATTTATGGTAAAGTTGAATTTTAAATTACAGTTTTCAAAATGCTACTTTTAGAAAATTGGCATTTTCCTGCCTTAGCCATTTTGTGCCTGTATCCTGTCTCACATCACATGACTAGGTGTAGCTGACTGTTGAGCTCTGTGTATTCCTCATAGACATCCACATACAGTGGGGAGCTTAGGTGTGCCTGGATGGGCCATCACTGGCAGCATGGGAGGGAGGAGCTAGGCACAGCCCCACTGATGCTAGAATAGGCTGTATCCTGTCTCCACACAGGGCTGCATACCCCGTATAGTTAGTTTGGAACTAGGGCTGGAAAGGCAGGATGTCTGGGGACTTCAAAGGTAAACCTTTAGAAGCTTCTCCCGCAGTTCAAAGGCACAACTGGGTATAAGTACTGGACCTCAGACACCATCCTGTCAGTATACTTCTGGCCCTGTGGATACTTTGCCAAGAAGAAGGAATTCTGTGCTGCAGTAAGGACTGCCGCTCTGCTGGACTGCTGCTCTTAAGAAACTTCTTTACTGCTGTGCTGACCTTCTGCCCTCTTACCTACTTAAGGAGAATGGTGTCTATAGCTTCATCTTGAACCCAGGAGCCCAAAATGAATACAAGGGCTAGTCTGCTGACCTGCTGATCTGAGTCTCAGGGACATAGAAGGCTTCCCAACATACTGAATGAGCCCAGGACCCAGCTACGAGTCCCTGACCCCAAAGTGGTGACTCTCAGGTCCTGGACCCTTAGTTTGGCTCATGGGTGGTGAAATCAAGCTATTGAGCTCTTTGTGACAATGAACAGCACCAACACCTTGTCACTAACTCTGCAAATTTGACTGAAGCTCCATCAGCCCGACTTGCTGTACTCTAGTATTGACCGCACACGGGGACCACCAAGGTAAAGCTCAAGAACCCCCAACACCAGCGACGCTGCTTCACTGTCAGCATCCCACAACGCTCTCCTTAATCCTCATGGTCCTATGCAATGCAAATGGGACTGTTAGCACACACTTGAGAAGATAAACCCCCAGCAGGACTAACCTGGGACTGTAGCTGGCCAGCACTTCATTACAGTTGGCCTGAACTTTTGAACTTGACCTGGTCCAGCTCAGCCAGATAACCCAAGTTGTTGATTTGTACTTTTTGGCCCTACATTCACTTTCATTTTTAAACATTCATAATTCTGGTTCTAGTGATTAGATTTTTATCATTTTTGTGTTTTTATTATTAAATTTTACTTTATTTTTCTATCATGGTGTAGGAGTTTTTTGTATGGTGTTTTCACATTTTTCTATGATGTTAATTACGAACATTTGTCAGCCAAGTTGCAGATTGAAGAGTCCCATAAATAACTACACCCAGCTGTAGCTGCTAAAAGGGGTGTTCACAACACCCCAACCCTGAGTACAGGATTACATTTGGTTGAATTTGTTTGATACACTCAAACGACTAACTATTTTGCACTTTAAGGCTTGTGGTAAAGATTATACTCGATATAGCTGGACTGAGTTGGCTATGGTGGCAAGCCAATAATCAAGGCGATAGGCTTGATCAATTTATTATTAAATGTTATGATAAGGCACTAGTCCTGACATATTTAGTGTGCGAAGCATATAGTAAAGTCAATAGGAATTTAAGTCTAGATTATTGTTATGCTTTATTAAAGCCCATAAATATGTATTCTTTTATGTGGAATCTCCTGGATTCCCATAGCAAACAATGGTTTCAGTGTTGGTCACCCAGAGTGAAAAAACATGTTTATTGATGGTTTGCCCTGGGAAAATCCTTGCTAGGCCAGTTCAGGTGAAGTAGTATTTTGCTTAGCCAACTATAATTGTGTATACCTTTCTAATCTTCTGACTGTGTCTGATGGTTGCCTTGAAGAAAAAGCTTAGGCTCAAAACTGAAGACCTAAATTGGTTATTATAACAAGCTATATGTCCGATGTAATAGGTCTGATTTGCTTATGATGAAACGTTATGACAAAGGCAGCTGGTCTAGATTATCACTGTGAAAATCATATGTTAGAGCCAGGAAGCCTTTAACAGTTGGTGGTTATCACATTGTGTTACAAGCTATAGACAGGTATATATTTACATGTAGTTCGAAAGATTAGGCATAGTTGAGAAAGGGGCTGCATATAGTTTTGCCAGCTGTATTCTTTACATATTTGTAATTTTATAACTGCATGCACGAAGATTGTAAGATTATTGGCACTTGAGTAGTCCTGTATCAGGTAAAGTCTAAAGCCAAGGTAATTGGTTCATTTGGAAAACATCATGGCAGATTTAATTGGTCTGATCTGTTCATTATGAAATTTTATAAGGAAGCCAATAGCCTCAACAACTTAATGGGAAAAGAATGCATTAAAGTCGAGAGGCTCTTAAGGATGAATTAATATTACACTGTGCTGAAGCCAGTGGTGCCTGCAGACACGTGAAAGTGGTGGGGCCAAAAAGGTGCCAACTCGCACTCGAGGACAATTAAAATGCCTGCAAGCAATGAGCACTAACTAATTTGCTGTTTTAAAGTTAAAACATTCAACTTTAAAATGTTAATGTAATGCTTGTTGGCGATTTAGTTACAATTTGCATTGATTAGATGCTTAAAGTACAGTGAACTATTCATTTACCATGCTGCACGTCTTAGGATCCTGGTGTTCTTCTTCAATTGTCCAGTGCGGCCTCCAGCCAACTCCCCTAACCAGTCCAGATGCTGCTCTCATGCTGTTAACCAGCCTGAGAGACGCACCAGGATTGGTTGGACTGGGCTGTCTCAGTGCTCTTACAGAGACTGGAGGCCTCTGCTCTCCATCCAGCTCTTTCACACAGCTCAGGTTGAAGCAGTTTAAAGTGTGCATGTCAATCTAGCCATTGCAAAACAGCAGGCCAAAGTGACATGCGCACTTTATACTTTTGTAGCCAGCAACTGTAGGAAAGTACCCTCTTTTTGGCATGTTACCCCAAATTTCTGCCTGATGTCAGTGTGTTTTGACTGTGTCACTGATATCCTGCTAGCCAGGACCCTAGTGCTTATGGTCTTTGGCCTGCCTGTCAGTATGTTTCACTGTTGTGGAAAGTCTGCTTGACTGAGTCACTGGAGTCCTGCTAACCAGGAGCCCAGTGCTTATGCTCTTCCTGTTTCTAAATTGATCACTACATACTGGTAACCCAGAATTTCATCCCAAATTGACATGCTAGTCACCCCTTTTAAGTCCCTAGTATATGGTACATAGGTACCCAGGGCATTGGGATTCCATGGGATCCCTATGGGCTGCAGCAATACTTTTCCCACACCATTTTCCTGGACTTCGTGAGTGTGGGGACGCCATTGTACGCCTGCAGTGGACATCGGTCAATACCTAAGTCCAGCTTCACAATGGTAACCCCGAATATGGCCATGTAAGGTGTCTATCAACTGGGAATTGTACCCCAATACTGATTCCAGTATTGGTTACACAATCCCATTCACTTTGGGGGCTCCACAGTATTACCGATACCAGCCTTGAGGCTTTCCAGGCAGCCCCAGCTGCTGCCACCTCAGAGACAGGTTTCTGCTCTCCTGTTGCTTGAGCAGCTCAAGCCCAGGAAGGCAGAACAAAGGATTTCCTTTGTGAGAAGTGTGTTACACCCTCTCCCTTTGGAAATAGGTGTTACAAGCATGGGAGGGGTAGCCTCTCAGAGCCTCTGGAAATGTTTTGAAGGGCACAGATGGTGCCCGCCTTGCATAATCCAGTCAACAGCAGTTCCGGGACTTCCAGGCCCTGCTCTGGTGACAAACTGGACAAAGAAAAGGGGAGTGACCACTCCCCTGTCCATCACCACCCCAGGGGTGGTGCCCAGAGCTCTTCCAGAATGTCCCTGGGTTTTGCCATCTTGGATTCCACGGTGGTGGGGCACTCTTGGAGCATCTGAGTGGCCAGTGCCAGCAGGAGACGTCAGAACCCTCCCCTGATAGGTGCTTACCTGGTTAGGTGACTAGCCCCTTTTCAGGGCTATTTAGAGTCTCTCCTCTGTTTTTTTTTTCAGATTCAGATTGCAAGACTCCAGCAGGAATCCTCTGTATTCTTTACTTCATCTTCTACCAACGGAACTGCAGCTGAACCCTCCAGGAAATCTACAAACTGCAACAAAGGAGCATAGACAACTTCTGCAACATTGTATCTTCAGCTCCTGCCAGCAATTGCAACAATTTCCAGGTCGTGTATCCTCCGAGGACTGCCTGTCTTCAGCCTGCACCAGAAAAACCAAAGGAATCTCACGTGGAGTGACGGAGTCACTTCCCTGCTTCAGCAGGCACCTTTCTGCAGCGACAACTGGTGGCGTGGGTCCCCTCTCCAGGCGACGCGCGTGGATCCATCAACATGAGTGGTGGACTAAAGTGACCCCGACAGTCCCAGATCCAGCAGTCTAACTTTGGTGGACGTAAGAGCTTGCCTCCCCATGCAAGACAGTACCCCCAGGCACCGCATGACTGGCAGTTGCCAAGGCCTGTGTGCGACCTTACAAGAAGTTCTTTGTGCACAGCACAGCTTAGGTCCCCAGCACTCCATCCTGCGACGCACAGCTTCCTGAGTGGTTCTCCGGCGGTGTGGGATCCCTTTGTATCATGCTATGTGGCCCATTTACACCTTTGTCCCCATGCTGTGGGACTCCTGTGCATGCTGCCTGGTCTTCTGAGGGCTCTCTAAGTTGCTGAGAGCCCCCTCTGCCTGCCCCTCCTGGGTAGAGGCCACCAGGTCCCTCCTGGTCCCGGGTTGCCCCATCTTCCGCTAACTGCAAGTTTTGCGTGAGACAAGGCTTGTTACTGGAATCCAGCAACGCAAACCAGACTGCAATCATCCATTTGGAGTGGGACATCTTCTGCACCACCCAGGAACCCTCATCTGTCTTCTTGGGTGCATAACTGACTTTGACTTCTCACCGGTGATTCTTCTTTTGTACCTTCATCCAGGTTAGCACGGGCTCCTGTTCTCCCTGAAATCTTCAATGCTTCTTGGACTTGGTCCCCTTCTTCCACAGGTCTTCAGTTCCAGGAATCCATTGTTGGTGTCTTGCAGTCTCTTCTGGTTCTTGCATAATCTTTTATTACAACTTCTGTGTGTTTTTGGAAACTTACTGTGATTTATTCCTGTTTTCCTGGGCTCTGGGGTGGGTTCTATTACTTACCTTTGGTGTTTTCTGACACTCTCAGCACGCCTCTACACACTACACTTGCATAGGTGGGAAACTGACTTTCGCATTCCACTATTTTAGTATATAGTTTGTGTTCCTCCTAGGTACTTTGCAACCTATTGTGATTTTCACGATTTGCACTGTTTTCTGACTGTACCTTCCTGTTTTTGGATAATAGTGTATATATTGTGTATATTACTTACCTTCTAAGGGAGTACAGTGTCTAAGGTGTTTTTGAAATTTGTGTCACCAAAATAAAGTACCTTTATTTTTGTAACACTGAGTATTTTCTTTCATGTGTGTGAGTACTGTGTGACTACAGTGGTATTGTGAGAGCTTTGCTTGTCTCCTAGCTCAGCCTTAGCTGGTCAGCTACAGCTACCTCTAGAAAGCCTGGCTTCTAGGCGCTGACTACATTTCACTAATAAGGGATAATTGGACCTAGTATAAGGTGTAAGTACCTTTGGTACCCACTACAGACCAGGCACGCCTCCTACAGCCACCACTCCTTGCTGCTGCTAAACAGCAGCAATAGCCTCGCCACACCCTCAGAATCAGCTCAGGGTGGCAGAGGAAGAAAAATGATGATGAAGTAATTTAATTACCATTTTATTTTTTCATTTATTTCTGCACCGTCAGTGGGGGTGGAGGAGCACACTCGTCTGCCCAAATGGAGAAGCTGCCCCTGGGTGAAATCTGTAGGCAGGTAATTTGTTACACTGAATTTCACAGACTACCATAGTAGGAAAGGGCTTTGGTGTTGGTGCTCCATCCAAATAAAATATGTCTGCTATAATCTCCTTGAAGAGATAGTATTCTGCTTTGACAACTGCAATTTTGTATACATTTGTACTTTAATGACTGTATGCCGGATGGTTGAAATGTGGAAAACTTACCCACAGTACATTTGGCGTTAGTTAGTTAGTTAAGGTGAAAGGTATGCCTGATTGTTTATTATTAAAAGGTATGATAAAGGAAAGCAGGCCTAAAGGGTGGGTTGTCATTATTCTGAATTAAAGTCTACAGATTGTTTTTTTGTTCCATGGAATCTCAGAGATAGCCTTAGTATGAAAGGAGTTTGGTGTTGGTTATCCTTTCAACACGGGAAACCTCACCTGGCCCGGACACGGAAAGGATTGACAGATTGATAGCTCTTTCTCGATTCTGTGGGTGGTGGTGCATGGCCGTTCTTAGTTGGTGGAGCGATTTCTCTGGTTAATTCCGATAACGAACGAGACTCCTCCATGCTAATTAGTTACGCGACCCCCAGCAAGAGCTACTAGGAAACTTTCCACAGCTGAGAGCTCTCTTAGAAACTCGTACATTCTTGTGTGATTTTGGTAATCCTTTCTGACAAAGCATGAGTTTAGAAGAATTGCATTACAAGAATACTTGTAAATCCCATTTTGGAGAGATTGAAATTTGTTAAACCAAATGTAAATTTGTGTACATTTGTACTTTTATGACCGTGTGCTTGATTGTGTCTTGTGGGAATGTTTACCCTCAGTACAGTAGGCCTCTGTTGGTTATGGTGACAAGCCAACGATAACAGCTATGTGCTTGATTTGTGTGCAGGGAAAGGTTATGCCCAATGACAGTAGCCTGGCCTATTTATTATGAAAGTTATTACAAAGGAAGAAAGCCTGGCTTATTTATTGTGAAACACATGAGGTAAAGCCAATAGGCCTCTAACAGTAGACTGGTTTCAAATGTCCATGTTACAGGCCATAGTAGGCCAAGGTTTTGATGCTGGTCAGCCACTCTGAGAAACCCTTGGAGCAGAATTTCACTGGGATGATTCTTGTTAGGCTCTATTGAGAGGGGTTGTAAATTGTAATTTTATAAATGTATGCTTGGTGGTTTCAAGCTTATGCACACTTCAATAGGAGGAATGGTTTGTATATAGTGCCAAGCCATTGGTAAAGGGTAGGCACCTTATCAGTTTACTGGGAAAAGTTCTGTCAGATTTGTAAAGTGTGATCAGTTTGACAATTTATGATAGAACTTAATTATTGTTAAAAGCATATGTTAAAGGCAATCGACGTTAAAGGGTGGATTGTTATTACACAATGCTAAAGCCTGCAGGCAGGTGCATTTGTACATGGATTCTCACATATTACTGTAGTAGATAAGGGTTTCGGTGACGGTGACACATCTGAACAAACCATGGGGATAGACAATTTGTACTGTGGTACTCTATCAGGCTCTATTAGTAGGGATTTTCTTGAAAACTGTATTTTGTAAATATGTGTTTACGGTACACTTGATGGTTTCCTTGTGGGAAGGCTTATGAACCAACTCAGTAGGTCTGAGTTGCATATGGAGGCAAGCCAATGGTAAAGGTATAGGCCTGAATGTTCATAATGAAAGGTTACGGTAAAGGCAATAGGCCTGAGAGATTGATTGTGAAAAGCATTTTTAACAGTTGATTGCTATTACTCTGTATTAAAACTTAAGGATAGGTATTTTGCCGCATGGAATCTCACGATTACCACAGTGACACAAACAATACTTCCATTCATAAGCCAGAACTATTGACATTGCTAATATTTATTTCTGTTGCTATCCTGTTTTGAAAGATATGCAGTAAACAAGCCACGGAGACCCTGTGGTTGGTGCAGCCATAAACATCTGCTTGGACTATGACAATACTCTCTACACTGGCCTTCCTAAAATCAATCTCCTGCCACTAGAAAAGGAGTTCAGAGTGCATCTGCCTGTACCACCTCTGGTGTTGGTAAAAAGTGTCATGTCACAATAGCACGTAGGACATTATATTGGTGCCTTTTTGCTTACTCTATTAATTTCAGCGAGACTAGCCGAGGGTATAAGTGTTGCCATTAACTAGCACCAGTTTACTTGACTGCTAAAACATGCCCCTACTTGCTAATTTTCAATCTTTGAAGTATAGACAAAGCCCTGCTGAAAGTGCAGATGTTCAACTTCACTACATGGGATCCTCAAGCTGTTTCAGGTGCAGGCCCTTCCTATCTGGTTCTCTCCAACCTTGACTATCTTTACAAATACAATAAAGACGTTATTTATTTTTTGTATTTCTACAAGGTTTTACATAGTGCGGACATGACCAGTAGGGTTATGGAACACTAAATAGATTATACTAGTCAGCCATCGAGGCAGACGAAGGACAGCAAAGGTTCTTTTTTACCTGGCTCGAACATTTCTCTTCGTGTTCCTAAATGCATGTAGAATTAAACCAGTTGCTTAGGCACTCCAAGTGCATGTGAGAATTGGTTTTTTTTCTATTTGATAATTGAAGGCAGAAAACAGACCATCAGAAGATCAGATTTCATAAGAAATGAAATACATGTGGGTGTTTTAAGATTACATAAATTATTGGGAAAAAGGCATTGAGCCTATTAGAAAATGGCCTTAGTTGAGAGAAGTTTTTTCTTACGGTCAATTTGGAGTCTGTCTATTCCTTACATTTGGCTGGCTTCCTTGTCACTCTCGTTTGTTTTCTTCTTATTCATCAGCTGTCTTTGGCTTTCCTTCGTCTTCTTGTGTTTGTCCTTATCCTGGATCATGGACACAATACCTGTATCCTTCCCCTTCTCATTTTTCAGGCACTACAATTCCTTTTTGTTTAGGCACTCTGTGAGAGAGTGTGTGTTTTCCGGCTATCTCTCTCATGTAGTTTTCCACCCTCCGTGTTTCCCATTTTCACACTCTCTCACTTGCAGGTCCAGCTTCCTCTCCATCCACCTTCCCTTGTCTTTTTTGCCTCCCAACCACCCCATTGTCTGTTTGCTTTACTAACAATTCTGCCCATCTTACGCTGTCCATTTGCTTCCGCAGTTCTTCCCACTCACTCTGAGTTGTCTGTGTGTTTTCCCATTCCCTCTCACCTGCAATTGTCTATGTGACTCCCCAGCTCTGCCTACTAATCCTTCATTGTTATCTTGCTCCCCTCCTGCCCATGCTCCTCTTTCAGCTTGCTGCACCATATCCTCTTGCCCATCCTCTATTGTCTGCTTGGTGCTTCAGCCCCTCCAGCCCACTTCCACTGTCAACCTGCTGCCTCTCTCACCTACCCTCTGTTGCTCTTGTGCTCCACCATACCCCGCCCACCCTTCACTGTCTGTGTGCTCATCCAGCCCCTCCTACCGATATTATTTTTTCTATTGTCAGCTTTCATGTCCCATCACTCCTGCCCTTTCTCTATTGTCACCTAGCTTTCCCAGCCGCTTCTACCCACCCTCCATTGTTAGCTTACTTCTCCAGCCCCTCCTGTTGATTAGCTGCTATCAGCTTGCATCTCAAGCCCCTCCCATCCATCCTCCATTATCAGCTTACTTTCCTAGCCCTTACTGGCACCGTCAGCTTAGTTACCCAACCACACCGACCCACCCCCACCTGCAAGCTTGCTCTTCCAGTTCATCCTGCCCACTTTCTGTCATCAGCTTATTCTTCCAGACCCTCCTGCCCAGCCTCAATTGTCAGCATGCTGCCCTATAATCCTATGTCAACTTGTTTCACCAACTCCTCACACTGACCCTCCATTGTCAGCTTGCTGCCACATCCCCTTCCCCCACCCTCTGTTGTCAGTTTGCTGCCCTATCCCTTACTGCCAACTACGTGTTGACAGCTTGCTGCCCGATCCTCTCCTGTACACAGGCTGATGTTAGCTTGCTCTCCCAGGCCCTCCTGCCAACCCTCTGTAATCATCTTGTTGCCCAATCTCCAATGTCTACTTGCTTCCCCAGCCTCTCCTACCCACCCTCTATTATCAGATTGCTGCCCCTCTGTCCTGTCCACCATCTGCTGTCAGCTTGCTGTTCCATCGCCTCTCCATCTGCCCTCTTTTGGTAGCTAGCTGCTCCATCGCCTCTTCTCTGCCCTCTGTTGTTAACTTGCAGCTCCATCACCCCTCCTCTGCACTCTGTTGTCAGCTTGCTGCTCCATCGCCTCTCCTCTGCCCTCTGTTTTTAGCTTGCTGCTCCATCGCCTCCCCTCTGCCCTCTGTTGTCAGCTAGCTGCTCCATCGCCTCTCCTCTGTCCTCTGTTGTCAGCTTGCTGATCCATCACCTTTCCTCTGCCCTCTGTTGTCAGCTTGTTGCTCCATCGCCTCTCCTCTGCCCTCTGTTGTCAGCTTTCTGCTCCATCGCCTCTCCTCTGCCCTCTGTTGTCAGCTTGCTGCTCCATCGCCTCTCCTCTGCCCTCTGTTGTTTGCTTGCTGCTCCATCGCCTCTCCTCTGCCCTCTGTTGTCAGCTTGCTGCTCCATCGCCTCTCCTCTGCCCTCTGTTGTCAGCTTGCTGCTCCATCGCCTCCCCTCTGCCCTCTGCCCTCTGTTGTCAGCTAGCTGCTCCATCGCCTCTCCTCTGTCCTTTGTTGTCAGCTTGCTGCTCCATCGCCTCTCCTCTGCCCTTTGTTGTCAGCTTGCTGCTCCATCGCCTTTCCTCTGCCCTCTGTTGTCAGCTTGCTGCTCCATCGCCTTTCCTCTGCTCTCTGTTGTCAGCTTGTTGCTCCATCGCCTCTCCTCTGCCCTCTGTTGTTTGCTTGGTCTCTCCGCCCACTCTCCATTTTTAACTTGCTGCCCCAGCACTCCAGCTCACCCTCTGTTGTCCATGTACTTCCCCATTGTCTCTTGTGTGTCCTCTCTACCGTCACTCTTTTCTCTCTTGCTCTCTCTTTATTTGTGTTGCCTCGTCCCGAAACCCACTACACATTTTTTTGCTTAAAGTATATAGAACTTTTGTTTTCAAAAAAATCAATTTTAGCCATACTGCACAGTAGCTGTGCTGCAGTACGCCGTGACTAGAAATCATTACCAAAGACAATTGCTTTCATAGACAAGACATATTGGCTTTGTCAATGCTTGTTTAATTTCCAGCCCTACTTATCCATATTTATATTGCATAATGCTCATAATATTCATCCATGTTTATGTTGAGCTCTGTAAACAAAATTAATTTGCTAGTATTTTTCCATATTTATATAACTCTATACAACTGAAAAACACTTTGAATACGTACCTGGATTTTCCATATCCCCTACAACGTGCATAGTTCATATGTACAATTCAATATGCATAGTGAGTGGCTCTGGTAGCCAATCAGAGCAAGACATGCCTTTCATGTTTTTTTAAGGGTTTAAAAAATAAACATGAACAAGGCAATGGTTTTGTTTAGGCATTAATGCATAAAAGTTAGTAAAAAGTGAAAACTGTGCACTTTAATTATTGATTGTTTCTATTTAGCAGGACAAAGAGTAAATTGTGAATTTTCTCTGCTATTTATCTGGCCACTGTCTAAATAACAGGGATTATGTAGTATTTGGATTGTAACCTTGCAAAAACAAAAGAAGCTTCATTACTTACCCGGACGCTGACTAAATGACCGAAATGATGTACTCATGTCAACGGCCATGCAAGCAGCAGATACACTTCATTAATTACCTAGCTGCTTACTAACCAGCAGACAGTATATAATATTTGAATGGTGGTTGTGTAAATATAAAAGAAACTTGACTATTTACCAGATTGCTGACTAAATAGCAGGCATTACCTACAATGTTGCTGATGGATGCACAAATAGCAAAGAAACTTCATTTTTCAACAGGCCAATGGTTGAAGAGCAGACACTATGCACAGTTTAGTAGGTCACCCTGTAAATAGCAAAGAAACTTAAGGATTTACGCGCATGCTGCTTAAATTGTTAAAATCATGTATTATTTTGCCTTGAGCTTACTTCAACAGGCACTTGCCACCAGGTATAAGTACAAACACTAAGGGAACACAATTGGCACCCATCTCATAAAACCGGTGTGAATCTAGTGGCACCCAAACAGCACCAACGTATAATAATGGTCTCAGTAGCCCCTGGGGAGAATGTTTGAATGGCTCTAAGTTAATTTGGCAGGCATGGTACAGAATACCACTCCATTATACTAAGGGCCAAAACAGTGATTTGGGAGGCTGACTACGGAGCTGTAATTTGCTCTAGAAATACTGCTGCTGTTTCAAATCTATCTGAAGAGGTAACTAGTGCTAAAGATCAGCAGATCCTTTACAAGAATAGGTGAACCTGTTTATTAGTGTAGAGCTGTGTACTTGCTGTTACTCACAAAGTGCAGGTCTTCTATTGGTGGACCTATTGGCCTTGGTTTCCCTTGCCCTTCTTGTCCCCCTGGCTCCCTTTCCCCATCCTATTCCTTCTCATTCTACACTTCTAAAATGCATTGTTCCTGTCCCTCTGACCCTTTTTCACTCCTGGGTGTGGTCTTTCTTGGCCTTATCCTTCTGACCCTGGTCCACCTAAATCCTCATGGTGCAGGTCACCCCAATCATGTAGTCTTTGTCATCCTGGTTTAGGATCCTCCTGATTGGTGGTCTCAACTGTGTAGTTATAATTAGATCAGATTTATCATAGGAAGAGTGTTATTTGCTTTGCTACTTACTTTGGTGCAGTTTGACAAATCTTCAGAAAACTTTCCAAAAGAAACAAAGTTGAGCTTCTTCCTGGAAAGTTTCGGGTGATCTGTTGAGTAGGGGTGGAGTAAAAGATGATATCCCAAAATGTAATTTCCCTTGCTATTTCAGTAGAGAAAATTAGACAACAATACAGAAAAAAATAGCTGAACAGAGTGACATCAAATTTGGCAAAAAGCCAGATCTTTAAACAGAAACTAGACTTTTTGTGTTTGGTGTAAATACGTTCAGTAATTTAAAATTTAAAAGAAATGAAGGTTCAAAAGGTTACAAAAAAAAACAGAGATATATTGACAGATGGTCCTTTAGGTGATAAGAGGAATTTTCTCCCGTCGGTCACCATGATTGGTCCCGTTAGGGTGAGCTCCCTGATTGTCAGGCAGAAGAAATGTTGCAGCCTCCATTATAGGACATGGGGACAGAGTCCCCCATGTCATGAAAATGTTTTAAAAAAAATACTAGAAACGGGGAAATGGTACAGATACGCTAACCCCCTGGCCTGTGTTGTGCTGCCCCAGAAAGGCTCTAAAATTAAAAGAAAATATTTTTGCAGTTGATGTAATCCAGCTTGAGTACTGGGAAAATAAATTTAAAAAAGTGGGATGGGTGTCTTTGGGGGCGTTGGCCACCTGCAGGAGTTTAAGTGCAAGGCCTGCCCCATCCCCATTCTGCACACAGGTCAAAGGCTTTTGGCAGTGGGTGATTGAGCTCCTGCAGGGGGTGGGGATGGGAGTTCGGGGATCTGTAACTGGTAAACGAACTTCAGTGTTTTTTTACATTTAAAATATTACATTCCAAGTGACATTTTAACTATAATGTCACTTTAACCTTTGTTTTTTGCACAATAACCCCTCCAATGTGTTTGTGGTCTACGTGATCCGGCTGGAGAACTGGGAAAATGAATAAAAAAATGTGGGTGGGTGTCCATGTGGGGGACGGAGGGTTGGCCACCTGCAGGAGGTCAGTTGGCAGTCCCTGCCCCATTTCCACTCTGCACACAGGCCAAGTGCCATGGGCAGTGGGTGGTTGAGCTCCTGGGGGATGGGTGCAGGGCTTGAGTTCTAGTTGGCTTAGTGGTCTTTAACTGGTGAATTTCAGTGTTTTTTTACGCTTAAAATGTCACATTTTCACAGACATTTTCACCTAACTATAATGTTACTTTAACCTTTGTTTTTAGCACGATAACCCTCCTGGGTTGTGTTGGGGTGCCCCAGAAACGACCTGAAATGAAAAAAAAAAATTGTGGTCTATGTGATCCGGCTGGACTACTGGGAAAAGTAATAAAAAATGTGGGTGGGCGATTAGGGGGTTGGTGGTGGGGGTGGGCGAGGACTGCCTGCAGGAGGTTGAGTGGCAGGCCCTGTTCCATTCCATTCGCACACAGGCCAAGTGCCATTGGCAGTGTGTGGTTGAGCTCCTAGAGAGGTGGTTGCAGGGTCTGAGTTCTAGTTATCTCAGTGGTTCAGTGTTTTTATACATTTAAAATGTTACATTTTAACTGACATTTTCACCTAACTATAATGTCACTTTAACCCTTGTTTTTGCATTATAACTTCCCTGTCCTGTGTTTAGGTGCCCCAGAAAGGACCTGAAATTTTTAAAAAATGTTTTTTTGGTCCATGTGATCTAGCTGGAGTACTGGGAAAATGAATAAAAACATGTGGGTGGTTGTCCTGGGGGTAGGGAGGTTGGCCGCCTGCAGGAGGTTGGGTGGCAGGTCCTGCCCCAATTCCATTCTGCACACAGGCCAAGTGCCATGGGCAGTGGGTGGCTGAACTCCAGGTACAGGGCCTGAGTTCTAGTTAGCTCAGTGATCTATAATGATGAACTGCAGTGTTTTTTAAGTTTAAAATGTTACATTTTAACTGACATGTCTGCTATCCATAATGCCACTCTAACCTTTATTTATTTCAGTAAATGTCTCCATTTTTTTTTAATGTAAAGTAAGATATTATTACAGGACCAGACAACATCATTTAACGGTGAAGCTCTGCTGCATTGTTAATAACTAGATACCATGCCAAAAACCATAGAGAGATGATAGAAACATGCAACAAAACACACATTCCTCCAGAAGCTCTCAACCACCAGCATTAACATTGACTGTAGATGCACGAAGCCAGCATCTACCTCAGGCTTAGGATGTAGTGATCAGGAATCTGAGCACTGAACACTAAGGCCCTCATTATGACATTGGCGGCCCTGGACCGCACCGCCGGCGGTGCCGGTATGACGCCAACAGGCTGGCGGTGCGGACTGCCGTAATATGACCGTGGCGGTGAACTGCGAGTAATACATCTAGTTCAGCGCCTGTACCGCCAATGTGGTGCAACCGCTGGTTTTGGAGTGACTTACCACTGCAGTTACTACGACTCAGAGCACCGCCATGATTTCTGCGGCGGTGCCACCGTTGCAAAAAGCCTGGCGGTCCCCTTTATGGGTAATGGGGGGGGATTCGGGCTGAACACCAGATTCGCCACCCATGCACACATACAACACTACCAACACACATACATGTCCCCACACCCCTAACAGCATGCCCCCACACACGTTTACACAGAAAAACACACATTAATTATTTGTCGTCATGGACCACATTCACGCACCCAGACAACACAGTTACGCACACAAACACCCCAAACACACAGGGCACACACAGGGATACCCACACACACCCATTGATGACATTTACCCTACCTTCCTTGGGGGTCGGACGGCACCCCTGCAGGGATCCCTATGTTTAGAATAGGCCGCCCCACACCGCTGACGTGTTTCCGCTGTCGACACACCGCTGTGTTGACTTGTAGGTCATATTTTGGTGGGCGGAGTATTTCTGGCATGGCTGTGTTGTTTTGCTGACCGCCGATTTTCAACCGTCGTTGGCCCTGGCGGTTTGTGAAAACTGCCTGTTTACTGGCGGTGTGTGTTTTTGAGGTCAGCGGTATGGTTACCGTCGGCACAAATGGTAATTTGGAGCCAGCCAGCACGGCGGTCGGCGGGCATTACCGTCAATGTCATAATGAGGGCCTAAGTCTCATCACTTCCACACACTGCAATCAAACAATATCTGCCACATAGACTTTAGGATGCAAAAATTGTCTTTGACTGCTGGACAAGTTGCCATCTGAAACATCAGTTTTTCCAACAGTGATGTCCCAAAAAGCCCTCTTGAACGAAGTGAACAGCTTAGCTTTAGTAAAGTATTTATGCTTATTCTAGCATTGGAAATATAATCATCAATCAGCTTCACCAATAAGTTCAAATGCAATGATCACACCAAGAAGCCACATGGGATCCATCAGCGGAATGTTCTTTCCTAAAGCAGAGCATAGGTGCACAGTGGCATTGCTGTCAAATAATACCCATTCAAGGGAAAGTGATAGATTGATCATTTTGGAAAGTAACCATCAGGATGGCAAGAGTGGGACTAGGTCATGTTTTGAAAATACATCTGAGAACTGGATTTAATTGACATGGCTGACACCAACAAACAAAGTGAGTTCTGACAAAGTTTGAAACTGCCTTTCTCTACAGGCTTGGACAGATGGCAAAAGAGTAGAGGCTATGGTAAGAGCTCCACCCTCTAAGAGCTACAGGACACAACTTCACCCCTAGCACCACTTGACACATAACAACTCGTCATAGAATTCCATGTTCCCTGCGCTCTGCTAGTAACTGTAAAGCACTAATGACAGAGAGGTGGGCTATGCACTTCACTTCACTTATTTTCAACAGGAGAGATCATATGGAGGTCATAGTCTCCTTGGACTGTGTGTGTGGACATTATTGCAGTGATACATACATTCTAAATGAATCCTAGTGTGTCCATAGAGTATTAAACGATTCAAACTATTTGCCTGTGCACAATGTTGTAACTATGATGCACCTGGGAAATATCTGCAGCACTGATATACTCACTTCTATCTGCTTCAAGACACATCTGTTCTCATGAACAACTGATCGAGACTGCTACATCTGGGGTCAACGAAGCGGCAGGAGAAAACATATATAACGTTGACTTCTGCACTATATCAATCACATTGCAGTAGCCATGCCTATTTCATAGATATGAAGGACTCCAGTGGTGCCATTGCCTTGCACTTTAGCACCAATATTCTATCTACTCCAATTCCTCAATATTGCTGCCTGACTCAGTGACACCAATACACATTTTAATTCAAAGGTTTCGTATTGTGTCAACAGCAACGCAACTACCAAAGCAAGAAAGAGAGATTCCTTAGGCCTTGCAATATTCTGCCTCATATATTTTATCATGTGACTCACCTCCCTCAGATATCTCAGACATTACTCTTTGTACATAATCACAGTCTGTACATACCCTAGTCAAGCAGACACTCTTACAAATGCAACACAGGATGTGGGTGTGAACACGTCGCCAAGCAGGACTCAGTTCCTGTGTCTGAGTCATCTATGCCAACACCCAGCCAGCATCCAGAATGGCTAGCTATGCCAGGAACCTAAGAACTGCGAGGTGTGTGCAGTAAGGCATAGTTTTGCATCACATGTGTTTGTTGAGGCTGGTGTATCTTTTTGTACAGCAGTAGATGAGAAAACAATGGTGAGGCTTTTGGATGAAGGTTGTGTACAACTGATGGGCCCTACAGTGTGGAAGAGGCCATTGAAGTTTGGAAGTCCCTCTGTGCTAGTCTAATCTTCAGTGGAGTTTGGTGGCAGTAAACAATGTGGGGCTTGAGTTTGGCCATGACTTAATACAGTGTCTTTGTTAAACAGTTTTCACAAGAAGTAAGCCTTGGCAGAACTTCAGGATGGCAGAATTTCAGGATGTAGGGACTGAGGCCCTCATTCCGAGTGTGGCGGTCTTACCGCCGTGGACTCATCGGTAAAGACCGCTGCATTACAAGTAGGCCGGTTTGGCCGAAGCCAAACCTCCACAACGCTACCTGGCTCGCCAGTGCAGTTGCACCAATGCAACCGATGGTGAGCTACTCCAGGCCAGCGGCAAACCTCAGACCCATCGGCTGTATTAGGAGGAAGCATACCACCAGGATTTTCACGGCGGTCGCCCCACCACGAAAAGCATGGAGGTAAGGCACCAATGACAGCAATCCCCATTCCTGTTGCTGGCAAACGCACCCCCACACATCCAAACACCTTCATGTAAACCCACCCATCCACACACTTGCAAACTCCCCCACCCAACCGCACATACCCATACAAACACCCCCACCTGCTCTAAAACTGACACACAAACACCCCCACTATCACTCACACATACGTACCCCCGCCACAATCACCCCTCCACCCCCTCCGTATTCAGGCACACCCCCATCCCCTATACACACACACATACATTCACACACATCCCCATCCGCATATGCATACATCTACCCTCCACCGCATACATGCACCCCCCCCATCAACTGTACAATTGCACACACACACCCAACTGCACACTTGCACACACTCCCCCTCAACCACATACATGGAGACAGACACCCCAAGCCGCATCCATGCAGACACACACCCCCAACCGCACACATCCATTCGGAAACCCTCACTTGCTCGCTCACAAACATGCACTCAGACACCCCCATTTCACACATAAATGCACTCAGACACCCCCATTCACACACATACATGCACTCAGACACCACCATTCACACACATACACGTACTCAGACACCCCCATTTTCACACATACATGCAGTCAGACACCACCATTCACACACATACACGCACTCAGACACACCCATTTGCACACATACACGCACCCAGACACCCCCATTTGCACACATACATGCACTCATACAGATACCCCCACTCCTCTGCATACAAACACACACGCACCCCGAAACCCCCATCCCCTCTGCTTCCATTCGGACACACACACCCTCCACACACAAATGCATACACACATGCACACACACACCCATTCTGCTGCACATACACACACACACCACACACATGCACCCAACACCCCCCTTTCGGATGGTCCACTTACCTGTTTTGGCAAGGTGGTCGTCCGGGAGGGGATGGGTCTTGGTGTCTTTCCCCACCAGCACCGCACTGTCATCCAGGGCACTGCTGCACCGTATTACACATCTTAATACAGCGGCCAGGGTACTGTTAGCATGGCGGTACTGGCAATGGTACTGCTTCTCTTCCTCCATCAGCCAGGCCGATGGGGTTGGATTTCCGCCAGTAAATGGACGGAAAGCCGAAGCAACTCAAAATATGGGGATCTTCAGAGCCGCCAACACTGGCGGTCTGTTGGTAGCAGCGGCTTCGTCGGTCTTGCAAAAAGACAGCTGAAGTTGTAATGAGGGTTTCTACACCTTCACAAAATGTCGGCCCAATTTCTAGCTAGCTCACAGTGCTTCACCTGAACCTCTGACCTTCACAGGGTAACAGGTGATTTTGGCAACTTAGAACATTACCACTCTGATTCCCAAGAAGTCATAGAAACAGATCTCACCCTTTCATTGTTTACTTATGCATGCCCAGGGTAAACACAAGAAAGATATGAATAAAGGTGTTCAAATGTTTATTGAAGTAATCATATTCTTGCATTGAGCGAATGAGCTGCAAGTATTTAGCAAATTAAACAAAGCATTGTAACCAGCATTACCAATATGGTGAACAGAATAAATAATCCAACCATAGCAATCTTATTTCTATATATTCCTACCTGTCACTACCTACACCCTGAGAGCATTGCGGGTGTACCCTCTGCCAGATCTCAAAGTATAACCTGAGCACCCCATGCCTGGACATCTGTGGCAGGGATCCTTCTCTGCCAGATGAAGGATCAGCAGTAGCAGAGCTTCATATCAAACACAGGGTGCATTCTAGGACAATCACAGCCAGAGTGTCCCGCTAACCCCTTCAGGGAAGTGCACCAAAACCACATTGTGTTAGATGTGCAGTTCTGATGAAGCAATATGCCTAGTTTTTAGGAGCTGTCTCCAAATGGACAATGCCACCAGTAAGATTTCTTGTTCTATCTTCCTATCCTTGTACAGAGTGTATGGATTACATGATGAGAAAGGCTCACTAAAAACAAGCAGCATGTACAGCATGTACAGAGCATTCTCAGAATAATATTGAGCAAACATACACATGTAAAATAATACTGCTAAAAACAATGTCAGCCTAAAAACGTGTGATATGCAAAACTGAAATTTAGAACCAAAGTGGGCCCCAATAGGCCTCAAGACACCCTCAGCTTCGCAGTGAGAGGCAAAAGTCCATGATAAACTAATCTAAAAGTGGCAAACTCATTAATAAAATGTTCACCTTAAGAACCAAAGCAAATAAAAGCTGTCAAAAAATATGCCAATTAAAATATATTATTAAAAGAATATAATGACTAAAAAACTATTTATTAAAGAAAGGGCCAAATTAAAAATAAAAGGAGGCTTCCAAAATGGTTTCCATGTTCTCAGTGTCAATGGGATCCAGAATGGAACCCGAGTCCGCAGAAGACATAACCACCGTGGCCTCAGCAATCAAGTCTAAGGTACAGACATGGTCATTACCATCAGCCAATGCTGAAGATGTGGCATCCTGTATTGTGCTCACACTAGGAGAGCCAGGAACTAGGAATCTAGGAGCGATAGCATCCATTTCCAATGAGAAGAATGGCTTATAGAAAGCATCCTTTAGCAATGGCAATCTCATAGGACAACACTGGAAATGAGCCCTCAACAGGCACATCTGCAGATCCATGTCCATAGATTGTACCAATTGCATTGCAAGACAAATGTCCAGTGCACACTTGAAAGGGCACCAAAGACAGCTGAACACAGACTGCTTACAGTGTAACCATGCCAGTCAAAAAGACAGGAGCAAGTTTTTGTTCAATTATTCAAGCAAATACACTCTAAAGTACTGTATCATGCGTTCATGACACAGCTGGTTATGTGATTGTTCTATCATCATTTGGCCTCAAGGTGGGACATACATTTTGGAGCAGCAAAAATAGGACTAAAATACCACCAATCAGGAATAACACAAGTGGTATGCCTCCAAATACACTAGAAAACAGTGTATAAAGGACAGTATCATTCCAAAAACAATCTGGAATGTGCTAACATAGCTAGACCCAACCACTTTAAAAAAGTGTATCACACCCTCAGTGTTGGGAACAATAAATTTGCAATGAGTTCAGCAAAATGCCGAGGGAAGTTTGTGCTCAGTAGCGAATGTATTTTAGCGGACAACCTTGCAACCTTGTAGTTCAAATGTTTCAATGGCGGATGTAAGTGCCATGTCTTTTTGAAACAATAAGGCTTTTAGTCTGAACAGTTTTTCAAAGTGAACCTTAAATGTTGGAATGGAAGGCCATAGGCTAAGTACTCTAATCAAGTGAGTGGGTGGAAAGTGCACATTATTACAACATGTCACTATATAATACCCTGAAACCATGTGTGGGATACCCGCTGTCATCCCACAACAACCTTGATCGTTCATCATCCAATAACTTCCATTTGAAAGAAATCAAAACACTGGACAAATCAAGGAATCTGGTATCCCTTTCAAGTAACACACCAGATTAGCCACAAAGGCTTTATACACCCCTGTGCAATGTCACCTGTTAACAAATCACTGAGTGGCTGAGCGAAGTTTCACATTCATTTCCACTAGGAAGCACTTGTTTTCCCACTCAGACATTTGTAATAGAAGGGCAAATTTTACAACTCATGGATGAAACTCTCGCCCAAAGCTTCATATCTGGAAAACGTTTTAAACATAATGTGAATTGAAACTATGATATTGGCAATGAGATCACCCCATGAATCAACCACACTGCTGATGGTGTCTCAGCTACTGTGAAAGGCAACTTTTCTAATCTTTCCATATTTATCATTGTATAAGTGACATCTCTCTTTGCCATTAATTGTTGCCTGCATTTTAAATTAAGAGGCAAAACAATTCTGTTGTATTCAGGAGCTTCCACAGCAGGCGGTTTGATTTTAAAACCTGTAGTGTCTAGCTCATCTGCATAATCAATCTAAGCTGACTTTGCCCATGGTATAGGAAAGACATGCCATTTTACATAATATCAATTGCAGATGATAGTGTTATTCAATACGTAAATATGAGCTGACAATGCATTTGTTCCATTATTAACAACAGTAAATGTATTTTTCCAAATTAGCCTGATCAATTTGCCTTAAACGAGCTGGAAAAATGTTTCCATCAGTAAAAGGTTCAACATTTCTTTATAGATAGCATCAAGGAATTTTTCAGAACGTGGTGACCTAGTACTTAACAAGAAATCATGTAAATCCATGTCATCAGAAAGAAGAGGAAGATGTTCCTTTAATGCAAAGTGGAATGTCGTAACCATTGCTTGCATAACATAATAAGGGTTTGGTCTGCTTGCTTTAAAAATCTTTGAGGAGTTTAAAAAATTTGCATTGCAACCATTTGTGTCCACTGGCCACAATAACCACTGGTTTGGACCTGAAAGTGTAGAGTTGCAGGTGTCATTCTCTACTATACTATTGAACTGTTCTTTTGTGTAATTTATAACGTGTTGCCAATTATCAGAGTGTGCAATAGAGGGAATGCTAGGTAAATTCAATTCTTTACTTTTAGCTAGACCCAACCAAATAGTTTGCTGCACAGTTTTCTTCAGAAAAAACATCTGTATTGGAATCAACAGGCTCTGAATAAGGCATTCATGTCGTGCACTTGCCAGTGTCTTGTTCCCCAAAGTGATTTTAAATTAATAGTTTCCTTCCAGTATTCATAGCCTTCAAGTGGCAGTTGGGAAATGAATGAATCTGAATAAATTAATTTTGCCTGGGTCAGCATATTTTTTTCTTTGCCCTTGAAGGGGTAAGCTCATAGTAATAATACTCTGGATCTAATTCATTATGATCAGAAAAATATGGAAACTTGTCAAAATGTGTTTTGGAGCTATCCACTGGTAGAGTTGGGCAGTGTTCCCATTGGGTGTAATTCAAAACTGTATATGGAGTACTAGCTCTATGTAAATAGTGATGGGCTCTATGTAAATAGTGATGGGCATAGTGATGGTAAGAAAACATTTCAACATAAAAAGCATAATTCATGTACAAGTTCTCACCTATAGTTTCTGAAATTGTAGAATATTCAAGCTCAGTGAGCATAGATGTTACCTTTTTAATGTCCCATTTATCAGAAATAAAACATGGGATAATCATGTCATCTATGGTGACCTTAAATACATAAGGATTCTGTAGAGTTTCTTTGGACCAAAAATATCATATGGGACCTTTTCCCAATTCCACCAGGTAGTGGAAAAGCAGAAATATTCACAAGGGACAGATCTTTTCTCATTTTATGTGAAGAAGGATGAGATCTCAACCCCTCGGCTACATGTTCTACAGCAGAGCATTCTGGGAGATAATGTCCATGTATGATAAACAATAAAACAGTCAAAAATCCAATCCAAAAGAGTAGGAAAAGCAAAGAAATGGTAATCCAAAGTTAAGGCCATGGAGGAATCAGATAAGTGTGTTTCAACTAGCAAAAAAAAGTAATGTACACCATGTAGTGAAATATGCGAAGAATCATCAGAAAAGTCATCATCAATGGGACAATAACCATATGCAGTTTGAGTGAGAACAGGAGCCTCAATTTTGTGAAAGAGAATGGGTAGACGCCTCCAAAAGTGGTACATCATAAACAACTCTGTTGTTTGGAGTATTTGTAGAAAACTGTAGACTTGCATCTGATAAATTCCATGAACAAAAGTTCATTCTCTGCTCTCTCTAGCCAAGAGAAAACAATATTGGTATTACTCAATACTTGTAGAGGTATTGCCTATAGGGTACTGAGAGGAGTTAGGGAACTACCGAGGAGTTCTCGTGGCCTACTGTGTAGAATGGTCCACATGATGCAATTTTACTTGATCAATTGAGACAAATTGTTTGCCTTTATAACAAGCGAGTGGTGGCAAAAATCACAGTTCTGGTATCTTGAATACAGAGGACTGGCACGGTGGACAGTATGATGGGCCAAATTTGTTCTTGTGGAATCTTCTGGAAAGTTCATTTGAGCGTTCATCTTGGAAGTCTTGTAGTTCCTGTAAAACAGCTAAATGTTCATTTACGTCAAAAGGCGCATCTTCCGCCACTGCACCAGGCTTGTTGAGATCTAGAACATACATCTGGATTCCAAAGAGGACCTCATAGGGGGTCTGGCCATCCAGAGATCTTTTGGCAGATTTTTTAATGCTCTCTGTATGCGATACAAGTGAGGGATCCAAATATGACATGACCCTAATATTGTAGCTGTTAAGGACTGCTTTAATTCACAGTTCCTTCTCTCCACAATCGAATTTCCCTCAGGATGATATGGAGAGGCATAATGCACAGCAACACCCAGGATTTTCATAGTATACCTGTAAGCTTTAGAGGCAAAACAGGGCCCTGATCCGAGTGGAATGCAGCTACTCTATATGTCACCACAAAGACTTGCAAATATTTAATAAGAATTCGTATGTCAGCCAATCGCTGTGGCCACACCTATAGGAATGTGGAGCAAGAAACTACAGCAAGTAGACTACATTTGAGTACACCATTTGAATTTAGATGTTTGCAATAATCGAGATATATACGCACTGATGTGGTTCACTTGAAACTAAGATGGTGGAACCTTTGATTTGTTGACAAATGTCACAGTTAAGGACATATTGTTTTGTCTGCTTGCAAAGACCCAGCCAACAATAGCGCTTCTGTAGTTGAAAAACTGTGGCCACCATACTTTCAAGAGCAGATGCTACACCCTCATGAGCAGCTATTATTATTTCGAGCCTGCAGTTCTGGTTGGGTATCACATCATCTGACACACCAGGGTTATTAGCAAAAGGAATGTTTTGGGCACTAAACTGATAGGAATATTTTGCTGGATGTTCCTTAGGCAAGGGGGTGCTGTTCGAAGCAGTGATGACAGCCAAAATATCTTCATCCCCCATTGTATGTGAAAAGTAATCGCAGCTACAGCTGCAGGCTTAACTGCAGATTTGGCTGCTTCATTGGCCAATGAATTTCCTAAAACGTGTATTCCAAAACACTGGTGATTCAATTTGTGTATCAAACGAGCTGTGACAAACTGTTAAGTTGTGCCCCCTTTCTCCAAGGTAGTTTAAGCTTGATAGTATTTCCTATTGAGTCTCTGAATCCATTCTGGCACCAATAATACAATTTTCATTAAAAGACTGGACACAATAATATGAATCACACACTATTTGTTTGAGGAATTCAGGATCCGTATTTTCTAGTGCCAGAATTAAGGCTTTTAATTCAGCTAGTTGTGCAGCCAGCATAATCCCATAAGGATTGTGTAAATATTTTTGAGGATGGAAGTATCCATTCTTCAAGACATGTGTACTGCTGCGCAGGCCACCCAGTTTTGGTGGTTAGTGCCTATACAGGCTTGGCTGAACAATCAGCATATATAATTTAATAATGTATTTATACTGTTCAAGAGGTTATATATCACTGGGCATGGGGTATTCTTTGTAAAGTAGGGTCAAAGACACTGGGGGTCATTATGACAGTGTGGCTGTCTTCCCGTGGACTCCCTTAAGAGTTCCCCACCGGGTCAGCTGGCGGAAATGGTGTTTCCCTCCGCTGGCCAAGCGGGGAACGGCCTACAAGATTGACACCAGCTCATAATAGAGCGAACGGCAATGCTGTAGTGTGTAGGGTGCACCAGCATCCATCGCAACGTTCACTGTCAACATCGCGACGGCGCTGGCCAGGGGGGCCCCTGCACTACCCATGCCAAGTGCATGGGCAGTGCAGGTGCCCTCCTGGGCCCCCCCACCCTGTCTCCACCAACAGATACATGGCGGAGAAGGGGGTCATAATCCCCAGGGCAGTGCTGCTTGCCACGCAACCCTGGCGGATTAGGACCGCCAGCACCGCCAGTCCCTCCTATGGAGGAAAACTGGCAGTGCTGGGGGTCTGACCATGGCGGTAGCGCCATGGTCGCTATGTGGTGGTCGGACCGCCACATTGGCGGCAGTCCGACAGCCACCATGACCCTGGGGGTCTTCCATAGTCTATGTCAGTTGCTGTCAGGGAAGTGGCACATTGTATTCATCTAGGATGCAAGGCTTTCATGTTAGGAATGCTAGCCTTTGTGACAGCCTGAAGGCTGGAATGGGAATAACTGCAGTCAGTATTTTTTCTGTGATGCAAAATACATTTCAGCATTAGAATATAAATTTGACTTGTATGTAATGGGCACTGTGACACCCTCGTTATATGTGGCATATATGTAACCAGTGGAGCCCACAATTTTACAAATCACCAAATGTGTTTATTGACGCGCGTGTGTGTGTCAGTCTGCAGTGATCTAAGAATGTATGTGTGTTCTGATGTCCAATGTGTACTTGAAAAATCAGGGCTAATTAAATAGTAGAATGGTTTTATGCTTGGTGCATAATCTGGTATGTATGTTCTACCAAAGTTGAGAAAACGTAACAATATTTGCAATGTACTAATGGTGTTTGGAGGTTGTAAAAGAGCACATTTCTCTAAGAAATGAGGTGTAAGATTTTTTCCTTCTTTTGATAATTTGTATCCTAAAAACAAGACACTAAGAAAAACAATTTTTGTTTTCTTGAATTCAAATTTTTAGCCATGCTTAGCAAATCCCAAGACAATGCGATCTACTCTGGGTACATTGGTGTTTAAGTAATCATCCATTCCATACATGTCATCAACATAGGAAAATACTTCTTGGTCAATATCATGTAGAATTAACATTAGCAAATAGTCCAGGGCTGTTCTGATACCCTTGAGGGAGTGGACAAAAACAAGGCTGTGAGCCTAGTGCAGAGAATGCTGTTAGATCTCTGTTTTCAGGTACTACATTTTGACAGAAGAAAACATTGGAAATATCTGAGGTTATTTTATATTTAGCCATACTGTGTGAATTTTGAATTGCAAATGTGTGTGTATGACTGTTTAAATGTCTGTCATCCAATACTATGCAATAAGAATGATCTGGTTTAGCTACTGGGAATAAAGGTTATTCATAGGCGGTACACAAGGTTCAATCACTCCCTGGTACTCTAGTTGTGAGAGAATTTCCCTCACAGGAGCTTTCACTTCATGTTTTATTGGGTATTGTGTTTGCACTTGTAGGCTGGACGTTATGGGTATAATGTGATAAGGTGAATCCTTTTCCCAGCCTCTATGATTGAGGTAAAATGCTGGGGATTGTGCAAGAGCCCATTCTGCGGTATGCTTTTGTTTCAGGGACAAGAACAGAGAGACATGGTAATATTACATCTTCTCTTTCTGGGACTGGTCTAACAAACTCTGGCAGCCAATCAACCTCAGCCATGAGAATGTCATAGCTAAGTATTACATTTTACTTTAATAGTACACATTATGACACCCTCAATATGTTTATTTAATTTGTACAGTTCATCAGGAAGGCTGACTCGTTGATTTGAAATACCCGTCACTTTCTTCTTCTTGAATATGGTTTTTTTGTTATGAAAGTTTCCCTTCATTTTTTATGATGATTTAAGACGAGCGTTGTGAGCCCTTTTTAAGTTTCACAGACTCTACTTGTCTACGCTCTGATTGCCCCCTCTCTCTGATCATTGATCTGATGAGTCCTGAAAGGACTGAGAAGAACATATATCAGTGAACTGATACCTATCAGGCTGTTCACTTGTGTCACCGGTACATAGGTTGTAACGTTTATCAGAGGATTCCGGTTACGGAGCTTCAACCTGTGATCTAACTTTTTCTTTATTTTTCTGTTTGTCCCAGCATTTTGTATAAAACTCAGGTGCTTGTTTGATAGTGTCCTTTTCAGAATTACCTTTCAGCTGTGGCTTATTTGGTATGCTCCCAAATTATCTCAACATATAGGTGTCAGCAATAGGTTTTGGCACTTCGTGCTTCTGGTCCATAACCATGGCCTGCGTGAGGAGTTGGCATACTGTCAGTGCTTCCCCTTTAATATTACTTAACATGATGGATGAGACAGTAGCAAAACTGTCAATTAATTTCATCCCCAAATCTAGGACAGGGGCCACCCCATAATCATTTTGAATCTGCTTTAGCACTTTAAGCAAAACACCAAGTGATGGTGTAACATGTGTTATGGTATATATGGCAGCTGACTGTACCCTAAGTGTCACAATCAGCAATAGGGGAAGCCATTCCAAGTGGTAAGCACCTGGTAAGAATTTGTTTATCCTGGTGTCCTGTGTGGTAACACTGCTTCGAGCTGGTTTGTTTTTTGTGCAATCTAGAACTCAGACTCCTCCCATCCAGTATTTTAACCATAATTACATTAATTGTTACTGGACTAATCACAAGCACAGCTAACTGTCGCTGGACAGCTTGAACAGTGCTTGCTTGGGCAGTTGTTATTGTATGCCTAACAAAATGTGTTAAAAGTCTGTATAGTCTGACTAGACCTGTGGATAGAGTATGTAAATCACCTACATTTTGCAGTGCTACATTTGGATATGGTGGGTACACTGCTAAGACTGGTCATATTGCCCTATCATTGCTGAGTGAACCCAGTCTTATATTTTGTAATACATGTGGTAGGGCACTTTGGAACCAATTTTGATGTACCTGATATATTATTGCTATTTCTAAATAATTGTAAGCTCTGTAGTGGCCTAGTATGGCAGTTTCAATGTATGTGTAAAACTGCAGGAATAGTGACCCATGAGTAAAATAATTCAGTTGTATAAGCTTCAGGAGCATCAACCACGAAGTCCACATCTCCACCCCTAAAAGGTAGCTCATGTGGTGATAAATGTGCTATAACAGCATGTTTGCAATTAGCAGGGACATTAATAACATTTGCCATTTTAATTAATGGAATTGATAGAAGAAAATACTATAGTGGGGTACCCTTTCAAATGTTCAAGCTTGAGCAACCTACAGGCAAAACGCAGTAATTCCTTTAATGCTGAAGAGGATTACTCCCTATAACCACAGGCTTCTCTGTTTTAAAGGTGAAAAGGGGACCTTGAACACACAGAAGAACTACTCAGGAGAACTGTTAAATAAGTACCTGAGCTAGAACACTGGTGGTGCAATGTTGTACGGTTCCCACAAGAAGAAGGACTGCGTATTAGGATGAAAGAACTTAAGAATGTAGGGACTGAGTCCGTCTACACAATCAAGAAATGTCAGCCCAATTCCTAGCTAGTTTACAGTGCCTCATCTGAACTCCCAACCGTCCCAGAGTAACAGATGAATTTGCAACCTCGAACATGACCAGTCTGACTTACAAGGAAGTCATGGAAACAGATTTCAACCTTTCCTTGTTTACTTATGGAAGCCCAGGGTAAACACAAGAAAGATATGAATAAAGGTTTTGAAACATTTATAAAATTATTTGTGTTCTTGCAAAGAGAGAATGATCAACAATTATTAGGCAGATGAAAGAAAACATTGTAACCATCATTACCAACATGGTGAACACAATACATAATTCAACCATGGTAATCTTATTTCTATGTATTCCTACCTGATCACTACCTACTCTTTGAGAGTATAGCGTGTGTCCCCACTGCCAGATTCCCCATACCTAGATAGCTGTGCCAGGGAGCTGGTCTACGGTGAAATTGGCAATCCTTCTCTGCAAGATGAAGGGTCAGCGTCAGCAGAGCTTTATATCAAACACAGGATCCGTTCCAGGACAATCACGGTCGGAGTGCTCCTCTGACCATTGCAGGGCAGTGCACCATTAATATAATCAAAACCACACTGTGCTAGAGATGCAGCTCTTATGTGATGATGTGTCTAGGTTTCAGGTGCTGTCACCAAACGAACAATGTAAGCACGAGGATTTCTTGTTCTATGTTCCTAGCTTTGAGCAGAGTGTACAGATTACATGGCGAGAAGGGTTTACTAAAACAAGCTACATGTACAGCATGTTCCCAGAATAATATTGAGCAAGCATGAACATGTAAAATAATAATGCTACAAATGATGTCTGCCAAAAATGTGTAAAATGTAAAGTTATATTGGAGAACCAAGGTGGGCCCAAGAAGGCCTCACAACATCATGAATATGGATGGTCTTGTGTTTAAAGTCCCTGACACTGTAGCATTGTGTGTTCTGCTCATTTTCTCATTCTGATTGCGACTGTATGCTTCCATGCTGGAGAACTGTCTCATACCTTCCATGATATGTCCTCTACATGTTTGTAGACATTGCCCACCTATAGAGTGAGAGACTCTGTTTTGTGATAGGGAAACACCCAATGCAGTAGCCCTTTTATCTCTGGTGACTACTGTCCTGATGACCAGTGGTGGCCCTGGCCCTTTTTGCAGGGCTATCCCAAACTTTTTGCCTTACTCCTTCTATTTTTCTGACCTTCTTTTTGTCACCTTTAGGGCTCTGAGCACTTTACCGCTGCTATCAAGGGCTAATGCACATGTGCTCTCTCATCTAAACATAGTATAATTGGCTTACACTTGTTTGGCATATTTGATTTGCTTGCAAGTCCTGTGTAAAGTGGTATGCCATATACCCAGGGCCTTTAGATTACATACCACTAGTAGGCTTGCACCACTGCTTGTGCTACCCACACAAGTTGCTTTTCAACCTTTTCTCAGCCGTGCCACTGAAGTGCCTGGGTGTGCAGTTTACTCCCACTTTGACTTGGCATTTAAAACTACTTATTACACATAGGTTGCCCCTGAGGTAGGCCCCCTGGAAACCCTTTGGGCACGGTGCTGTGTTAGTAAAAGGTAGGACATGCATGCTTATGTTTTGCATATCCTGGTAGTGATAAACAGCCTATGGGCTGTTCTTCTCATAGGCTAGCATTGGGATTTTCCTTATACCCTTTTAAGTGATAATTCATGATCAGAATGGAATAGCTTTGTCATGTTTGGTATGTTTGGAATGGTAGTAATAAATACTCCTGGAGAAGTTGGATTTCACATTACTATTTTAGAAATGCCACTTTAAGAAAGTGGGCATTTCTCTGTGCTTATAACTCAGTGTGTATTGCAGCTTCTCTCCAATACATGTCTGGCCTGGGTGACAGCTACACTTTGTGCATACTCTCTAAACAGCCACAACACAGGAAAGGCTGGGTGTGACAGGAGATACATCTGCATTCATCTGCATACTGATAGTCATCCTGGGACGGGAGAGGTGGTTCACACTTACATGTCAATAAGTTGGGTCCTTCCCTCACTCAAAGAGCTGATTGACCCCCAGCTGATTGTCTGGAACCAGGGCTGGGCTGAAAGGGATTGTTGTGCACTTCTGAGGATTCTTTCAAAGTCACCCCTCCATCAAAGGCATTTTGGAGTATAAGTACTGTGTCTCTGACCCCATGTTTTCAGACACTGTGTGGGACTTGTAACCATGCACTGCTGGCTCTAAAATCTGCACATTGCCAGAGGACTGCTGTGCTGAGAGTAGGGACAGCCATTGGACTAACTGCTTTGCTCTGTTGGCCTGCTGTCTGTTGATTGCTGGGCTGAATTAGGGACTGCTTCTATGTGCTGGACTGCTGCCTGCTACGTTGCCCTACCAGTCATCTCCAAAGGCTAGTTGTTGGGAATCTCAGGGCCAACAAAAGATTCCCATACCTGCCCTGGCCATGTGAACTCTGCAGCTGGTGAGTCCGGATGTGGGGCATTTGCAAAGATCAGTGCATAGCTTCTTCTGAGGGCTGCTATAGTACTGGTGCTTCCCCAGGACCAAGCACCCTGGGTTGTACAGCTGGTACTGCAGTGGTAGCGATTCACTCTGCCAAGATCCCCTCATGCGCTTGAGAGGATCACAGGAGGGCTGGTAAGTTTGCCTGGGAACAGCATCATTGTAGTATTTGGCATTCAGGTGATTGCCCATGTTGACGACATGCAGCTTATCCTGTCACTCCGAAAAAGCTAGTCAGGCAACTTGCCTTTAGGAGATGCCCGGTAGAGGTTCTGGCATGGATGAATATGAACTGCTTGAGGTGCAACTCCTCTCAAAAGGGAGATGGGGGTCTGACGAGTGATGGCTAGCTGAGACGGGCTCCCACCACTACCTCTACAGCAAGAAAACTGGTGGTTAAGTTTGTCAACAATTTCCTTTGTGTCCCCAGGTAATATCAGTGGCTGGTGCGCGCTTGTCTCTGATACCCACTTTGAAGAAAACCTTGTAATACGTCCCAATGGAAACTATTGCGCATGCGCCTATCACTTCCAGACTTGATTACTCTAATGCTTTGTATGTGGGTTGTCCTAGCTGCCTGCTTGGTTGCCTGAGTTATCCAAAATACTCCAATAGTACTCTATTTTGCATCGCTTTATTAAAATGTTATTCATGCTAAGCCAAAAAGGATTCGAGCAATTACTCATCGATGTATTACAGCATTTGACTTTGACTTTAATAGATGCATTAAAGACAGTATATCTCAGTGCAAAGATTAGCAAGATGCAAATAGAAGAAAAAAAAACTGCTGGATGGCAAGAGGTGTAGCATAATTTATGCAAAAGAGAAAAATATACTCTGGGTTTGGTAATGCAGATTTGTCACATGACATTACTTCACCCTTACATACCAGGATAAAGTGACGAGAAAAGGGGAAATGACAACATTATGCATTGGGAGGAGGAGGTCAATAAAAAAATCATAACATAGAATGAACACGTCTAATGAGTACCATACCAAATTTAAAAACTGCTAGTCTAAGGAAACGTTTATTGTTTGTTATATATATTGTGACGTAAGTAAATCTTGAACAATATGTGAGTGAGCAATATTTCTCTGATTGATGTTTTCAAACTTGAGCCTGTTCATGTGGAACACGAGTTCAAATCTGCCTTTTCAATCTACATTTCATAAAATCATTGATCACTCTAGTATGTTCGATATTAAATAGTGCTAAACTTCTCCAGGCTTTTCAGGATGGTTATAACTGTGTTTTCCAACCAGGCTCATCTACTCTGACCTTAGAACACATTTGCCGGATGTGCATTAAAACAGTGAACCATTGCTGCTTTTAAGCACTTCCCCAGTGCATTTGGACACCAGAACAGTCAAAGGGCAGACTTGCATTTTTTGTTGGAGATAAAAGTAAATAGCACTATAAAAGAAGTAAACAGAGAATGCAGACACGCCACCTTTCGCTAATGGTACTAAAAGGTCAGAGGTAAATATCTCAGCTCGCAGAAAGACTTGTTGTCAAAGAAAGTCAAGCATAGTGCCAGAGAGAGGGAGTGAGACGCGAGCACTGTAATAGGAAGAAGGTCACCAATTCCAAAAGTTTGTTTCTTTCTCCTCTCAACTCACTCTGCCCTGATGTGCCCCGGTTGCTTGGCTCTGTGGTGCAGTTGGTGGTTATGAGGCCTCTCTGTGCTCAAGGATGATACAAGAATGACAGACAGCCTCGGCAAGAGGTTCGATAGAGAGGAGGGAAACAGCAAACACTGGGACCTGTTACATTCTGCTTGGCTGACATTCTTTTCCTGTTGATTTGCCGCAGTACATTTAGTGTGACTGCACATTGCAGAAAGAAGTACGACAAATAACTCAGTCAGAGAACATCATCTTTCCTTAATGCAAAAAAACAATATATGGACGTGCTTGAATCGATAGGAGTCGCTGGTAATACCTTTGGAAGCATGCATCTTTTTTCTTTAACTCGTCTCGGCCTATACAGATATGGCCCAGAGACAGGTACAAGGGTTCTGTCCTTGCCCTGCATGTTCCTGGCCTGTTTGGCCACATCAGTGAAAATAAGCTTGAATTCTATGGCATAGGTTTAGGCCCCACCTCTGGGTACACTAGTGTCATTTAGGCCAAACCACCCAACAAGAAATACATGGATTTATTTACATATTACGTATTTATTTAGGTTCTCAATATATCATGCAGACAGCGTTTCTAAGAAACAACAGCGAACCAGCAAAAATATCACTTAAGAACAGAAGTCCTCTCAATGATATTAGTATCTTTGTATTGCTTGTTTGATAAGACCATCTGCAAAGAGGGGTGGGAAGGCTCCCAGGTGCAAGCCTTCCACATGTGTGCAGCTAAAGACAGTCATAAACCATGTGCAAATGTTTTGGTAGGCCCACCCCATATCAGGGAGTCAATCCTTCCCTGAAAGCACTAACTCTGTATTCTGATTTGGACTCATAGTAGAAGCGAGGGAAAGGGAAGGGTTAGTAGAGAGAACGGAGACGCTGGAAAGATCCTCTCTGAAGTCTGCAGGTTGGAATAAGTAAGTAAAGGCAAATAGGATATCTTTTGTAATCTGTTTTATGGGGAAGTTTTGCATCTAATGTTAACAGTGAAAGGATATACCTTACATAATTTCCTGTGTATCTAAGAAATTGGTTTATTAGTTGAGTGGGTGAGTGCCCATTTCAAGTACCAATACCAGCCCTTGTGAGGAGGAACCCTCCAATTCACTTAACCTGAGCTGAACCTGATAGCTATGGCACAGAGCAGACAGGCTTAATTTAGAAGCAATGTTTAAAATAATTATGCAATAACAGAAAAGTAATTAAGTAAAAGAACAACACAAGAAAACATCCACACCAACTTAGAAAAATACAGAATATTTAAATAACTAAAATTACATTAATATGACAAATATTCAAAGAGGAGAACCAGAGATATGGGTTTTCAAATGTTAAGGTTCGCTCAAACCTCTGCTTCTTGTTTTAACTAAATCTAGTTGGTGTGTATAATTAATTCCTTCCTTAGTGACAATTACAGGAAAACTGTAATTCAATAAATTATCATCTCTCGCTTTGACTACAGCAATTCACCTGGGGCTCCCTAAGGCAACTAAAGCCCACCTTTTGAAGATACATCCTCTGAAGTCTGCCCAGATAATCACATATGTTCAATTTTCATCCAAATTGCATGCACTAGTTACCTATTGAGAAACCACACTTGGTTGAAACTCCTTGTTTCTGCAATCAAGATTACTATTTTGCTTGTCCCCTTTACTTTCTCTCTGTCTTTCTTTTACCATCCTCACCAACTTCGCTTCTTCTCACCTCCACCTTTCCTTCCTCCTATCTTGTGGCTAAACATTGGAATCTGCTTCCTGTCTTCATTAGAGCTCTGTCTTCTGACGTAATGTTTTGAAAGTTCCTGAGCACTTGGCTCATCTCCATTTGTGCCTATTACACTCTTTATTTTCCCTTTTCTCATACACTGTGCGCTTACTGCCAGTTCACCATCTAAGGTATCAGGTGCATTCCACAAATACCTACAAAGACAGACACATACACATTGGTGTGTCATTGCGTACTGCATCATCCAAATGCGTGAAGCCTTTCCTCAAGCTGTGCCTGATACTTGGTAAACACCACCAGCCTTTCTGTCCTATGAAAAGACTTGACAAGGCTCATCACTCAGCTCACCCCCTTCAACATCTACATGTCCTGCCTTGCCAATATCATCAGATCCCACAGACTCAACATTATATTTTACGCAGGCGACTTGCAATTCATCGGCTCCCACTCTGAAAAGTCTACTGCCACCATAACTAACTTCCACCAATGCATGACCAGCTTCGCCAATTGGATGAGGGATACTGCCTCTAGATCAACACAGACAAGGCAGAAGTCTTGATCTTCAGAGGTGACAACACCTCCCGGGATGATTGCTGGTGGCTCATCCTGGAAAGCAAACTCACACAAGTCAATGCAGTGTCATCGTCTTGTTTCTTCCTTCTGCGCATGTTACTTAAGATTTTAAAGTGGCTTCCTCAAAAGGCGAGACGCACCATCACCAAAGTCCTCATCAACAGTCGACTAGACTACGGAAACATGTGGGAATCAAGGCCCACCTAGTACAAAGACTACAGACCATCCAGAATGCCGCAAAAAGACTCATCCTGGATCCCCCTCATTGCACCCATCACCCTCCACCTCAAAAACTCGAGTGGCTCCCGATTCAGAAGAGATGCCAGTTCAAGTTCCTTACCCGTGCATTAAAGGCCCTGCACAACTCTGACCTGCTTACATCAACCACCGCCTGAGATTCCACAAACCCTGCAGACACATCGGCTCCACCTCCATCATGCTGTCCCATACCTCCAGCATACAATGCAGTAGAGCAGGAGTCCGCTCCTTATCCTACCTCACAGCCAAAGCCTTGAACATCCTCCCCCTGCACCTTAGAACCTCTTGTACTCTATAGGCGTTTAGTGGGATGCTGAAAACCTGGCTTTCCGACTAAGACCCTGTACCATGCTAGCACCTGGATACACTCATGGGTGACATGCTCTACAAGTCGACTGATTGATTGATTGATTGATAGGTGTGGGTTGAGTATGGCATGGACTCTGAGACATCACTGGTAAGTACTGTCTGCATCTCTGCCTCCTGGTAATTCTAAACTCCTTGACCATGTATATGAGAGCACAAGTAATCACATACATGTTTGAGTCTCATGCTTCACCCTCATAAGTGATATTCAGGGGGAGTCCTAAAGGTACAGCAACCTCACCCTACGCCACAAAAGCTTCACTACTACAGACAAGGACCAAGCATATGCAAATCAGACTGGTTCCCATTCCGCATTGGATAGTTCACCCTGGAAAGCACAAACATGTTCCCTCTGGAAGAGAAATCCAGCAACTTTGGAATGTTATAAGCCTTGCTGGGATTGTGGTGATGTTATAGAACACAGCATTTCTTTTACTAACATTGTAACCCTATGGAGTAATGAGGGAGAGGGTTTGTACCAACCTGTATAGCCTCAGACAGAAGGGCTATACCAGGAGTCCTATACCAACCATTATTATCCATAAGCCACTTTGTTGTCTTCAATGGAGCTCTCAACATTCCAGTATTCTAATAAATCATAATATACCCAACATAATGTGACATTGACATATGATGAGCAAAATATGGAACATGTAGCTCACATTTAATCAATTGTCTTGAGCAGACAGGGACACCTTTTCTTCCCACTGGGTAGGGTGAGCAGATTTTGAGTAGCAAAAACCGGGACAGGTCAGACATAAAAAAAGGACTAAAGACATTACTCTCACTTTTATATCTGACCTGTCCTGTTTTTTGCATAGCTTTGTGAATGTGTGCCTATACGTGTGTGTGCGTGCGTACACACACACACACACACACACATATATACACACACATTTACAAGACTACATATATAAAGTTAGCTATGGCTTGACCTCCCACCCTGCACCCCGGCCCGCCCCCACCCACCTCTCTCTGCTCCCCACTCCGTCTCTCTGCTGGGAGCAGACAGAGTACTGTGTTGTCTGACAGTAACAGATAAAATACTTTAATTATTTCATACTTTGTATGCCTCTTTAACTCATGCTTCCCTAGATGATCTGACCTTTGTCCCAAAAACTGGGACATTTATTTCATAATCTGTCCTTTGTCCCAAAAACCGGTACATTTATTTAAAACTAAGAGAAGCGTCTGGACACCGGGACAGTACTCTAAAAACCGTGACTGTCCGGGGAAATCCAGGATGTCTGGTCACCCTCCCACTGGGGTGAATATAGCTTATCAATACTGATACCCAGAGGGAATTCTTTAGGATGCGGAGGAGCTACCTATTGCAATATTCCTTTAATGCGCAACATTATCTTTCTTCAACTAATGAATAAGGCAAGAGTATATGGTGCTGTTTCTAAATGATGAAATGTTACGTAACCTTTTAGAATTCTTAACAAACATTTATTCATTATGTTTCATTCTTCATTGGCAGCAAAAACATTTCATTAACGTGTCTCGGCACCAGACTAGGATAGCAACAAATGTTCCGTGTTGGACCTGGCCCTCACTGCATGGTGACCCCCAAACCTTTTTACATTCACCCTGCTTGTTTTCTGTATTTGTATTTTTTTTAGCACTGGGACTCTGTGCACTTTACCACTATGTCACCTAATCCCCACATTTATTTGCTTTTAAGTCCCTAGAAAATAGTACTATATGCATCCAGGGCCTGTATATTAAATGCCATTAGCGGGTCTACAGCAACCATTGTGCCACGTAATAAATTAGCACTTTAAAGCATGTCGTAGGCCAGCCATTACAGTTTTCAACTGACAAATCAACCTGGCAAAATAAACCCTTTACTAGGCCTAAACTGTACTTTTTAATATATATGTCACCCATAAGGCAGGCCCTAAACAACCCATGGGGAAGATGCCTTGTATTTAAACTGTAGGTCATGTGTTTTCTTTAAGTTTTACATGTCCTGGTAGTGAAAGACTCCTAAATTATTTTTTACTCCTGTAAAGGCCTATCTCACTCACTGGATAACAATGAGTTACCACATTACATTTAATAAATTATACACAATACATTCAATAATTGTAGGTGTACTATTTGTTTTTTAGGTCACGTTTGGACTCAAATGTATTGTAATTTAAAATCTTCTTTAATGGAAAAGACAGATTTTAATTCACAATTCTGAAAATACCACTTTAAGAAAGTTGATATTTTCCTGTCCTAACTAATTGAGGCATGCATTGTTCCTCAGAAGACTGCCCTGCTGCTTGAGGCTTGCCTTGTTACCCAGAGGACGGCACTGCTGGTTGAGTTTTAGCTTGTTCCCTAATGGACTGCCCTGCTGCTTGAGGACTGACCTTCTCTCTGTGAAGGAGTATTGGACCTGCTCCCTTCATCCTAGGCTACTCGAGTGACTTCTGGGATCAATTAGCTGACCTCCTGTTCTGAGCTACAGGGACAGAACAAGCCCAGAGGCCTCCCTGCAACTGCCCAACTGACCTGCTGCACTAAACCTGCCTGAACCTGCAACTGGACCTACCTGAGCCCTGTTGTCCACTGCTGGAGTGTGTTCCAGGTCCTCAAGATGTGCTTCCCCAGGACCTGGACACCCTTGATTGGCATTTAGAGAGAACACCTTCCAGCCTAACCGAAGGTTCCATCAAATACAATACAAAGCCGTGCCTCAGTGCACAGCTGAAATCTTAATCAGAACCAATGTACGAGCAATGCAAAGCTCCCCAAGGCCTTGCTGCAGCGCTACAAACAGTCTAAAATGATGCCGAGCTACACAAACCCCCGCAAAAGCTTTGCCCACAACTACAAGCTTCATTCAAACCAACAGCAAGCATTGCAAAGCCCTGAAAAGCTTAATCTGAACTGTGGCCAAGTGATGCAAAGCACTGCAAAGCCTCACTTGAAACAACAAGAAGAGACACAAAGGCCTTCATTTCAACCTTGGCGGTCGGACGAGGCCGACCTCCAAGGCTGAACCGCCAGTCGGTCACCCATGCGTCCGGAAACCCGCCGGCCGCATTTGGACCTCCCTGCCGGCCCAGCGGGGATGTCGGCCGTAACATTGCAGCCGGCTCCTAATGGAGCCGGCGGCAATGTGGCGGTGTGGCGGGTGCAGCAGCACCCGTCGTGCTTCTCACTGTCTGCCAGGCAGACAGTGAAAATTGTGACAGGGTTGTGCCTTGGGGCTCCTGCACTGCCCATACTCAGTACATGGGCAGTGCAGGGGCCCCCAGGGGACCCGCGTGTCCCTTACCGCCAGCCTTTCATCGCCATGAACAGGCTGGCGGTTAGGGGAGTCAAAATCCCCAGGGCAGCGCTTCAAGCAATTGATTGTTGCGATCATGAAATGCATATGGTACTTTGTTTAAAAACTTTCAATCATTTAACACCACTCAAAGGACATAAGTAAAATTCATAAAAATTAATCGAATTACGCAGCCGGATGGCATTTAAAAAAAAACCTCCTAATCGCTGAATGTACCAGACATACATATGTAAGGAGTAAAGTGCAGGTTTGTGCATAATATTTACAGAAAAAGATCAAATGTGTCAAAGTCTGTGAAGGAAGCTCACCACAGGAGCAATTTAAATTAGACTCTGACCATGGTCCCTGTGCTTCTCCATTGCTGCCTAGCTCCTGTGACTGCTGCCTATCCTCCAATCCCTAAAGCTGCTGCCCTATTGGTGTTCTGTAATTGGAGCTTCGTTTTGTGTCTGTTGTGCCTTGCAGGTTTGCTATTGTTTTTCTTCATTTTTCTGCATTTTGTTCTTACTGTTGTTTTTTCTGGCCTCCTACCCGCTCCCATCATCTTTCTCGTAGTTTATTTTCTCCTGCCTGCTACCCCCGCCACCCAACCGCCTCCTTGCCAGCCCCTCCCACCAACCAGGACTACTTTCTGGAGATCACTGCACGACCTCCAGCGAGTAGGCTATGACCCTGGTTTCTGTATCTCTGCCTGCTGCCTAGTTCATCATGTCTGGTGCCTATCCTATACTCCCTGAAGCCCCTGGTTCAGTCCTGCTGCTCTCCTGGTATTTTTGTAAGTGGAGCTGTGTTTCGTTTCTGTTTTGCCTTGCAGGTTTACTATTGTTTTCCTGCATTTTTCTGCATTTTGTTCCTACTTTTGTTTTTCCTGCCATTCTATTGACTTCACTGGCATTCAGCCCGCCCCCTCTGTTTCTTTTTTCCTGCCTGCTGCCCTCCCACCTCCCTGCCAACCTCTTCCACCTCCCATGACTTCTTATAGAGATCGCGCTGGCAGCACGCCAAAGGCAATCCCATCTGCATCTGATTGCGTCTGGACCACACCTAGCACCAGGAACTCTGGTTCTTCGCACTTCCACAGATACTCCACTGCAGATTTCCATGCCCTGGACCCAGGATGCAACAGCAACTGCTGCCCCACATCACCACGCTCCACAGCTGGACTTTCATCCACTGCGGGTACTTCTCCTTTCCAGGACCGATTGCCATCACAGCTATCATAGCCTTGCCATCCCCGCCGACTGAGACCTCCCCAGAGCAACTCAGATGCCTCCTGCTCAATGCCAGACCACTCTTTAAACATGCTACCGAAGTCTAGGACACCACCTCCACACATGCCCCCGAGGTAACCTTCATCACAGAGACCTGACTCACCCTCGCATTGATCCCAGACATCCCTACAGCAACACCCACTTGCTACAAAATGAAACACTGTAACAGCACCAACAGACACAGAGGTAGCATTGCCATCATACACAAGGAATTAATTACCTGAACAATCACCAATGACGAAACCACATCGATCATGGAACACATGATCTTCCAGCTCCACACCAACGACAACACTACCACCATGAGCACCCTTGCATACAGCCATGCACGGGCCTCAGTAAACCCATCATTGAATTCATCACCCTGCTCGCCATTGAATCCAAGCACTTCATTTTCCTGGGAGACCTCAACTTCCACCTGGACGACCCCACTGACTTCAACTCCACCGACCTCCTAGAAAGATTAGACAACATCGGCCTCAAGCACCTTGTCACAGGCGCCACTCACAATGCTGGATACACACTGCACCCCATCTTCACGTCCAGTAACAGAATCAGATACAGCCACACCTCAGAACTCACCTGGCTGGATGATTTAACCGTACACTTTGTCCTTGCTGGAGAGCCTGCACTGACCCCATATGCCACAGTGCTCACTTCCACAGCTGGACCAAGGTCACTCAGCAACAATGGACCGACACCCTCAGCACCACACAGCCCAACGTCACCACCAGCCTGAATCAGGCAGTACAGAACTTCAATGACTGGATTACCAGCCACCGACCGAGTCTCTCTAACCAAACCACCCAAATTCCACATACCCTCTAAACAAGCCAGCTGGTATACCCCTGAACTCAAAATGCAGGAAAGAAGAGAGCACACTAGCAGGAACCACACCGACCGAGCCACCTTCAAATCAGCACTTAACGACTACCACCACCAGATCAAAGCCACAAAAAAGGAGGCCCTGATCCACCAGATAGAGACCAGTGTCAACCAAACCAAGGAACTCTTCACCATTGTTAGAGGCATCCCCTTCCCATCAGCCACTCAAAACTCCGGCCCCACCTCACAGGAAATCTGGGATGCCCTTGGAGACCACTTCCACACCCCGTGACCTGTGTAGCATCAAACACTACCACAGACCACTCGCTCACGGCATGGTAACAACTCAGCACACCAAACACACCCACACTATGAACTCCATCCACTCTGAAGCACCCACCGAACCCTGTCCTCCCCACACATTTTAACCTTGGAAGAGATGAGATCAGTTTCCAGCTCACCGCCATCCCCAATGCCTCATTAACCACAGCCACTATTCTCAAAGCCTAGGAAACACGCAGAGATCAGACCTTTTCTCAAGAAACCCTCCACAGACCCCAGCGAGCTCCAGAACTACTGTCCATTCTCTCTGCTCCCATTCCCTACCAAAGTCCTGGAGAAGGCCATCAACCTCCAACTCACCGAGCACCTGGAGAGAAACAACCTAGAGGATCCATCCCAATCAGGCTTCAGATTTAACCACAGCACTAAGACAGCTCTGGTAGCTGCAACAGATGACATCCCCATGTTACTTGGCAGAGGAGAAACAACCACCCTGACTGAAGATCAACATGGACAAGACTGAAGTTCTGATCTTCGGTAGACACACGGCCCTCTGGAATGACACCCGGTGGATGTTGGACTCAAACCCACTCTGAAAGGTCACACCCGCAACCTCGGCATCATCCTCAACAGCGAACTCTCCATGAAGTGCCAGCTCAATGCTGTCTCCTCACCCTTCTTCCTTACCCTCACCATGCTCCATAAAGTTTTCAAATGGCTCCCTAGGTGCACCAGGAAAACAGTGACACAGGCCCTCATCATCAGCTGACTGGACTACGACAACACACTCTATGCAGGCACTACCATCAAACTCATGCAAAGACTCTAGACGATCCAGAATGCAGTAGCCAGACTGATCCTTAACCTGCCCAAGAGAACACACATCACATGAAGGAACTCTACTTGCTCCTGATCCAGAAGAGATGCCATTTAAAACTCCTGACCCATGCCTACAAAGCCTCCACACCCAAAGACCCGCCTACTTGAACCACGTCTGCAATTCCACTGACCTCCCACGAACCTCTGCTCACAAATACCTTGCATATGCCGCTGATGCTGTGGAGGACTCTCTTTCACTCACCTCGCCACCAAAGCCTGGAACACCCTCTACCTCTGCACCTAACCCTCACTGACCCACTTCATGAAAGGGCTCAAGACCAAGCTCTTCGACTAATACCTGCAGCAAGCACCTGGATACCCTCTCGGGTGACACGTCAGGCTTTACAAATATGGCTTGATTGACTGGAATTATATTGGCTTGGGGGAAAGCACAAATAGCTACTTATAGTGTCTAACTGTTTGGTTAGTTGAGATCTTTTCCACACATTTTTCACAAAGTCTAGGTAGGGTTCCAAATCATCACAGGTTTGCGTCAAATCATGGTTGTTGTGCTCATCTCAGTATTAAACAGACAGCACTAACATGTGGTGAACTGTCACTAGAGCCGGTGCTGGCAATATTGAGCCATGCCCAGCACCAGAAACCACCAGCTCAAATTAAGCACTACCTGGAAAGGTCATTTGCCATTTGGAAATCAAAACGTACTTTATTTCTCACGCTCTGGCATGTACTTGTACCTATCATTTATATCCGTGGGAAGTATCTAAAAAATTGAGCAATGCAAGTGTTGATTAAGGAAACATTCTCTACCACAATTCTGGGCTGACTGGTGTCTTAAAATAGTTGAAGAGCTGGAATTATAGCAGGATTTGTTGGCATATCTAAAGTAAACAATAGAACATAACACAATAGCACACATAAAGGAACATAACAACACAATTACAAAATACCCTGGCGCATTAAATAACAGTCATAAAAACTGATTGCAACTAAACAACTGCAGCACAACACAACAAAATCATATTGCAATAATACAGCACAAAAACACAGCAGACCAAAAAAAATAGAACAAGAAAAAAATGCCACCTTGACATGTCTGCTTGACATGTTGCGTCAAGCAGATAGAAAACTGAAATTGTTTTTTATCATTCCCTTCCATTAGTGCCCATACTTGCTTGTGTAGGATTAATTACTCACAATTTGCTGCATCACAGACTTCTAGACTTATATGGAATGAAGGCCCTTCTGTTGTAGATTATAAGGCATTTGCAAGTCACTTAGGATTTCAATGACCATATATAGAAAGCAAGCTAAAGACTGAGGGTCGATGAGCCGACCGTCAAACTTGTCGGGATGAGACCACCATCAACGTGGCTGCCTCACCACCAGTCATATTAAGATGTTCCCACCAGGCTGACCGGCAAGAACATTGTATTACACCGTTCCCACCAGTCCGCCCGGCGGCACCAGTGCAACAATATCGCCCTCGGTTCCCTTATGGAGCCGAGGCCAATACCGTAGCACAACATGGCCGTTGGCTGTGCAGGGACTCCCCCCTTGTGGCCCCCCAGCAGTTCTTTTTCACCTGCCTTTTCATGGCTGTTGAACCGCCATGAAAAGGCTGACGGAAATGGCACTTTTGAGCAGCACAGCAGGGGCAAACTCAGCACCGCCATGGTGGACCATGAGTTTCACTGCCATCAGCCCGTCGGGAACCATGTTCCTGGCAGGGACAGTGGTTCCCCAGTGGTCCGACCGCAAAGGTCGTAATGTGGCTGTCGGACCTCCAGGTATGCGGCGGTCTGACCACCACTGCAAAGCTGACGGTCTCAAGACTGCCAGCCTCGTAACGAGGCTCTGAATTTCTCTATAAGTTTGTTGAACTCCAAGGTGACTTGCAATATCTGTATAATATATAGCAAGGGGTACTTTATTTCTAATAACAAATAATCATACCATCGCCCTACTCACAAATGGCTTAAATACTTGGGGGCATATTCCCCTAGTGCCACCGGAGCATCACTTCTGGCGACGCTCCATTAGCGCTGTGCACTGCACCACTTTTTGTGGCTTAACGTCGCCGTGTAAATATGGGCACCTCAGATGCAGTTTTCTGAGGGGTGTGAAACGAGTGTTGCTTTGGGCATTCCACCGCAACACTCATTGCTTTTGACGCTGCCCCAGATTCACAAGGAATCATACATCTGTGGAAGCGCTAAAAACTAACGCCATCCCAGGGGTGGCATTAGCATGGAGCAACAAGGAGAAATAATGTTTAATTTTCCTAGTTTTTGCTGTTTCTGTGTGTGCCGCATTCTGCACCTCCAAGCTCGAACACAACATACATTCAAAAACATTATTTACCTACCACAACTGCAAAGGAGGATCATATTCGAGCTAATAGCAGTCCATTCTTTATTACACTAATAGTTAATAATATCACAGAATTCAGTATTACTGTAATACAAAGTTGACAGAAAATAAAGAAAGTGAAGCCTGATCTAATGCCCATAAGGACGAGCTGCCCCAGTGCTCCTTGCACTGATTTTGCCACAGAATAATTGGCTTGTAAACCACCAGTGAGTTGTGAGCCACAGTTTGGGAAATACTGGCCAACATGATTTGTCAGGCATCTACCACTGTCATCTTTTAGTTTCGGCATTCTTTCATCTGCTCTTGCCTTTTCTTTACTGCTACTTCCATTGCTGTGTAACTCGTCCTTGCCTTCCCTGCTCCCTCCTCTGAGACCATATGCAGAAGACTGCCACTCACAATACACTAGACTCAATCGGTAAACAACCTTTATGCCGAATTTTTTATAACGAAGTCCTGGTTAACGAAAGCGGAACAACGCTTTCTTTAACCACGACTTCGTTATTTTGTGCCTTAACCACGCATGTCCTGAACAACGAACATGCATGGTTAAGGTACAAACAAGGGAGTCGGCTGAGGAGGACGACGCAGATGACAAGGTGACGAATCAGGTAAGTGGGGGGTTTTAGGTTTTGGGGAGGGGGTGGGGGTCAGGGGGTTTTAGGTTTTGGGGTGGGGTTGGGGGGTGGGGCGTTTTTGGTTTTGGGGAGGGGGTGGGGGTCGGAGGTTTTAGGTTTTGGGGAGGGGCGTTTTTGGTTTTGGGGAGGGGGTGGGGGGTCGGGGTTTTAGGTTTTAGGGTGGGGTTGGGGGGGTGGGGCGTTTTTGGTTTTGGGGAGTGGGTGGGGGCTCAGGGGGTTTTAGGTTTTAGGGTGGGGTTGGGGGGGTGGGGCGTTTTTGGTTTTGGGGAGTGGGTGGGGGGGTCAGGGGGTTTTAGGTTTTGGGGTGGGGTTGGGGGGTGGGGCTTTTTTGGTTTTGGGGAGTGGGTGGGGGGTCAGGGGGTTTTAGGTTTTAGGGTGGGGTTGGGGGGGTGGGGCGTTTTTGGTTTTGGGGAGTGGGTGGGGGGTCAGGGGGTTTTAGGTTTTGGGGGGGTGGGGTGAGGGATGTAGGGTGAATGGTGCCTATTGCTAATGATTTTATCAGGAATGCCTTTACAACGAAATATCGTTGTTAGGGCATTCGTGGTAAAATCATTAGTAGTAGTTTAAGATTCGGTGTTCCGTCATATAACCGACTCCATCCAATGATATACAAGCAAGTCAGAGATGGCTATCCCATTCACAGGGCCCAATCTCTTGCTGGTGGGTGTTCCAATTTGTCTCATGTAATCCCTTCTTGCTCCCTGTCAGTGAGTTGGGGCGGTCTTAGAGTTTCATGAGGCTCGATTCAAACAACATAACACAACCTACACTCCTTTTTAAGTTTAGTATTATTATTGAGACAGAATAACAACACTTAAATGCCAATAAAACAGTCCATTGAGTAAATAATATACAGTAACAAGGACAATAATAATGTATATATTAACATCAAGACATAAATAAATCTCATAGTAAAAACTAGACTGTATAAAATGTAAACACAGAAGAAAGAAAGGAAAGGAAGGGAGAGAGAAAAAAAGAATACTCTTTCATAGAAAACAACTTCCTAAAGAATATTATATTAATACATGCCACAGTACTTAGGAGCAATACAATTAATAATGAATTAAACATAACAATAGTCTAAGCATTATATATAAAAATTTAAAAAGAGTTCAACTTTATTTTTTGCATGTAAAGTCAAATAACGAGTCAATGGTTCCCATAAAGCTTCACGTATAGCTGCTAGTAATGCAGAGTTCAAATTGTGACAATCCACTCAGTGATTATGACATACCAAATTCCACCACTGTTGAACAGTAATATTGTCTGATGATTTCCAATTAGAAACGACTCATTGAAAGCTAACCACAAGCAACAGATAAACCAGTTTACTAAGCATTTTAGTAGAAGGCCACGAATTACTAACTCCCCCACGAAACAGACCTATAATGGAGAATGTGGCGTGATTCTGAGTGATGTCCCCTATTCTTGTCCATACCAGAACGCAAATATGAGACAATTTAGGACCCCAAAAAAAACATAGGAAGTGAGGTACCGGGATGATTATTACAATGCCAACATGTATCTTGCGAGAGCAATTTGAGTTTAAACAAATGTGCTGGTTATTACTATAATCTGTTATAAAAAATAATATAATGTTTTAGTGATATTGGCTGGGCGAGTGGTAGAATGAATTTTCTGCCATATATCCTACCGGATTGATACAGGACAACTAAAGGACAATTCTGATCCCCATAGCAGCTCCATATTGGTTTTAGATCTGTCGGAAGGGGTAGACATCAATATTTCATATATCAGTGAAGCATTGGAGGGGGAGGAAGTATAAGGGTAAGGCTGTTGTGTATTGCTTTCCTGAATGGAGCAGATAGGGAAAGAGCCTAAAATTGGTACCAGTAGTCTTTCTAAAGCTGATACTTTTTGGCCAATTTCAGAGATAGATTGAACAAAGAGGAGAGGGTTTCAAAAGGGATCATAACATTTGTGCTGTAAAGAAACTAAGAAATTGTATACATGCTCTTTTTCAACTAGTTTTGCTGTAAGAAAGATTTGCCATTCACTGCAATCATTTTGTTATGCCAGATAGGACCCTGAACAAATTGGTCAAATGAAGAAAGGTGAGCTACGAAATAGGGCTTAAAGAGAGAATAAAAGTATGAAATGCTTGTTTGAATCCAATATTTAAGGGGATGAGACATATCTAATACGTGCATGTGAGAGACCAGAAAGATAAGACCATGTCCATGTTTAACAAAAATGCTCTATGGTTGTAAGACAAAGCAGCAAAGTTGACCCCTCCAGAGTATTTGGGTAATTTTAGGCACTGTAAGGCGATACATTTTGGTTTCCCAATCCATAAGAATCTGGATATAAGCCTATCAATAGTTATGAAATAGTTATTAGGTATTTTTATTGGCAACATCATGAAATAAAAAGTAATAATAGGCAGTACCATATTTTTAATTGTAGAGAGTTGACCCCCACCATGACAAGAATAAGGGTGACCAACCTTGCATTAATTTGTTAAATTTTTCAAGGAGGGTATCCATATTAAAATAAAAAGTGCATCTCTGAGATTATTCTGATAGAAGAATCCCAGGCATTTGATCTTATTGGGGTTCCAAGAGAAGCCTGTTGTGGAAAACAAGATTTTAAACACAATTTATTTAAGGGCATCCCTTCAGATTTATCTATATTATGTTTGTAACCTGACACACTAGAATACATACTTAAAGCTTCAAAGAAATAAGAAAGAGAGCATTGTGGTTTGGAGATACAAAGAAGAATATCATATGCTGTAAATGTAATATGGATATTATTTAGCTGGAAACGTGAGACAACATCAGAGTTCTTGAAACGGTGTAAGAAAGGCTCTAAGGCTAAAACAAACAATAAAAGCGGTAAAGGGCAACCTTGCCTAGAGCCTCTTTTGAGTATGCAGATTGAAGACCATTAACCAAAACAGAGGAACAAGGAGAGAAATATAATAAGGAGATAAGTTGAAGGAATTGTGGACCAAACCCATGCCAGTGAAGAGCGTGCCTAAGAAATTTCCAGTTCACTTGATCAAAATCCTTTTTGGCATCCAAAGCTACCGACACAAGAGAATGTTTGATTTTAGATGCTTTGCTGAGAATGTTCAAATGAACCCTTGAATTATCAACAAATCTTGACTGTTCAGTATCGACAAAATCTGGCGTTAATGAGTTAAGTCATAGGGCCAAAGTTTTAGCAAACATTTTACAATCAGTATTTATTAATAATATAGAGCATTAATTTTTACATTTATAAATATCCCTATTCTTTTTAGGAATAATACAAATCATAGCTTCTGCGACAGATCCTGAGGATTTTTTGAGTGAGAGAAAGTAATTCATTTGAATAATTTGGGAAAAAGCTGTTCAAAGAACTGAAGATAAAATTTGACTGTAAATCCATCCGGTCTGGGTGTTTTCCCTGATGGAAGATGTATCGCTGCTAAATATAGTTCCTCCTTGTGCAATGGGCTTTTAAGAGAAGCAAGATCAGTTGGTGAGGACATATGCATTGAAGAATTAACCAAAAATGATATGATGGACTCCTCATAAGACACAATTTCAGGAGTGTAAAGGGTCTGGTGATATGGAGGAAAACATTCAGCTGTTTCCAAATCAAGAAAGATGGAAATACCAGATTGATTAATAATAGTTTTAATGGAGGACTTTTCTTTCCTACATTTTAAATAGTTACCTAACAAAGATCTAGTTTTATTTATGCCCCCCATAGTATCTCGCATTAATCCTAAGGAGAGAGCCACAATCTTTCTCTGTGGATGTTTAATCAAATTTAATCTTGGTTGCCATCAAAGCATCTAAGTCAAATGTGTTATTCTTGAACATAAAATATGTACATTCTAGTCACTTGATTTCGTTAAGAATATAAGCAGATTCTTTCTCAAGAGCTTTCTGTTTGTTAGAAACGAGGTTTCTAATATAATCTCTGGAAGCTGATTTAAATGCATCCCTTGACAAAATGGAAACAGGTCCCTTCTGTGTCATTAAGTTCAAAGAATGAATGCACAAATTCCTTATATGAAGTTATAAAAATTTTATCAGAGAGAAGGTTTTTATTTGAATCTCCAATGAGACCTGGATGCAGTGTATGTGAGAACATTGAGGTCAGTATTGACCAGAGCATGATCTGAGATCAAAATTTAACCTATTTCTGAATTTATGAGATGTTGGGTAAGATTTGTACTAAGGAATATGTAATCAATTCTAGTTTAGGAACTATGGGGAGCTGAGTAGAAAGAAAATTCTTGAAGAGAAGGGTATGTCAGTCTCTATATATCTGCCAGCGCATTATGCTTGATAGCAAGTTTGAATGCCTTGTCCGCTTTATGAGGTAGAAACATCAAGGAAGAGCGATGATCCAGAAAGGGATCAAGGATTTGATTGCAGTCCACTCCCAGAATAAAATGTACAGTATGATATTGAGTGGCTTTCTGGGAGATAGTCCTCCAAAAAGTGGGATCTGGGTAAGCCATAAACATTAAGAATCATGAAAGGTATACCGTAGATTTTAAGTTGTACCAAAACTTATCTACCTTCTATCTTCTTCATCATGCTCTTGTGCAAGAAGAGAAATGTTGAGACTTTTATAGTGCAGGATAACAACCCCATTCTTATGTGTTACAGAGGGAGAAGCATATAATTCACCCACCCATTGTTTTTTAAGCTTGTTAATTTCCATGTCAGTTTGGTGTGTTTCCTGAAGTAAAGCTACTTGACAGTTAAGTTTAGATAAGAGAGATAGTACATGCTGGCATTTGATAGGATTTTTAGACCTTTGGCATTTCAAGTCATTATTTGAATCAGCGTTCGAGAGAGAGGTATAAATGAACACCAAGTAATTACATATAGTTAATATCATTCTAGAAGGGAAGAGGCAGTTATAGGACCAAAAAGAAAAGAGGAGAACATAGTGGGAAGATAGAGAAAGAAAAGAAATAAAGGGGGATAAAATGTCCCTAAAAATGGTTGAAAGATATAGGCAACACCGGAGAAAAAAGGACAAGTAGGGAGTAGAGCACCCAGAAAAGACCCAGTTCCGGAGAAGCACAGGAGAAACATAGCAAACAGTATGTAGGCAAAATGGAATAAACATCCACTGGAAAAAGGTGTAACAAACAAAAAAATATATTTCAGGAAGTAATACAAGAGGATAAAAACATGATAATAAACCTACCATGGATTCTGACAGGAAGAAAGATGTGGGTCCTGCACAGACACAAATGGGGTAGAACAAACTATGATAGGAAACAAACACCATGAAATACTCAAGACTGAAATACAATAAGACAAAAGTTAATTATCCCAAAAAATTGTTAAGGGGAGGAAATATCAAGGTGAAAACAATATTCAGGCTTTTGCTGTGGCACCAATTTCCATATCCTTAGGATGATGTTGTTAAACAAATTCTTGCAGTTTAGTTGGGTCTTCAAAAATAAATGAGTTCTCCTTATAAGTGATTTAAAAAAACAAGGATGAACAGGACCATATCTGATATTCATAGATTTCAGTAGAGGATGAAGTTCAAGAAAGCGTTTCCTTCTTTCAGCTGTTGCATTAGAGATATCCTGCGAAAAAAGATCCTATGACCAGACCACGTGAGTGGACCAACTTGTTTAACCACAGAGAGGATGCACATCAAATCAGTGTGCTGTAAGAAAATAATAATATTGCCTCCAGGTTTTTGACGGGTGGTCGAGCCACAAGATTTGGGACTGAGGCAATGAGCTTGTTGGACATTGAGTGAACTCTGATCAGGTAGGTGGACAATATTAGGAATGATCCATTGTAAACAATGTTGTTTCCTTCTGAATTCTCCAGAATCACATAAAGGCACAAATTATTTCTCTGGTTATGAATTTTCAAGTCCTCAGTAGTCCGTTTAAGGAGCTTTGTTTCTTTTATCAGCTTAGAGACCATTGGGAGAGAGTCTTCCATATCACTAATCCTCTGTTCCACAACAATGATGCAAGGCCATTTCTCTTCAATGTGTAACAGGGGAGCATTAGTTTCAACAACTAAGGGCTGTAATGCTCGTAATTCCTCTATTACATCATCTAAGATGAAGGATGGAGGTGATTTAGATGAAGGATCTGAGTATTTCTGAAGCCTCCTGATAGGTGCCAAGGATTACTTTGGCACTTTGATGGTCACACCTGTATTGTTTGTCATCCCGAAATCGCCTTCGATGAAGTCTGAGAAAGCCCTTGGAGTTAGATCCTGCTGGCATCTCCTAGAATGAGTAATATGATTAATTGGAAATTAATCTCATATCTTTTTGCCTCAAGGACCTACCCATACAGGAGCGAAATTGAACAAAGGCAAAAATAAGCAGTACTATAGCGTTCCCTATATGAGATAAAAGACAGTCCCAAACCCTGTAACACAGCCAAGTGACAGTTGCAGAGTAATGTACATCATTCCCTCTAAAAAGATGAAACGCCAAAGTAGTAAGCACCTCCAAAATAACATTAAAGAAATCCTATGTTGTCGGCCTGTGTATAAAAGCAAAAACCATTAAAAGTAAATGTCCTGCAAAATATCACAAATAGCAAATAGTGGCTGGTCTTTTAAAAGATGAAAGTCTAATTAGAATATAATGCAGTAAAGGTACTGAGGAGAATTTTGAAAGTCTTAATGAGGTGTGAAGTTAAACTCACCTCTGGAACACGTTAAGCTTAAAAATATAGGCCCTCATTACAACACTGGCGGTAACTGGCGCCTACCGCCAATGGCGACGGCCGTCAACATACCATCGCCGTGGCTACCAGCCGCCCACACGCATTGTGACCCTCGACGGAATTCCATTAGAAGGAATTTCCTGGCACTAATAGTGGCTACCGCCATGGTTTTCGCGGTGGTAAGATTGCCACAATAACCATGACGGTAGGCGGGGTCATTATCCCATGGATGCCCGGCGGCTGTTACCACCCTGGAGGACGGAGTGGTACATTGGCGGTTTGGCTTGAGCCAAACCTCCAATGTCATAATTTCGGAAAAGGTACCGCCAGCCTGTTGGCAGTACCTTTCCCCAAATTACCACCGACCGCCAGGGTCGTATTGAGGGCCATAATGCTTTCCAACACCAGTAGCTTGCTGTAAGAAGAGGGGTAGTGGGGCAATCACCAAATTAAATAAAGAAGGTGACTACATGCATCGTAACAAATCCAAACATTTGTCTTCAAAGGAAATTAAAATGGTGCCAGCCTTCAAGCTCTCCGCACATCGAGTATCAGTACAAAGTCATGAGTGCTAATGTAATGAAAATAGTCAAAAAGGAAACCACCAGCCTTCCGACTGCATTAGTCAGTCTGGAAGAGTGCTACATAAAGAAATAATGCTCTGTTCTTTGATGTGCTCCGGAGCCAACCGGGAGATCTGAAGTCCAGCATCCATCTTGAATGGCGCTCGTGACTCGCCCTCACAAGTAACAAGTAACATAGTAAATAAAGTCTTTTTGCACAATTTCCCTTTATACTGTAGACTTGAGGTGAATTTCCTTGTTTCCTTTCCTGTTCTCTATATGGTTGGTCTTCATAGAAGTCCGCTACTTTGCATACTGTATAGTCCTCAACAGTATCGTCACCTCTTCCCTATATATCATAGACCGGAACTAAAGAGCATTGTTTCCTCTCCTATTCGATATGCAGTAAACCTATATGAAGGACATTATTTGTTCTTCTTCCCAGTAGACAGTAGACATTCTTTATTGCCTCTCATTTCCTGCAAATTAAAGGCCTAGAAGTATTCCCTCTTTTATTATGTAATGTGGCCATTTATTCCCTCTTCTCTCTATAGTGTCAGTGACCCTTTTCTTCTCTCCACACCTGTACACTGTAAGTCTGCAGTGAATAATTTATGATGCATGGTAGTCTGCAATCCCTGTATAAAAACCTGTCTCTAATTTCTATGTTACATGAGACACATGACACATCTAGCAACTTTTAATAAAGAAATGATGTAGCTACTCATCTGTAATGACTTATTACAGTTGAGTTCTGACGTCACAAAGTGTGCTGGCAGAGCCAGAAGCCAGGGGGAAAGGCAGATCAAGAAGCATCATTTGCAGCTGTACAAGGAAAACGGGAAGTGTATTTTCCTTCTTTTACATTTTTTTTCTAAAGATAAATCCAGGAACAAAAAAGGTGGTATTTGTTACAACACATATGTTTTTCTACACTCTAGGTTATTACAGGCAAGTCATAATCTATGGATTTTTCAACACAGCATATTTTAGTCTCACTTACATGAAACTGATCCCAAAATTGTTGGACAAAAATAATTTATTGCTTTTTGGAGTGTTTAATTTTGCACCACAGATTTTTGTTTACATTTTTTGGGTCTGCAATGAGCATGAAGAATCAAGATACTAAGGGCCATTTATGGTCCGGTTTGTGTCACTCTTGCACATGCAACGTAGTGCAAGAGCGACGAAAAACCTCAAGTGAGATGTATGAAGCCATGCAAGGCCACCTTACGTGGCCCTGCATGGCTTTGTATGTCTTGGGTAATGTAACTCAGTGCAAATTTCTGCATTATATTACTCTGCGCCAGGAAGGCATTTTCAAGGGTGTTGGGTGGGTGATCCAACGCAACATCCACTGATTTTGACATAGCCCCAGATTTACAAGAACTTGTAAACCTGGGAATGAGCTAAAAAAGATAAACACGGAGAAACATGTTTATTTCTCCTAGTTTTTTCATCTTTCTATGTGTGCTCTTTTATGTGTCACTGTACAAAAACAAACCCACATGCAATGCAGGCACTCTTGAACCATGGTGCAAGGTTGCATGCATTGGCTTTAGGCTGCCAAAAGGCACCAGTGCAGGGGGAAAGGACAAGAATGCACTGTATTGGATAAATATGTTGAATTCCTACCCTTTCCCTGTGATGTAGGGCAGAGCAGTAAGGTGACTTGCTGGGCTTCCCTGCACCACTAAGCCCCAAAATATGGTCCTATGGATTTAAGTTGTTTGTGTGAAGGATGATGGTGACTCTTAGAAATTGGGTTTCTGGTTGGCAGAGGTATGCACCGTGCCCAAGCACGAGCCACAATCCTGGTCATGATAAGTCACAAACACACCTTAAATTAACCTGTGCTCACCCCGTGGTACCTTGGCACATAGAAGTCAGGCTTAATTTAAGAGGCAATGTGTAAAGTACTTGTGCAGCACTGCAAACAGTAAAACAGTGAAAACTCCACATACAATAGATACCACATCTAGTTAGAAACATAGAGCCTAATTAATTTAATGGACAGAACAAGATAAAAATGATAAAAATACAATAAGTAGAACTTGAGATGCACATTATTAAAGAATTAACTGAATTGTAGTTCTTTAAAGCATAAAGTGCCAACTAGGGCTAACTGGTTGGACTAGACTAGGTCAAATCTGAAAGATCAGGCCAGCCGCGATATAGCACAGTCGGATACAAGAACCAGTCTTGTCCTGCTGCAAAGTACCTTGTTTGAGTCGACATCGAGATGCTGTGAGGAGCAGAGGAGTGATGCATCATTGTCAATTATAAGGAGGGAGGCAATGTATCAGCTCTGAGTCGTGCAAAGTTGGAGATGTGTTGAAGTGAGGGCAATGCACCATGCCACGCATCTGCGATGCAATGTCCTCAGACCTTGCAGCACCCGCGATGGAGATGTGCCGGTTCTGAGCCGTACAATGGTGTTGATGTGGAGATTCTTGTTGAAGCAGAACTTTACACCCACTTCCAAAAGCCCAGGACTGGATTGGAACAACTTGGAAGTGCAATACTCATAAATGGCAGAGTCCAGGTGCTGTAGCAGGTGAGTTAGAAATATTTTGTGTCTGTTAGACTTCTGAAAACAGGAGGCCAGTCAGCTGGCCCTTGGAGTCCATCTGTGTGTTCAATTCAGGTGATGGGGGTCAAATTCTTCTCACCCGAGTAAGAAGGGCAGCATGTCAGCACAGGAAGAAAGTAGTTCTTCCAGAGCAGCAGCCACACCAGTCCTTCCTCCTGGCAGAGTATTCACTGGTCCAGAAGTGTACAGAGTTGGGAGGGTCAGAAATCTAATTCTTATACCCTGTGTTGTCTTTGAAGTGTGAAAGTCTTCAAAGAAGGGCTTTGAAGTGCACTGAGGTCCTCCGTTCCTGCCCTGGTCCCAGACTCACTACAGGGGGTTAAGCAGTTCTTTGTGTGAGAACAGGAAACAGCCTATTAGGGCATACGTTTGAGGCTGTGGCCAGCTCCTTCTTTCCATCCTGCTCAGAATGGCCCATCAGGATGTGGATGGCCCATCAGTCACACTTTATCTCCCTTTGTTTGTGGCTGTCTAGAGTGAATGCACAAAGCCCGGCTGTCATATACCCCATATGTGTATTGGAGACAGGCTGCATGCACACAGGGCTAGGAGCAGGAAAGTGGTATTTTCAAAATTATATCAATAAATCCAACTTTATTGTTAAATAGGATTTATCATTACAATTAAATAGGTACTAAACAGGATAGATCTACTACTTCCCTATCAGGAATTACAGCTTATTAAATGTAATATGGAATCCCCAATGTTATTCTATGAGAGAGGTAGGCCTCACAGTTGTGAAAAACAAATTTGAGAGTTTTTCACTACCAGGACAAGTAAAACTTAAACGTATATGTCCTGCATTTTAATTACATATAACCGTGCCCTACAGGCTATGTAGGGCCTCCCTTAGGGATGACATATAGGTAATAAAAGGGGAGTATAGGGCTTGGCAAGGGAATTTAAATGCCAAGTCGACATGGCAGTGTTACACTGAATTCAGTCTACTATGGAAGGCCTGGGACATGTTTTAAAGTGCTACTTAAATGAGTGGAGCAAGCAGTGTTGTAGGATCACTAGTAGCATTTCATTTACATACCTTGGGCACATGCAGTTCACTTTTCTGGGTATTTGTAAGTAAATTAAATATGCCAAATAAGTATGCACCAATCAAACCATGTTTTTGGGACAGGGCACTGGTTAGCAGTGGTAAAGTGCACAGGGTCCTAAGGCCCTCAGAAACAAATTCAGAAAAACTAGAGGCAAGCAGGCAAAAGGTTTGGGGGAAGGCCACCCTAAGGCTATCAGATCTGACAATGACCATGTATTATAACTAATAAAATACCTCTTCTGTGCATTAAAAGGATCTTGCAAGTCACCATGGAATTCCATAACTTTAAAAGAAGCTCCTCGATGACTTGCATTATCCTTTTAACGTACAACAGGGGCTACTTTATCCAGCATATAATTAACTCTGTCTTTCCTGTATTATTGAGGGCTATTGTAACAGGCTATGTTCTAGCTCCTTTCATGTATACATTACATATGCAATAATCTTTGGTGTTCCTTCTCCTCTCCATGTAACCTAGTCCAGGCCAGGGGTGACTATCCTTGTGTCCTCCCTTTTACTCTAGGATTGAACTGGAGGCACTTGCTCATTCTCCTTCCATTGGATAAACTAGGCCTGCCCTGAAGTCTCATATTCTCACTCCTCCAAGGTATTTGTAGACCTTCAGTGAAGATCCTTGTTGTTCTCCTCCCCTGCCGCTGTGAAGGGTTTTGTTAACTCCCCATCTGTACTCTTGGCCGGCGGTGAAAGCCCTTGTTATCTCTCCTGCCATGTGTATTGCAGGATTGCAGTGAAGGCCCTTGTTGATTGTGTGTATTTTAGGCCACCAATAAAAATCCTTGTTGACTCATTACTTATATACTCTTGAACACTTTGGCCCTCATTATGACTTTGGCGGTAACTGCCGCCTACTGCCACGGTTACGGCAGCCAACATACTGTCGCCTTGGCTACCAGCCGCCGACCCACATTATGACCGTAAACGGAATTCTGCCAGAAGGCTGGCGGAATACCGTTGAAGGTCACGGCGAGCAACGGCGGTAAGGTGGCGCTGCTGCCAGCAGCAACGCCACACCAGCAAAACACTGCCGACCATATCGGGAGCCATGGTACGGCCTGGCGGTGTTTGCTGGCGGACGCTGCTGCTGGCAGCAGTGCCGCGTACCGTCTCCTGCCGGAGGGCCCCCTGCAAGCAGGTAAGTTGGGTTCTCCGACAGGAAAGGGGGGTGGCGGATTGTGTGTGCGTGTGTGGAGGTGTTGTTTGCGTGTCGGGGTGTGTGACTGTTATTGTATGCGTGCATGCGGGTGTGAGTCGCGTTGAATGCATGCGTGAATAACTGAATGTGAGTGTACATGTATGTTGTGTGTTGTGCATGCGTGTGTGCGACAATGTATGTTGGTGTGTTTTGCAGTGTGTGGGTATGTATGTGCGCATGTGTGCGCGTGTGGGTGTGTAAATGTGAGGGGGCAGGAGAGGGAGGCGGGGGGAAGACTCTAGGGAGGGGGAGAGGGGCGGGGGAGACCCCTCTCAGTGCCAGAGGAGGAATTCCCTGGCACTGATAGTGCCCACCACCATAGTTTTCATGGCGGTACGCTTGCCACAAAAACCATGGCTGTAGGGGGGGTCATAATCCCGAGTGTGAGATTGTGACGGCCGCCTGCCTGGAGACCGAAGTCTCCAGCCCAGCGGCCGTTACCACCATGGCGGACAGAGTGGTACATTGGTGGTTTGGCTTGAACCAAACCACCAATGTCATAATTTGAGAAAAGGTACCACCAGCCTGTTGGCAGTACCTTTCCCCAAATTACCGCTGTCCGCCAGGGTTGTAATGAGGGCCTTTATGTCTAAGAGTACCATTTTACCACTGACTACGCACACCTGCACCTATAATTCTGTGAGATTTACTAGAATACAAACAGAGGTGCAGAGTTTTCATATTTATCACATATTTGGATGCCATCTGGACAGTATGTTACCAGCCTGGCTGGTATTTCCATGCCAAGATATGTAAAAATATCAGAAAAATTATTCAAATTCGATTCTTTTTCATTTGAAATGTAAACTGGAAGCAACAAATACTCGATGAGAAGACATCCCAGGAATGTCAGTGCAGTGTATACTATTCCTAAATGTCTTTTTACTGCAATAGAGGCAGAATTCTAGCTGTAAACATGATGCAGAATTTCATCAAATTTTTATTTTAGTACCAGCTCCTGGACACTAAAACACGCAAAAATGATTGGGAGACTTATCATTTTGCTGCTACATGAAGAGAACCAGAAGATCTACCCAGTCGCAATCTATCATCTCCATCTGGGAGACTCAGTAAGTGGACATCTATCTTGGGACATATGCTAGGCCTCATACGCATCAGTAGATCAACCCATTTCACTGATTAGCCATTAATGTGGTAATCAGGACACAGAAATCTATTTGAGATTGAATCAGGTCCTGTGTCATTGGCAGTTCATCCACACAGCTATCATTTGCCAAGTTGTCAATCCAGGGAATATTGTGGCCATGAGAAATGGCTGTGTTTAGGATATTCAACCCCCATGGCTTATTTTCAGGCATTGCTTCAATCTTTATGAATGCAGACAATTTGAAAGAACTCACTATTGCAATGCACAGAGACTGTACCTTATTTTGCATCTATAGAGCCATTCATTTCTCTCTGTTGATTTACTTTTCCTGCTAAGCACCTGCATCTTCTCCAAAGGGTGGCAGTGAAATCGGACCTACAATATTAGCATCTTGTTCAAAATAAGGGGCACATTATTAACTCCTGATCAGTCCTAATATGCCAAAGGGTGATTTCTTGCATACAGGCTTTTGTGTCTGTCCAAGCATTTGTGATCCTGAAGTTATTGAACATGGCCTCTTTATACCCTGACTACAAGCAAAAGTGAACCTCTTTGCAGGTGACTGTTGTCTGTCACTGCGATTGCTGCTTGTCTAATGCAGTTTGCATTGCTCTTATGCTAAAGCATCCCAGGGCTAAAAGACCAAGATGTGCAGTATCATTAGTTGGCAATGAGGCAGCATTTTTATTACTAAAAAATAATGTGTATTTATGTGTATCTCAGTTAGCACAGCTAAGCTGAAATGTAATTTACCAGGCATTTGCTTGTCTTCACTGACATCCATTTTGAAGTTGCTGAAGAAAATGTGGCTTTGAAGTTGAGGGGAACAGATTTCCTACGTCATGTCTTTTTCTCTTCTGTGTTTTTCCCTTTCATAAAATAGTCAAAATGGGACTCATTTATTGGTTTATTTTTCTTGTAGTGCAGTTATCTGAGTGTCTGAGGAAGAAGCTATGTTGATATAATCTAAGACGTTGCATTACCTAAGGCTCTTGCTGCCTGAGCCACAACTGTATTTCCATTATTGGTAAATGGCGTATTGTTTACTTTGCTTCAATGGTGCAATATCATTTACCTTGTTACTAGTGTAAAAGGGTTTAATATTTATTTATGATGTAGGCATTTTATTTACGTAGTAGTATGTAAGTAGTTCATGTCATGTATCTTTTTTGTACAGATTCCACGTCTCTCCATCTAAAGTGTGTTGTTTTTCACTTCTCTGGAATTATAAAATGTGACCTGTCTAGGTTGTGCACCAGACGTTTCATAGACTCATCTCTGACTTGCCAGAGACTCACTTGAGGCATTCGTTCGCTTCCATGAAAGCAGACTCTCCAACAGTTTGTTTATTTATCTTAAACTTAAAGACTCGTATTTTGCCTTGGAACTGAGCAGTCTCCATATGGGGTTGTTATCTGAGTTTATAAGTAGACTTTCCCTGCCATTCTTTGCTAGTGGTCTTTATGTTGGACTTCTCTCTGATTTATATTAGATTTCCCCACACCTTTGAACTGAGTAAATTTATGCTAGTTCATAAATTGAATTATATTTGGTTGGCTAATTCCCTTATGTGTCACCTCTCTGGATTGGCTTCAACTTCATGCAAAACTCATGCTGATCTGAATCTAACTTTTTGCCTTCTGTAATGATTCTTAATTTTGAATAAACCTTTTTCGTTTTGAATTTGAATATTGTAAATACTTCATTATTACTAGTTCTCCACTTCGTTCTAGACTCACAGATCTCCAATCTCGCACATAGTCCCTTTGGACTTATTAGGGCAAAGGAACTGCAGCGACTGACATTTCAAAGCAAATAAAAAGGGATGATTTTCCCCATGCAGACCTTTCTCCCACCTTTACAGTACAGACCCTGAATTTTCTACAATAGCTGAAACAGGTTTTGCTGATTTTCGAAGTACTAACTTACCCAAAGCCCAATGGCCTTCCAGTGAAACCTGATGTATTTATATTTTGCCTGAGTCAGTGTTGAGCTGAAACCAGAATATGCCATATATTATCTCTCAAGTCTGGAATCAAGAAGTAAATACCTACGTCAAACATGATCAACTGCTGTAGGTATATAAACTGCAGGTAAAAGGGTGAAACTAAAGCACTTGCGATTAAGCTTGTGATGTTCCTGAGGTTGACGAAATGTGAACTGCTGAGTCTGGCCATGTGAACAGCTATTATGACAACTATGAGACAACTCAGTTTTCAAACAAAGCTTTCAGGCTGTGATAGTGTTATATTTGGGTTCTTAGAATGTGTGAGCGTGCGAGAGAATGTAGAAGGAGAAGCAGCAGCGTGAGTGGAATGTGTGAGGTGAAGGACAGTTGCAGAGGGACGCGGAGGTCGGGATGCTTTCTCTCCGGAAGAACTACCTTCTTTCTACAATAAACTTATGATCTCAAATCTACCAATCTGCTTCACGTGCTTACCTACCCAGATACGTTACAGACTGGCAGTCACCTGTCCTATATTATGGATTCTTTTTGTTTACTTGTTAAAAATAAAATAACGCATTCATTACATCTGATTTCATTTTCTGTATCATTCAATAATTCTTTTACATCTGACTTTTAAAAACTAATGGGCTGATTTACAGTTCAGCTGATTAGAGGATCCCATGTGCCTTTTGACAAGTGCATTATATCCCATGGCATACCTTAGAAAGTGATGCTTGCTGGAACCCTCAGAAACTAACCACCCCAGCCAGTTTTGCAAACTAGATATCTAAAGAGCCCTAGGGTAGTGTAGCTTGTGCAGATCCAATTAACTTTTCTTACCCATGGTTTTTGCACACATTTGTGTGCTGCTGCTTTCTGAATCCTCAGGTATCCACAGAACATCTGCCTCTCATCATTCACACACTTCTCACAATAAAAACTGTACCACACTTTTGCGGGCGGTCATCTCATCCGGTAAAGGAAAGACCCCAAATTGCAACATGGAAACATTAAAATTATCCATTCAATTTTAAAAAAATCAAGAGAGGAGTAGAGCTCTGATATTTGGGCCTGGGGTTGGCAACACTGATAAATCGAGAAAATTACTTTAAATTTCATTAGACCTGGCATCCTTTGCCTGGTGCTGCCCTAAGTTCTTGCCTTCAGACCTCTTGCTTTGGCTGGCTTCCTTTTTACTGGCCCTTGAACTCTGTACATTTTTCACTGCTAACCAGTGCTAAAGTGCTTGTGCTCTCTCCTTAAAACATGTTAGATTGGTTTATACCCTATTGGCATAATTAATTTACTTGTAAATACCTAGTAAAGTGACACTACTTGTGTCCACGGCTGGTAAATGAAATGTCACTGGTGTACCTGCAGCACTGATTGTGTCACCCACTTAAGTAGTACTGTAAACAAGTCTCAGGCCTGCCATTGCAGCCTGTGATTTCAGTTTAAACAGCCATTTGCCCTGGCAAACTACACTATTTGCCAGGCCCAAATCTTCCTTTTCAGTACATATAAGTCACCCCTAAGGCAGCCAGAAGGGCAGGTTGCAGTGCATTTAAAAGGTTGAAATTATGAGTTTTCCATTCCTGGTAGTGAACAATTCTTATATTTGTTTCACTTCTGCTAGGCCTACCTCTCCCATAGGAAAACATTGGAGTTACCTTATTACATTTTATATGGGTAATTTTCAAATTGGACCAGGTGACCAGTTCATGTTTGGTGCCTCTGGAATTTTAATGAAAAACCATAACTTATGGTAAAGTCAGATTTTAAATTACAATTTTAAAAGAGCGCCTTTTAGTAAGTTGGCATTTTCTGCTGCCCTGGATGAGAAGGATTGGACCTGCATCTCTTGAACCCAGAACCCAGACAGGCCGTGGCCTCTGGCCAACCTCCTGATCTGAAGCCTCAAAGACACAACAGGCTTCCTACAACCTTACATCTGCACCTGGTCTCTGCAGTCTGTGAGCCTACCTTACCAAGTAGTGCCAACCCAGTCCTGGAAACTTGAAAATGGGCTTAAGGTGTTCTACCAGCATCTGTGGATCCAGCAGGATTGATGCATCTCTTCTGCTGCACTACTCAAACCCAACCAGGGCCGGCACATCTCTGCTTCTGCATGGATTGGACCTGTCATAAAAACCTGCATCAACTCCACATTCCAAAACAACTTGGGAACCACTGCTGCGAGACGCCTCTTCAGCACAGGCACTTACATCCCTTGTTGATGGCAAACACTCCCATGACTATGGACTGCGCTTGGCAACATTAGATTTATCATGGTTTAGGATGTTTTTAGGCTTATCAGGACCATCCTTCTCAATTGAATCATTAATGTGGACTCTGACACTATGTTGGGAAATTCTGGCGTCTACATTTTCCACCCCAACTTCCACTGGACTGAGGTGCTGCGGTGTTTGTCATCACATTCAACGTTTTATTCCTAAGAGAGGCTATCTCACAATATTGTTTAGAGTGAGATAAGAGCTTCTACACTGAGCTCACTTGTATTATGTTTGCTCTTACCAGTTTTACTTACATTTATCCTAATTTACCTTTAGTTCCAGGCTTACCATAGACATCCTTCTCTCTGTACATACCAACTCTAAACCATGCCAAGACCATTACAGGTTCCTGATAATCTTTGCAATTCTCAGATGTTCCTCCACTGTTTTCCTTTGTGTTCTTATTCACTATTTTTTCTGGGTAGTTTTCACTTGGTTCACAGATCTTGTATATCATGCTTTATCTCATTTTACACATGTGTACATGTTTTTTCGCTTGATTACATAATCTGATATATCTTGCCATCACAGACTTTTAGTGTGTTCTAATGACTTTTGAGAACACATACTGGTGTTGGAGGTGTATGTATCCTTGTGGTTTCTGGTGTATTTTGTTTGGTATATGTTCTACATCACTACGGTTATGGAACTGGGTGTGGTCCACTACTGTTTGTATTCAGTGTGTCTGTTTGTTATTGTAAAATTGGCAAACATTAATTTACATTGGTATTATATGTATATCGTTTGCAGCCTTGAAAAAGTCCAAGGGACGAAAAATTGTCAGGTGCTGCTTTGTGGGGATGCTTTCATACTTATTGATCTCTTTTGGGAAAATAAAACCGCACTTCAAAGAAACATTATCATATGACTTTAGACTCATTATATACTGTTTACAGTGTGCTTCGGTACCTTCACAAATTAGTCTTCCGTCTTGGTTTTCCAGACTGGTTTGCATTATGATTTGTACCAAGGGAACACTTAAACCCATCACATTTGCACACTAACGGATGTGCCGGCTCTCAAGCATTGTCACCGGTTTTCTTTCCTGTGTTTTAAACATTCTCTTAAGCAGCATTACAATGTAAAGAGAAGAAGCAAAGAAATGAAAAGATGAAAATGTTAAACTAAAGGACTAGACAACCGCCCTGATACCAAAGCACACTCATTTTCAGGTGGATGTACACACATAATCATAAAATGTCATCATTCACAAGGCATAAGAGCCAATGGCTGATGCAGACTGAACCATTATCCTATGAAATTTGCAGTCATGGATGGAAGCAGAGTGTAAATGGCAATCAGAACAGACTGTATCCAAAGGCTCTCTATGTATCTATATGGATAATAATTTTTTTTTATTACATGATTCTGGCAGACATCTAGAAGAGATTCTTGCAAGAATCATTACAGTACAAACTTTCTAGATTTTGTCAAAAGCAGTAACCAATACCAAAATCATTCACTTCAAAGGTTATTTGACATTTCATGTAACAAAATGCCTATCTGTAGGCTTTAATACACAGAAATAACATTCCACCCTCAAATACCTGTTGAGTTTAACATACACTAGGGCCAGAATTAATAGAAAATGTCGGTGCACGGCGCTGCGCCAAATTTGGCAGCGTCGTGTACAGTCATTTTCAAAATGCAGGGATGCCCCTGTGTTCCCCCTGCACCAGTGCTAAATTTGCTGCTGTGCGCCAATGCAGTCACCCTTGCACCATAGTGCAAGGATGGTTGCGTTGGGGTGGGGGGTGTTGTTTTTGTGCACCTTCCTGCACAAAAACAATCTTAAATGGCGATTTGCTATTTCTATGTGTTTTGCTTTCCTTATCTTATGACCGAGCTGACAAAACTTCTCTGGAATGCACTTCTTAGTTTAAAGAAGACATTTATTATTATTATTTCACCACGAGGTTCCTGAAAGACGAGATTAGTAGGTTGGAAGCACACATTTAAAAGTAGTCACAGCAATGAAAGCAAAATATATCAAAGTACTTCTCAATTGCAATGTACACAGCAAATACATGTGATTATATTATAGCATAACTTCAAAGCAAAGAATAAAAGTCAATATTTATCACCATAGGGTCTATCACTGCTCGTCATCTTTCTCATGCCTGCAAGTTGATGACTCCTGTTCAACTGCGAGAAAGAGATTTTCCACCCAAAAGGGATGTCCGCTCCTGACTGAAGTCCTGGAAAATTCCCCCTTGCTGCTGCCCAGGGACACCGTTTAGAGCATAAATGCTGGCTTGCTAAGGTAAACCTTGACAGGAATGTGTTGAAAGTTGGCCACCGTTTCTTATCACGCTAGGGCTCGTGAGAATTCAAAATAAGAAAAACACAGCTTGGTCTACCATGTGGAAAAACACAGCTCATATGCAATGTCAAACTCCACGATAAAGCCAATAGGCAGCTAAACTGAATACAGAATGTAATGTCTAATGCCACGTTAAACCAATAGGCAGCAAAACTGAATACAAAATGTAATGTGCTACTGATGAACATTGAACAACTAATATGCGCAGTGGTGAAACACAAAGTCATTGGTCAAACACAATTAATGGCATAACACTATGGGGGTGATTCTGAGTCTGGCGGGCGGCGGAGGCCGCCCGCCAGACTTCCCCCAACAAAATACTGCTCCGCGGTCGCAAGACCGCTGAGGGTATTTTGGGATTTGCCCTGGGCTGGCGGGCGGCCGCCAAAAGGCCGCCCGCCAGCCCAGGGCAAATCAACCTTCCCACGAGGACGCCGGCTCAGAATTGAGCCGGCGTAGTGGGAAGGTGCGACGGGTGCAGTTGCACCCGTCGCGTATTTCAGTGTCTGCTTTGCAGACACTGAAATACTACGTGGGGCCCTCTTACGGGGGCCCCTGCAGTGCCCATGCCATTGGCATGGGCACTGCAGGGGCCCCCAGGGGCCCCGCGGCACCCCCTACCGCCATCCTGTTCCTGGCGGGAGCCCCGCCAGGAACAGGATGGCGGTAGGGGGTGTCAGAATCCCCATGGCGGCGGAGCGCGCTCCGCCGCCATGGGGGATTCTGTAGGGCAGCGGAAAACCGGCGGGAGACCGCCGGTTTTCCCTTTCTGGCCGCGGCTGAACCGCCGCGGTCAGAATGCCCTTGGGAGCACCACCAGCCTGTTGGCGGTGCTCCCGTGGTTGTTGACCCTGGCGGTCAACGACCGCCAGGGTCAGAATGACCCCCTATGTGTGCTACAAAATGCAGCACACATAGAAAGAGCAAAGAATGAGGAGAAATGAAAGCATTTCTTCTCGTTGTGACAAGCTAATGCCACCCCTGGGGTGGCGTTACATTTTGGCACTGCCTCAAGTTTACAAAAAACTCGTAAATCTGAGGGATCATCAAAATACAACGGGCACGCCAACAGCAACACCTATTGCACACCCCTTCCACGCAGTGCTGCGTGTGAAGGGGCCGTATTTACAAGGTGGCGTGAAGCCACAAAAGGTGGCTTAACGCCACCTTGTAAATACGGTGCACAGCATAGCGCCACCAGAGTGTTACGAAAAGTGATGCTCCGGTGGCACTAGGGACTCTCACATTTGCCCTTATATGTCAAGCCTAATTAGGGACATCTCTAAGTTTACAGCTCTATCAGGTTGTTTATGATCCCCCTGATGAATCAAATTATTTCTGAAAACCTTGATAATGGAATGTAATTTGAACTCTGGTCAGATGAGAGGAGAGTGCTTTTGAGATGCTGATGGGTGACAGACTCTCAGGAGAGAGCTGATGCCTTTCAACTTGAACCTTTGCTGAAGAAGAATCATTGTAAGCTGTACCCCTGGAGAGGAATTCCTCTATAATTACCCTTGCCCTATGAGATATCTCACTGAGATGCAGAATTTCCCGAGCCCTTTAGGAGACTCTCAATTGGGTTCCTGACATGCTGACGCTTTTTGCCCCTAGTAGTTGGGACCTAATGACTCTGAGCTCCTATTTTTCCCAAATTCTTTTGTCTTCCTTCCTGATTAGGTTTTCATCTGTATGTATTCACCCCCAAACATGTTAGCCCCCCCATTTTAATCATGATAGGGTTGTCCTTGTTCCGGAATCCATTTTGAGCATCTGTGAAATTTGATTGATATATGCCCAAACTGAGAACCGACTATTGCCTTTGTTATCACTGATCCTATTAGTGTTTTGTATTTTGGCTATTGAATGTTTAGTTTTGTTAATGTTAGTAAGATTTTAAAAAATTCCGTCACCTTGGGCAACCATTGGTGATAATGTACATTTATAACTTCATTTTGAGAATTAACCGACATTACTTTAATCCTGAGTTTGTAATAAATATCGTAAACTTAATGTTGACTTGAATTTTCCTTGTATGGCCAAATGGTTCATCTGTCTAAATTTTATTAAATGATATTAGTGTTGTTTGATGGTTCTACCACACTACATTGGGGGGGTCAAAAGATTTGTCAGTCTCTGTAGGCATTGATTACTGGGAAGGACGAAAGTGCTCCAGATCTATGCTGTAATATGTCTTTTTGCAAATTACTGATTCATAGTGGGTCGCAACTTCACCTACCACATGAATATTTTTAAGGTAGGTCACAAATTGTGACCCAATAGGAATCACAGCCATCAGAGAAATGGTGGCCTGCAAAAGTCAGCAGTCTACCATGTATGTGATTGGTTTTAAATGAAGCAATTTTTTTCTTTACATGCAACTTGTTTTCCCCATAGGACAACAGGATGCATTTAACTAAAAAAATTAAAAGTGTAATTTCTATGTTTAGGAATAGGCCCTCGATTTTTTGTTGTCATTCACATAGGGGAAAGGGCTCCTTGGGGACCGCTTCCTGTTTGCGAACAGCTTATCACCTTCTTTGAGATATTGGTAAAATATTAATGTTTTGCATCCGCATTTTGTTCATAGAAGATTAATAGATACCATTATGATTCGGAATTTCGAAGTGGTTCCCCAAACAAGCCCCTTCCAAATCCCAAATTGGTATTTGGTCTCAAACCCAAATTGTGATTCAGTAACGAGTTGTTGAATAACAATTTGATGTTTGTATATTTCAAAAAGCAGTTTTGTGGTTGCAAACAGCCTGATTTTGTGAATTGGGCAATTTGAAACCTCAAAAATGTTTTGTGCAACTAGCCCTATGAGACTAGATGGAAATCATATAATTAGCGATTTAGGGCTTGTTTCTGAGTAGGGGCTCAAATTGTGCCCAAGGATCACAATTCTGGGTTTTACAAGATTTATCACACTCCTTCTACTTTCTTCCAAGCCTGTCAGGCCAGGGAAAGGCTATTATTCTCAGGTCTCTGCTTTTTTCAGGGACCCACTTGTGCAAAATAATTTATTTATAGATTGCAACACAAGCCTGTACTTTTTATTAGGTGAGACAGCACGCAACCATTACACTCAAACCATGTAAGTGGTAAAAGGCTGCTTTAATAGAATAGAATAAGTTATTATTTATCCAGGCCTGTCAGGATAGGGAAAGGCTATTATTCTCAGATCTCTGCTTTTTCAGGGACCCACTTGTGCAACACAATTTATTTATAGATTGCAACAAAAGCCTGCACTTTTTATTAGGTGAGATGGTGGGCAACCATGACACTCAAACCATGTAAGGGGTAAAAGGCTGCTTTTATAGAACAGGGCTGGCTAATTTATAAACAACCTCGCAACAGCCTTATGAAACTACCTGATCTCACTTATTCATAGTAACCACCTAAACACCAAATCTCTCCCTTCTAATGGAGCTTACCCCTAGAAATGACCCTTCCTACCCCAAACCTTGTACCCAAAATCCAGCCCCCCTCTACCCTGGTCTTCACATTGTGTTGTCACCCTTGGCCCGCCATCCCTTTGATCCTTGCTCAATTTCCGTGATCTCACATCGCTCTGCTTTTGGACATCCCTCCCATCCTAGAAAAGCCTTTTAACCTGACAACTAGGAAAACCTGCAGGTGTTTTTATGCCCCATCAGAGAAGAGACACACCTGTCCCTTAGAAACCTAATCCCAAAACCTTTCCCCTAAACGATCAGCTTTCAAAACCTCAATTTCAGCAAATAAAACTTGTTGCCAAGTAGGGACAAGTGCACCCCATCTTTCCTGAAGAGAGAAACACCATCCTATATAATCTTGGTATGTTGTAAAGCAGTACTATCCAGATACCTGCAAAAGCCTCTCATCTCCCTGTTAACCTTTTTCTTTGCTTTTCTATGGCCCAGGGATTCTGTGCACCTCTCTGATACCTTCTAGGCACCAACTCAGTTTACAAAGTTGGTGTGCTATTCCACCTCTCTTTAATCCCTGCCAAATCTACCTTCATGGCTTTCAACAGCCCAATTCCCCATAACGGCACCAGATCATTTTCCCCTAGGTCCACTACCAACAAATCAAGGCAAAACTAGATTCTAATTTTTAGACAGTACTCCCAGCCGTTCACCCCACTGCATGACACTTTTACCACACCACTTGACCAAAACACGGAATCCATCCAGATCTAGATGTCTGCCAAAATGTCTTGGTTCTATGTGTTTCGCTGCCCAATGGATGAACAAATGCCCAACAATCCACACTGTGGTAATGCCACTGCCAGGACCTGCCACATACCCGGAAAAGAAAAAGAAAATTACCCAAAGAACTTGGCACTAGCAGGCATAACAAGACAATGGTTAGGCATCCTGTAAATTTGTGCAGACATATCTTTTGTAACACTGCAACCTTCACTGACCCATGTTCATAATACCCATCTCAGAAGAGCCCAATCTCCCTGCTTTAGTTGCTGTGAGTGCCATAGTCTCTGGAGGAAATACTCAACTTACCCAATGCCACCCTCAAAACTGAGAGAACCTGAAAATAGTGCAGGAGGAACACATCCTCATGAATGAACTCATATCTTGAGCCTACAGACAACAATTTAACAAAAGAAAGCCAGCAACTCACCAGGCAGGTTGATGAAACCGCTGGTGGCAAGAGAACTTCTTGGACTTAGCCAACCAAATCCTGACCCCTCTTTACCCAACTACACATTCAAACTCAACAAACCTTCCCTACCCCTCGTATCCAACAATTCTGACACTCGAAAAGCACCATAATATATCCAAGACATGAACAAAGAAAGCAAAGCCACCTTTCAGGAAGAGAAGCATATTCCGCTCAACTCAAGTATATTGTCTCCCAACAACTTACTTGTAATAGGTTGGCTCCTGTATAGTCTTGTTCCCCCTTCCCTAGCCCAATCTGCAACAATTCTTTTACGCACATCTCCCTCCATGGGATCATATACTTACCATAGAAAGAAATTCCTGACTTCTTACCCGAAATAGTGATTGCTAAAAGTCCGAAATCAATATGCAACAAGATAAAGTGTAATACATCCTCCCTCCTGTGTAACAATACCAGAGGAACATCCGCCCCCGAGAAGCACCTTAATGAACAAATCCAGACCAAGCCTGTGCATAACTCATGCATGTTGTAGCTGTGATGGATTGCTGAGCTAAGTGCAACATCCTCGCTCTTCCAGCGACCACAGATCTCTTGGCATCACTGTCTTCCATGCATCCGCCGCGTGAATGAGATAGCTCATCAGCTATATCATTATTCAATTCCTAAGCAGCCTCAAAACCTTTCATTTCTTGCCTTCTGGGAATTAACCACTGTTTGATTATCCACATTAAACACTACCCACTTATTAGCCAACAATATACCCCATAATACTAGAGCCACCACCAATGGTAAAAACTTTAAAAAGGCAATACTATGTCTGGCTGACTTCCATGCTTCAGGCCAATCCTCAGCCACCCAGTGGCCATTCCATAAAGCACCTGATGAATCTGAAAACACTGCATCTGGCATAACCAATCCTAATGTTCAGTCCACATAGTGACACCATTGAAACCCTTAATAAATGTTATCCAAATCTGGAGGTCCGGCCAAGTGCTTGCACACAATCCTACGCTGTGGTGAAGCAAAACAGCACCCTTCACTGTGAAATTAAGCCACCTGTAGAAGTCATGCCCAATCTTCACCACATGACAAGCGAAATTCAAATACCCCAGAAGACATTGGACCTCTCCACTTCAACTTGGACTTAACCATGACTTCCTCTCACAATGAAATCAACCTTTGTACCTTCTCCCTTGGCATAAGAGCCTCCATTTTCTTCAAATCCTAATCAATGCCTTAGAAATTGATGCATGTGCTGGGACCTTCTGTCTTTCCTGGAGCTAAAGGAACAGCCTTCTCCTCCATAGCTGCCTTAAACAATTCCAGTGCTCTAGAACGCTCGCCAGCACCCCCTTTTCCCACCAATAGACAATCAGCCAGGTAGTGTGTCACATGATACACCCCACTCTGGAATTCAACGATCCACTGCAAAAAAAGAACTGAAAGTCTCAAACAAAGAAAACTATACTGAACAACTTAGCGGCAACAGCCTATCTATGTAAATGGAGCTGTCAAACTTCAGACCCAACAAAAAAAAAATCCTCCGGATGCACTGGCAAAAGACTTAAGGCCAGTTGAACATCCGATTTAGCCATTTCCGCTCCTGCTCCACAAGACTTAACCAAAGCAATGACCTGATCCACAGATGCATAATGCACCCCTGAATCTTCTTGGGCTAAAAAATCATTTACTGATTCCATGGGCCAAGACAAGTGATGAATTAATTTAAATTCACCCTGTTGCTTCTTAGAGACAACCCCAAATGGGGAAATCATTACGTGAGGCAAAGGCCAATAGCTAAAAGGCCCAACAATCTTACCTTGCATGAGATCTTTGTTGAGCTAGGCCCTCACTACTTGTCTATTGCAGACTTCAAATTCATTGCCCATCGTCGAACTCTGGGTCCTTGTTAACACGAACGAAAACCTTCCAGAAAAACCCCATTATAAACATTCAGCTTCCTCATGTTTTGGATAAAATCACTACCAGTAACATAAGATTTGGAACTTAATGGGAGTAGGACCCTTTTTCCACCACCTTTTCCATCCTCATTGAGTCCCCACCCCAAAGCATTGGACCAAGGGTGCTTCCCTCTGCAGTTAGAGCAGTCATGCCTGAACTTGCATTGGAGATGTGTACAGGCCCCTCTGTTGAATGACCAGCAAGACCCATATTGGGTGGAACGTCCCTCAAAGGGCATGTATTGCAAAGCTAAACCACTGGCAGTGTGTAGAACTCATCATCTATCTCACCCCACTCCTTCTCAGGATTAATAGCTGATCTGGCATTACATTTTTCATTGAATCTGAACAAGCCAATCCCCCCTTAGTCCATCTGCGCTTTCCATACTACATCAATATATTTAAAAGAGTAACACATCACTCCGGATGGTGCTCGCAATAGACACTTGCAAAAATTAAGAAAGCGGAAATCCAATTCTCTATCGTAGTGGGTACCTTGGGCTGATGTGCAAGCTCTGACTCTTCCTGCTTTGTACCCTCCTTCACCTGCACCTCTCTGTGCAATAATTAAAAAATGTCCACAAATTCACCTTTACAAATTTCATCCTTCATCTGCTGGGTGAGATGTGCCCCCAACAGTATTGAAAACCCAATATGAGGCAAATGTTTATTCTTGATACTACCCCCTGAAACTCTACCATCATTTTTACCTGTCTTATCACTACTTACAGTTGACACCACTTCCCAACCAGTCTTACCATTATCCTTTGTAGCTCCCAGTGAGTCAATTTTATTCTTTTCAGCTATAGCTTGTATCCCCATATCCATACTACCATTTTCACACTGATCACTTACTGGTGTTTTTACTGGACTGTTTCCCACCAGCACCAACACCGCCCTGATAATGTTGGGCATGTTTACCAATTTAGGAGCACCCCAAGCCACCTTTTTCTTGCCTCTAGGGACTGATGGACACTGGTCTGCACATCGCCTGGTGTTCTTGAATCCCCTCGAGTCTCACAGGACTGGCTTAGGAAGCACCTTCTGAAAAACACTAATACTCCTCCTGGGGTTAACTGTCCATCCACCACCCGATGCCTTAATTGGCACTAATGGAGCACTTGTTGATTCCTCCACTATTTCACCTTCTTCATCATAATCCAATAATTTGTTCCCACACTCCCAATACCCACAAGTCCAACAGTGCCCCAGCTAGTGCTCAGCTGCTCCCCTTCTTTCCCATCTTCATCCAGTTCTAATGTATTGGCAATGGGCTCCCAGGATGTCAAGCAAGTCAATCCAAACCATGCTCTCTCTTCAGACCGGTGCCCTCAGGGTGCCCCAACCCCCACAAGCATCTGTACTTCTCTGGTGCCCATGTCAATGCACTGCAACAGGCCATGCTTTTCAAATGGCCACCCTGGAGCATTGCGGAATGCACCACCACACTGAGTAACCCGGGGGAAGAACAGGCAAGGCCACCCCCCCTTAATCTCCAATCACAGGAGAGCCAAATACTATTAGACTGCTGCAGATGCTCCGTCCTGTGAAGACCCCCTCTGGCATTGCTAACAAAGATGTCTAAGGTGCCTAGTTTCCTGCAACCATTTTTGTTAGAACAAATCCTGCTGAAATGTATATGAATTGGGATAGGTGGAGAAGGGGGAGTGAGTAAAAAGTGAAAACATGCAGATTTTATGTGATTACTTCCGGATCCGTTTTGCACAAAGTGTGTCATAGGCATTATGTAACTACCTCATGCTTTTCCACCCCAACAGGAAATAGCACCTTATTATTGTCAAAATAAATGTATACATCTTCCTTCTCTTGCTTGATAATGTTTTTCCTCATTTTGTTCTTTTATTGAGTTTAATGTTATACTATGCGTTGTCACACTTGGTGGAAGCACATCCATGTTATTGCTACAGTCAGTCACGTTTAGTGTCTTTGGGAAACACATCTGGGCTAGGCATTATTTTTGTGTGTCTGCGTTGCCGTATGCTCCACAGACATCTGAGAACATTGTACACTTCAAGCACACTTCGAATCTCATCATGTGAGTGCCTTTGGGTTCTTGCAACTTTAATCTTGAAAAGTCCATGTGATTTAATGGAAATATTAAAAATATTAAGAAGCACTTCTGGAACCCAGAAGTGTGGTATGAAGCTCTTTCTTTCTCTCTTTCTCTCTCATTCTCTCTCTCTCTCTTTCTATCTATCTATCTATCTATATATCTATCTATCTATCTATCTATCTACCTATATCTATATTCTCACACATACATATATATATGTAAAGATGCTCTCTGAGTCATCTTGAGCACACAGAAATGTTACTAGAAATGCTACACTTGTGTTTGATACACAACTTTATGTTTGTTGAAAAACATTATTTGCAGCTTCGTGGAACAGCAATGGGGACATCTTTTGCACCCACATACACAGATCTTCTGATGGGCCATTGGGAGGCGGAGACGATATGGACAGAGAAGAATAACAGAGGCTTGGAACATATCGTAGTATGGGCACAATTTATTGATGATTTATTCCTTATATGGGATGGAGCTGAACATGAGTTGAAAAATATTATTGAGTTATGGAAAGACAACCCCCATAGATTGAAATTCACATATGTAGTCAGCGCTATCAACATCAAGTACCTGGATATAACTGAGTACATCTTAATGGGAACTTGGATACAGTGGGGCTTGAACTGTGATGTAGAGCTTCATGTCTTCATGTTCAAAAGCTACAGAAGAATATATGGATAATTAGGAAGTTGCTACATGTTATAATAATATGTTGTGACCATTGATCCATGACTGATTAACAAAAATCATACAGGTGTTGTGCTGTGGTACACAGAGAAAAGCAATATTGTAATCTAGATTTGACCATTAAATGAGATTGTAGGTTTGAGATTGTATGTTTGATCCAGTAGACTAATAAACTGATAGTAGGGTACTTTAACATTAGTGGTTATGAGCGTCTTTAGCTGGAAGGGTTTTAAGGGTCTAAATTGAATATTGAAGTGGGACATGCAATAGAAAATAGGCAAATGAGTTTCTAAAAACATTTTCTCCAGTACTGCAAAATTTACGTACGTAATAATGTTGTCTAAGAATTCATTTTGACTCTAGGCTATTAGCTCATAAAAACAAGAATTATATGAGTACAAGTATGATTATTGAAGTATGACATCAAGCAGGAATACATTAGGTACTATACCGATATCTGAGATTCTTTGTCATGTGGGTCACAACAGTTTACAGCTACTAAGAAAGGTAACATCAAGTAGAATAAGGTTTAAAGGAAATACATTTTTGAAAGCTTCTCTGTAATTGTATGTGACATAAATTATGTGATACTTTGTGGAGTGGATCACAATAGATCAATAGGATTAATGGTGGAAACACTGACTATACTAAGATCGGAATGAACTCATTGATTGTTTTTTTTTAATTGCTTGTGAGACTGCTGAATAAGCATATTGATGGCTCCTCTCCATTTGAATAATGAACTAGGATTTTTAAGTGCAATCTGTATTCTTTGGTCTATGCAGCCTAAAGAATTAAGTTTACTTGCTGCAAGCCGGTATTAAGTAACTCTCTGGTTTCAATGGTTTTCAGAAGGTCATGTGACCTGTTTGTTCTTTTTAAAATCACTTTCACTTTCACAAATGTATATGGCGGTCAGTAGAAGGCTTATGTGCCGAAACGTGTTACCATTTCTACCAGCTAATGCACGTTTTTTTAACTCTTTTCAATGAAGTAAGCAATCTTTTAGGTAGAAACACTTTCACAACATACCCGGTTGTGCTGCCATTTTTCTCACACAGCCCTTTTGGAAGAGCAGCACTACGACCTACTGCTTAGGGGAAGGAATTGCGGATGAGACAAAGGTAGTGAAGCCAATTATCACATATATATGTCTATATCTCTCTCTCTCTCTCCATATTGCCACTAGGTAGTTATAGTTAGGACTATGTTTCCATAGAAAAAGCAAAGACGAATCTTCACCATTTTTTTTTTTTAAGTGTCCTGGTGATTCTTGTTGCACATGGCAAGCTTTGGAATGATCCGTCAAGCAGGGGCAGAGAAAAAGGGGGTCAAAAAAGTTGAGTCTCCGATGTTAATTTGGATAGGATCTTTAGACACGACTACATCCCGAACCACTGGACGGAATGACACACAATTTGGCAGAAAGCTACCTTTCGGTACACAGATTACGCTTTTGCTTATCTGGTGTAAATCCATTCAGTAGTATTTGAGATATTAAAGGGAAAATACATTTGTATATCTAGGGATGCGGATCCTTCGTGAATAAATCAGGAAAATTCACAAAATTTTCACAAATGCATGTGCAAATAGAAGCATTATAATTGGCTGGCCACAACCTGACTAGAAAGTAGCGGCTGCTATTTTATGCTATCGGAGAGAGTCCCTAGGGCTGAAAATAGAAATAATAAGTGTTATAAGGGGTCAGGGTGGAGGTACCCTGACCTCAGGGGTTTGATAGAGGGGTGTTTTAGGGTCAAATTATGGGTTTAATATGATTTTTCTTCACCATACGTGATTTTCGTGAATATCCTCGAATATTCAAGGATACTGTTGAATATTAGAGAATATGCAAAAAAAATAATTCACTGACTCATTTATACACTAATTCATTCGATCATACATGCACTCAGAGACTCATGTACCCACTCACAAACCCACTCAGACCCACTCATAGACTCACACACCCACTTTAAGACCCACTCAGATACTCAAGCACCCACTCACAGATCCAGTGACAGACAGACCCTGTGGCCAACCACTGCTCTGCAAGGACAAAGGCAGTGCGTGGCATGGGGTTGGGTGGTTATAAGGGCTTGGATGCATTATTTGGACACAGGCCAGGCCATGCGACCAACCCCTGCTACGCACGTCCAAAGGTGTTGTGGAGCCATTTTAGTAATGCCTGTGGTCATGTTATTTTATCACCTTTTTGGTGATGTTTTATTTTCATTTATTTTGTTGTCCCTTTGCTTAGAACAGTGTTAAATTTCTTAGCACAACATTCTTTCACTCTGTGCTTTCTCCAAGGTTGCAACAAGATAGGATTGCTGGTAAAAGTGGTACACCGCGTCTCTAACATTTGACCGTAACAAATTTATTTTTATGTGGGGACACTTTTCTCAGAACACAAGCTGTTTTATTCTAAAAAACGTCTCTCTGTCCCCTGGAAGTTAGAGGGAGGTTCCAGCCAGATGACCACTACCGCAGGCTGTCTGACTGTTTGCTGAGACTGCCGATAACCTTGGCTTATATGGGGATGGTGTATCAATAGACAACAGGCTCCTTCATTACTGTCGTACTGAGGTATGGGGGATGATGTCTTCGCGGGGGTCCTGAAGGGCAGATTAGGGCTTATCCTGCTGTGCTCTACCAAAGAGCATTAGTGGCATAGGTAGGAATCACACCTCTTGCATAGTGACAGTATAGTGGGACTTTTCTTGTGTTTCACTTTCCTTGTCACCATTTTGCTTTTAGAATGGTTTATCATCCTAATTATTGTATTTGCTGTTATTTTATCTAAGACACTGCTGATTTAATAAATCTTATTCAACCATTCCATGCTTCTGCATGTCTTTGCATGTGTAAGACAAATGTAGCTGAGAGAAAAATATGAGATCTGATTCACCATGATTTCCCTGAGAAGTCACAATGTCATGCGCCCGGTTGCCAAAAATCACCCTTGATCTTGGGCATGGGTGAGGTGCTGCTGACAAGCCGGAAACAGATTAGGCTGACAGTTGTCACATGGTGTGAGATCTAACTCGTTTCCCACATTTCAGGTGATGCTGCTGTCCAAATCCAGCAGCCTCATTAGTACAATAAGAGCCAATGCAAAAGGTTGCCATTCATGGTTGCCTGCTGTGAGAGTGGTGTACCATAGTTCTGCTTGGTTGTTGCATACTAACTGATGCTGAGAGACAAATATACACAAAACCAAAAACACTTTACAGTTATGTGTTGTATAATGCATTTTAATTTATTATGTGTTAATATGAGTGGGAATCAATAGATTGTCCATAGCAACTAAAAACATATTATACATAATAGCTATGTTATAACAATAATGAAATATAGAAAAATTAGTAATGAAATATTGCAGTTTTTGTATCGTATAAGGGTGAACTGTTATCTAGCTTATAGGTAAACTATAGAGGAGAGAACTTTGTTAATATGAGGTGAAAGAAATTCTTGTCAGTAAATACAAAACTCTGCGTTAAACGAGGATGTAGGTAGAGCAAGGAATAGGATTTCTTTTGAATAAAAAGATAAAACATATCCTAACAACTTTAACTGTCTTGGACATCAAGTTACAGAGTGTTATGCTGAAACATATATTGAGTGTCCAGGCCATACGGGAAGTGATATCCCTATTACCAAAATAATAAAGGCACTGACACATTCAGTCAAAGAGTGAGAGTAGCAATTATATTTAAATGCGCACACTCAGGTAGCAGTTATATTTCATATGCTAATGGAGTAAGTTGCGCAGGCAGATATATACCTCTGTAGTCACCGTTTTTGCATAGAAATTTGCTGTTAAACTCATAGAGGTACTAATACACTCACTCACATATGCAGGCAATTACTGACATAACCTACTGTAATGTTAAGATCAATACTTATTTAACTATAGCTCAGGCCTATTACTACAGAAATGGTTGTGCACCTTTATTGTCAGCTTAACATGTTATTAAAATGCTGCTTGTTAGTATTTTAAGTGTTGTTTTAGTCATAAAAGTTCAACGCTCAGCTAGGCTATAAGTAGACTGTAGAGCAGGGTGCTTTCAAGTTAAAAGACGAAAATAAACCTATATATTTTTGAGGCACTCACACCCCCAGAAATAAATTCTCACACCTAGGGCTGCGTCACTTTAGAAATGCAGGGATGCACCGTATTTACTAAAATATGGCACACCCCTGTGTTTCCCCCTTTGCTTGCTCTAAATTTAGCTGCCAATGCAGTCACCCTTGGACCATAGTGCAAGGGTGTCTGCTTTGAGTGGATTGATTGTTTATATGCAGGAAGGTGTCCCTTCATGCACATAAACAATCTACAATGGTGATTGGGCTCTCCTATGTGTGCTGCAGAATGTAGCACACATCGAAGTAGCAAATTGCCATTTTTAAATGATTGTTTATGTGCAGGAAGGGGCTCCTTCCTGCACATAAACATTCATTCATAGCCTTTTGCTCTGTCTATGTTTGCTGCAGAATGCAGCACTCATGGAAAAAACAGAAACAAGGAGGAATAAAGTATTCCTCCTCATTATGCCATGCTAACACCACCCCGGAGGTGTCGTTAGTTTTTGGTGCTGCCACAGATTTACACTTTCTTGTAACTCTGGGGCAGCAACAAAAGCAATGGGTGTTGCGGTGGAATACCCACAGCAACTCACATTGCATGCCCCTGTGATGCAAAAAACTACATCACAGGGGCCCATATTTACAAGGTGGTGTTAAGCCACAGAAAGTGACTTAGGGCCGCCTTGTAAATGTGGAGCACTGCAAAGCGCCACTGGAGCAGTCACAAAAAGTGACGCTTTGGTGACACTAGGGCCTTGCAAATCTGGCCCTTAGTCTCATAATAATATAGCCATTCTTACACCCTGACACTATAAATACATATGCAAAGTGTTAAAGTCTAGTTTTAGTACAAGTAATTTATTAGTCTATTAGGTAATTAGTAAGACAGCTGTATTTAGTAGTAAACACACTGACAGAGCTAAGTGGTTCTAATATATACTTTTAAACTTTATTTCAGTAGAGGTACATGTATTTTTCATCAGAATTGTAGATATTGAGTTGTACTGGAATAAGAAGAATCTGAATGCCGGATAAGAGAAAAAGAAGAAGGAAACAGAGGAAACAATACTACCTAATTCAAACTCACAGTAAAAAGCCAGATAAGGTACAAAATGTGGACACGAAAAAAAGAACAGCTAGTAAGAGCACTGAGCACTTTCTGAAAAAAAGTATGTCAACAATTGGAAACTGAAAAAAAATGTCTACTAAAAAGAGGACATTTACATCAACTCAGAAGATGTAATAATGAAAAACCGATCTTGACTTGGAGAGAAAAACAGTTTAAGAACATAAAAGTGAAAAGTGCTATAACTAAGCAGAAACAACTTGCTGAGACTATAGTGGATAAAGCATTTATTTTCAAAAGGAACCTTTTATCCTAATATTGAAAATAATTAAGACATTAGACAAAACAGTGCTATGGTTGAGGAAAAAAATGTTAAGAAAGAGAATTGTTGACAAAACAAATTTTTGTAAAGTATTTAAAGGTGAATGGATACACACATCTAGCACAGAACCATTTGTTACTGAAGAGAGCTATGTGCAAGATAACACATGCAGTTGACACAAATTGTCATTGCTATGAAGTAAAGGATGGTAGTGCCATAGACAAAGAAGTGATAGTTTCTAGGAATGTAGAACACGTGATAGCTGAAGAAGTACAAGGAATGCGTAAACAAAATCCTGAGTACAAGTGGAAGTGTTGTAGTATCTGCACTATTCATCAAGAATCAATTGATAAATTCAAACGTTTTCTGGAGAAGTCTCAAGCAGACAATTAAGATGCTTCAAGAATTAGATCCTTGCCCAGTTGAAAGGTGCACTAACTTACAAGGCCATTCATTGGCATGGCTTTCAAACAAAGTGTGCAAAAGTACTTTCCTTTACTTTGGAATGTTAGCTGTGTATCATTCTAAAATGCACAATTTTGTTAGGTGGCTTCATTGTGTAAAAAAAACAGCTTTATATTTAGGAGATTTCAATAGAGCTCTGTTACATGGTAGTGTGACTGAAGTTAAAAAAGTTTCTAATGACATTAAGTTATATTTCTTTGAACTTGAAGAAGGTAATACAGAAACTAAGGAAGCAGCACCAAGAGATGTAGATGAAGTGGATATAGAGATTAGAACTGAAAAGCTTTCAAAGAAGATAGCAAAGTTTAATGCAGTATGTTCTGAGAAACCTGAGTATGTTTGTATTTCTTGTCGCCGTACATACTACATAAATCAAACTCATAATGTAGTTGTATTTTCAAAAACTGAGCAAGATGACAATAAGTGGCAATAATTTGGTGCATATCTATTTATAGAAGAACCTTTCGATTTAGACAGAACTGAAAGAATATGTAAGTATTGTTATGACAAATAAGAGGACAATAAAATGCTAAGTAGAGGAATTCCTAATAGATTAGAACTAATACCGATGCCAGAGGAATGTGAGCAATCAACTGTGTATAAATCAATTCTAATATAAACTATTCATCCATTTCAAACAATTGTTTGAATGGAGCCAAAAACAGGAACACTGCCACCAACAAAAGTACAAAAGGGACTAAAAGGAAGAGTTGTGTAATTACCTTTAGATTTTTTTTAAATGTTGACTATGTGGGTGTTGAGAAGGATGTAGATGAACCACTCATTATCCTTTTAAATGTAATGCACACAAAAACGCGAAAAATCTGGCAAGATTTAGTCGATGTGAATAAAGTGAAAAAAGCCACATTATAATTGAAAGAAAATAATGTTTTTACAAACATTTTAATATTTATGAAGAAGTTGCGTTGATTATGGCACACTATAGTCAAGTGGGCACACAGAAAGAGCGGATAAGCAAAAATCAGAAGAAATATATGAGCACTACAGTATTCATCCACTTCATTCAAAAAAAGTTGTTGTAGATGCTATTAACCCTTTTCAAATTAAACAAGCTAGAAAAGCTCCAATAAGTGTGGGGGAAAAAATTTAGAAGCCCGCTGTTTTCCTCAGCTATTTCTCACGGGAGTAGGCTGCTGCTACAATGGCTGACCTTGGCGAATCCCAGCAGCTGAATACAGGTCAACAAGCCTATATTCAGAGGACCCTAGGTTTTGGCAATGTATTCCCTACATATTTCATCTGTTATTTGAGAGTGACGTCAGGTTTCTCTTATGCTGTCAATCATATTCGTAAGACAGGGTCAATCTAGGAAATCTTTCTGCAAGTGAATTGGTTGATAAAATACAAGGTAAGGATGAAAATCTGGAGTACAACTTAATTAATTTGATGGCATGTCAACGTGGGACTAATGAATATCGGTACCATCATCATAGAGAACTTAAATGTATGCTTTGAAACTTAGGTCCATCTACTTGGTTTGTGATGCTTAGTTGTGCAGAGTATGCGTAAGAGAATTTACTAGTATTTCTAAGAGAAGCAAACTCTGACATTAAGGATATCCATTTGAAGACATCAGGAGAGCTTTGCTAATTCGATCCTGCTAATGTATGTACGTTTTTCAATCACAAATTTCAAGCAATGATGGCTTTTATATACAATAAACAAATCCTGCTCTAGGAGAAGTTACTGATTATTTTTTAGAAACGTACACCAGTCAAGAGGTGCTCCTCACATCACGTGCTACTATGGATAAAGGATGCACCAAAATTTTGAACTGATACTGATGAGTGTGTACTGTCTTCCATAGAACAGTCTGTTACATGTGCCATCCCAGATGAGAGTAATAACAAAACCCTACAACAGCTACTTTTCCAAACACAATGATGTGACAAGTATTGCCGCCGAAGATACAGATGTAAAGGTACATCTTATTCTGTCAAGAATCCCCAAGGTGCCTCCTGCTTTATCTGTCAGCATCCCCAGGGATTAGGGTTAAATCACATCTCTGTTCTAGGTTAAACCGTCATGTTTCTAAGTAAACGTAATGTGCTGTCTTACACAATTGATTTTATCAATGCTTGTTTTACCAATGCTTGTTTGCTAATGTGAGCAGGTGTATACATGTGCTTCTAATTGGGTGTGGTGTAGACATGTGCTTCTAATTGGGTGTGGTGACTCATCCACATGTGGAAACTCAACTGCTTTCCTGATTGGCTATAAATAGCAGAGTGAAGCATGCCTCCCTGCTTGGCTTTGTTTTGCTTCCTGATCTCAGCGTCTGATTTGGCAGTCCAGCCCCTGCTGTCACCCTCGTATTCAGGACTTTTGAGGCAATTCTTTTCTTCACCAGCTGACACCAGGAATTCCTCCTGCACTCCGGAAAAGACTGCAGCTAAGTGACTAGTATTCTCCAGGGAGTTTTTTCTTTGAGCGCTGCGCTTTCCTAGAACAGCTGGTGTATTTCAGACCTCGTATTTTGGCAGAGTGCTTATCTTCAAGAGACAAATGCATTTCTGAACATTCTACATTATTATTGTAGTTACTTGCCTAAATGTGCTTCAGGAACTCTGCTTGAGCTCAAGTACTACAAAAAGTGACAGTGCAATTTTAAAAGAGCATTTACGTCACTTTTCTTTCTCTAATAGCATAACTCTTGGAATTAAATTGTGTCATTCATTCCTGTGTTTCAGGCTTGAGGAATTTGCTTTTGAAGGGTTTTTCACACACAGAGTGAAACCAAATCAAACTGTGCCACCCTAACCGTTTAAACCAAGGGTGGACATTTGTATTTCTTGGATTGTTTTTGTTCCTTTTAGTTTAACCCTATGCATGCAGGAAAGTTATACGTGATATAATTAATGCCCTTGTTTGTCTTTCTTGTGCATGATAAGTGCAACCACAGTTCTAATTGTAGTATGCAACAGTGAATCTCTGGGAAGCCAGCCCTAGTGTCGCAGTACTTATTGTTATGGTACTCAGGTTGGGTTTTTGGTAATGCAGTGTTAGTAATTGTGCCAACAGTTATTATTATCCAAGAAAAGTGCTGGAGCATTCTGGCGTTCTTCTACCGCTCCAATGCCCATATCAGAAAGAGAAATTAATTTTCAAGGAAGTTGAGTGTGAGAAGGTAGCCTCTTTCTAGCCTTGTTACCCCTACTTTTGGCCTGTTTGTGAGTGTATGTCAGGATGTTTGTCACTGTTTTCACTGTCTCACTGGGATCCTGATAGCCAGGCCTCAGTGCTCATAGTGAAAACACTATGGTTTCAGTATGGTTGTTATGTGTCACTGGGATCCTGCTGGTCAGGACCCCAGTGCTCATAGGTTTGTGGCCTATATGTATGTGTCACTGGGACCCTGTCACACAGGGCCCCAGTGCTCATAGGTGTGCATGTATATGTTCCCTGTGTGGTGCCTAACTGTCTCACTGAGGCTCTGCTAACCAGAACCTCAGTGGTTATGCTCTCTCATTACTTTCAAATTGTCACTAACAGGCTAGTGACCATTTTTACCAATTTACATTGGCTTACTGGAACACCCTTATAATTCCCTAGTATATGGTACTGAGGTACCCAGGGTATTGGGGTTCCAGGAGATCCCTATGGGCTGCAGCATTTCTTTTGCCACCCATAGGGAGCTCTGACAATTCTTACACAGGCCTGCCACTGCAGCCTGAGTGAAATAACGTCCACGTTATTTCACAGCCATTTTACACTGCACTTAAGTAACTTATAAGTCACCTATATGTCTAACCTTTACCTGGTAAAGGTTAGGTGCAAAGTTACTTAGTGTGAGGGCACCCTGGCACTAGCCAAGGTGCCCCCACATTGTTCAGAGCCAATTCCCTGAACTTTGTGAGTGCGGGGACACCATTACACGCGTGCACTACATATAGGTCACTACCTATATGTAGCTTCACCATGGTAACTCCGAATATGGCCATGTAACATGTCTATGATCATGGAATTGCCCCCTCTATGCCATCCTGGCATTGTTGGTACAATTCCATGATCCCAGTGGTCTGTAGCACAGACCCTGGTACTGCCAAACTGCCCTTCCTGGGGTTTCACTGCAGCTGCTGCTGCTGCCAACCCCTCAGACAGGCATCTGCCCTCCTGGGCTCCAGCCAGGCCTGGCCCAGGATGGCAGAACAAAGAACTTCCTCTGAGGGAGGGTGTGACACCCTCTCCCTTTGGAAAATGGTGTGAAGGCAGGGGAGGAGTAGCCTCCCCCAGCCTCTGGAAATGCTTTCTTGGGCACAGATGTGCCCAATTCTGCATAAGCCAGTCTACACCGGTTCAGGGACCCCTTAGCCCCTGCTCTGGCGTGAAACTGGACAAAGGAAAGGGGAGTGACCACTCCCCTGACCTGCACCTCCCCTGGGAGGTGTCCAGAGCTCCTCCAGTGTGCTCCAGACCTCTGCCATCTTGGAAACAGAGGTGCTGCTGGTACACTGGACTGCTCTGAGTGGCCAGTGCCACCAGGTGACGTCAGAGACTCCTGCTGATAGGCTCCTTCAGGTGTTAGTAGCCTATCCTCTCTCCTAAGTAGCCAAACCCTCTTTTCTGGCTATTTAGGGTCTCTGTCTCTGGGGAAACTTTAGATAACGAATGCAAGAGCTCATCAGAGTTCCTCTGCATCTCTCTCTTCACCTTCTGATAAGGAATCGACTGCTGACCGCGCTGGAAGCCTGCAAAACTGCAACAAAGTAGCTAAGACGACTACTGCAACTCTGTAACGCTGATCCTGCCGCCTTCTCGACTGTTTTCCTGCTTGTGCATGCTGTGGGGGTAGTCTGCCTCCTCTCTGCACCAGAAGCTCCGAAGAAATCTCCTGTGGGTCGACGGAATCTTCCCCCTGCAACCGCAGGCACCAAAAAGCTGCATTACCGGTCCCTTGGGTCTCCTCTCAGCACGACGAGCGAGGTCCCTCGAATCCAGCAACTCTGTCCAAGTGACTCCCACAGTCCAGTGACTCTTCAGCCCAAGTTTGGTGGAGGTAAGTCCTTGCCTCACCTCGCTGGGCTGCATTGCTGGGAACCGCGACTTTGCAAGCTACTCCGGCCCCTGTGCACTTCCGGCGGAAATCCTTCGTGCACAGCCAAGCCTGGGTCCACGGCACTCTAACCTGCATTGCACGACTTTCTAAGTTGGTCTCCGGCGACGTGGGACTCCTTTGTGCAACTTCGGCGAGCACCGTTTCACGCATCCCCGTAGTGCCTGTTTCTGTCACTTCTCCGGGTGCTACCTGCTTCAGTGAGGGCTCTTTGTCTTGCTCGACGTCCCCTCTCTCTGCAGGTCCAATTTGCGACCTCCTGGTCCCTCCTGGGCCCCAGCAGCGTCCGAAAACGCCAAACGCACGATTTGCGTGTAGCAAGGCTTGTTGGCGTCCATCCGGCGGGAAAACACTTCTGCACGACTCTCCAAGGCGTGGGGGATCCATCCTTCAAAGGGGAAGTCTCTAGCCCTTGTCGTTCCTGCAGTATTCACAGTTCTTCAGCCTAGTAAGAGCTTCTTTGCACCAACCGCTGGCATTTCTTGGGCATCTGCCCATCTCCGAGTTGCTTGTGACTTTTGGACTCGGTCCCCTTGTTCCACAGGTACCCTCAGTCAGGAATCCATCGTTGTTGCATTGCTGATTTGTGTTTTCCTTGCATTTTCCCTCTAACACGACTATTTTGTCCTTAGGGGAACTTTAGTGCACTTTGCACTCACTTTTCAGGGTCTTGGGGAGGGTTATTTTTCTAACTCTCACTATTTTCTAATAGTCCCAGCGACCCTCTACAAGGTCACATAGGTTTGGGGTCCATTCGTGGTTCGCATTCCACTTCTGGAGTATATGGTTTGTGTTGCCCCTATCCCTATGTTTCCCCATTGCATCCTATTGTAACTATACATTGTTTGCACTGTTTTCTAAGACTATACTGCATATTTTTGCTATTGTGTATATATATCTTGTGTATATTTCCTATCCTCTCACTGAGGGTACACTCTAAGATACTTTGGCATATTGTCATAAAAATAAAGTACCTTTATTTTTAGTATAACTGTGTATTGTGTTTTCTTATGATATTGTGCATATGACACTAAGTGGTACTGTAGTAGCTTCACACGTCTCCTAGTTCAGCCTAAGCTGCTCTGCTAAGCTACCATTATCTATCAGCCTAAGCTGCTAGACACCCTATACACTAATAAGGGATAACTGGGCCTGGTGCAAGGTGCAAGTACCCCTTGGTACTCACTACAAGCCAGTCCAGCCTCCTACATTGGTTGTGCAGCGGTGGGATAAGTGCTTGAGACTACTTACCACTCTTGTCATTGTACTTTTCATGAGAGAAAAATATACAAAATAAGGTCAGTGTATATACACATAGCCAAAAAGTTTTGCATTTCCTCTTTTCACTCTTTTCTAAGTGCTGAAAAGTACTTCTAAACTTTCAAAAAGTTCTTAAAAGTTTAAAAAGTTTTTTCTGTCTTTCCAAAAAGTTCTGAAAACGTTTTTTTCTTTGTCTATCACTTTAACTCTCTCTAAAAATGTCTGGCACAGGCCAAAATGTTGAACTGTCCAAACTTGCATATGATCACCTTAGCTGGAAAGGAGCAAGGAGTCTCTGCATAGAGAGAGGTTTGAGTGTAGGGAAGAATCCTTCCTTAGAACTGTTAATTAACATGCTTAGAGTACAGGATAAGGCCATAAGTGCCCAATCTGGTGAAAAAGCAGCTAATGGTTCACAATCTGATCCAGGGACTCCCCCAGGAAAAGGTTCAGGAAAGAAACTTCTCAGCCTGCCCATTACTAGACAGTCTAGCATAGTTGGTACAGAGGTTGAATCACACCATACTGATGGTGTGCTCTCACATTATAATGTTAATCAAGCTGTTAGAGTGCCCTCTGTAAGGGACAGGTCTCCTTCTGTTCATTCCCATCATACCTCTGTATCTAGAAATGTCCCTCCCACCCACCCTGATGACAGATTGTTAGAAAGGGAGCTCAATAGATTGAGAGTGGAGCAAACCAGACTGAAGCTCAAGAAGCAACAGCTGGATTTGGATAGACAGTCTTTAGAAATAGAGAGGGAAAGACAGAAGTTGGGTTTAGAAACCCATGGTGGCAGCAGCAGTATTCCCCATAGTCATCCTGCAAAAGAGCATGATTCCAGGAATCTGCACAAGATAGTTCCCCCTTATAAGGAGGGGGATGACATTAACAAGTGGTTTGCTGCACTTGAGAGGGCCTGTGCTGTACAGGATGTCCCTCAAAAGCAGTGGGCTGCTATCCTATGGCTATCATTTAGTGGAAAGGGTAGGGATAGACTCCTTACTGTGAAAGAAAGTGATGCCAATAATTTTACAGTTCTTAAGAATGCACTCCTGGATGGTTATGGCTTAACCACTGAACAGTACAGGATAAAGTTCAGAGAGACCAAAAAGGAGTCTTCACAAGACTGGGTTGATTTCATTGACCAGGCAGTGAAGGCCTTGGAGGGGTGGTTACATGGCAGTAAAGTTACTGATTATGAAAGCCTGTATAACACAATCCTGAGAGAGCATATACTTAATAATTGTGTGTCTGATTTGTTGCACCAGTACCTGGTAGACTCTGATCTGACCTCTCCCCAAGAATTGGGAAAGAAGGCAGACAAATGGGTCAGAACAAGGGTGAACAGAAAAGTTCATACAGGGGGTGACAAAGATGGCAATAAGAAGAAAGATGGTGAAAAATCTCAAGATAAGCATGGGGATAAGGGTAAAACCAAAGATCCCACTTCAAATCTTAAACACTCTTCAGAGGGTGGGGATAAAACAAATTCTTCCTCTTCTTCCCAACCTGCACACATTAAAAAGCCTTGGTGCTTTGTGTGTAAAAACAGAGGCCATAGGCCAGGGGATAAGTCCTGTCCAGGTAAACCCCCTGAGCCTACCACCACTAATACATCAAGCTCTAGTGCCCCTAGCAGTAGTGGTACTAGTGGTTGGACTGCTGGCAACAGTCAAGCAAAGGGTGTAGTTGGGTTCACTTATGGGTCCATAGTGGAAACTGATGTAATCAGTCCCAAGACAGTTCCTGTTACACCTAGTGGCATTGGCCTTGCCACACTGGCTGCTTGTCCCCTTACAATGGATAAGTACAGGCAGACAGTTTCAATAAATGGTGTTGAGGCCTTGGCCTACAGGGACACAGGTGCCAGTTTCACTTTGGTGACTGAAAACCTAGTGCCTCCTGAACAACACATCATTGGACAACAGTATAAGATTATTGATGTCCATAACTCCACTAAGTTTCTTCCCTTAGCTATAGTTCAGTTTAGTTGGGGTGGAGTTACTGGCCCTAAGCAGGTGGTGGTATCACCTAGCTTACCTGTAGACTGTCTCTTAGGTAATGACCTAGAGGCCTCAGGTTGGGCTGATGTAGAGTTTTATGCCCATGCAGCCATGCTGGGCATCCCTGAGGAATTGTTCCCTCTTATTTCAAGTGAAATGAAAAAGCAAAGGAGAGAAGGCCTGAAAACTCAGGATCCCTCTCCATCAACAGGTAAAAAGGGTATCACAGTATCCCCTAACCACCCTACCATTCAGGATACTATTCCTGTGGTGGGAGAAACCTCTCCTGGGGTGGCACCTGTTCCAAGGGAATCATCAGCTGGCATAGCTGGACTCCTTGAGGTAGAAGTACCTCTCTGTGGGATAACTAACATTGGTGACAAAAAGAGCACCATTTTAGTTAACATGGAGCATCCCTCCAACCCTCCCAGAGAAACTTTAGTGCAGAAACCCTGTACTGCCTCACAACACTTAGGACAGCATCCCTGCCCTAGTGTGGAGCTCATAGGACAGCATCCCTGCCCTGCTCCAACTCAAGAGAAACAGCATCCCTGTTCTCTCTTCCAGCCAAATGGACAAAGTTTTTGTCCAGCTATGGCTTTACTGTGACAGCATCCCTGTCTGGCATTTCCATCATTACAAATAGGTTCAGTGGATAATTCCCACTGCTCTAAACTAAAACTTACTGATAGAAACTCTGAAAATACATCTTCACATTGTTGGTTAGCTAAAAAACTTCAAACAGGGTGGTTTACATCCCCACAGGGAAGTAACCATATAGTGGATGATAAAGGGAGTAACCAGTCTATTGCAGAGCTACTCTCTACTTATCACCACTTAGACAATAAAGTCTCAACTGGCCAAGGTTAGCCTTATTGTCCTTCGTTTGGGGGGGGGGGGGTTGTGTGAGAAGGTAGCCTCTTTCTAGCCTTGTTACCCCCACTTTTGGCCTGTTTGTGAGTGTATGTCAGGATGTTTGTCACTGTTTTCACTGTCTCACTGGGATCCTGATAGCCAGGCCTCAGTGCTCATAGTGAAAACACTATGGTTTCAGTATGGTTGTTATGTGTCACTGGGATCCTGCTGGTCAGGACCCCAGTGCTCATAGGTTTGTGGCCTATATGTATGTGTCACTGGGACCCTGTCACACAGGGCCCCAGTGCTCATAGGTGTGCATGTATATGTTCCCTGTGTGGTGCCTAACTGTCTCACTGAGGCTCTGCTAACCAGAACCTCAGTGGTTATGCTCTCTCATTACTTTCAAATTGTCACTAACAGGCTAGTGACCATTTTTACCAATTTACATTGGCTTACTGGAACACCCTTATAATTCCCTAGTATATGGTACTGAGGTACCCAGGGTATTGGGGTTCCAGGAGATCCCTATGGGCTGCAGCATTTCTTTTGCCACCCATAGGGAGCTCTGACAATTCTTACACAGGCCTGCCACTGCAGCCTGAGTGAAATAACGTCCACGTTATTTCACAGCCATTTTACACTGCACTTAAGTAACTTATAAGTCACCTATATGTCTAACCTTTACCTGGTAAAGGTTAGGTGCAAAGTTACTTAGTGTGAGGGCACCCTGGCACTAGCCAAGGTGCCCCCACATTGTTCAGAGCCAATTCCCTGAACTTTGTGAGTGCGGGGACACCATTACACGCGTGCACTACATATAGGTCACTACCTATATGTAGCTTCACCATGGTAACTCCGAATATGGCCATGTAACATGTCTATGATCATGGAATTGCCCCCTCTATGCCATCCTGGCATTGTTGGTACAATTCCATGATCCCAGTGGTCTGTAGCACAGACCCTGGTACTGCCAAACTGCCCTTCCTGGGGTTTCACTGCAGCTGCTGCTGCTGCCAACCCCTCAGACAGGCATCTGCCCTCCTGGGCTCCAGCCAGGCCTGGCCCAGGATGGCAGAACAAAGAACTTCCTCTGAGGGAGGGTGTGACACCCTCTCCCTTTGGAAAATGGTGTGAAGGCAGGGGAGGAGTAGCCTCCCCCAGCCTCTGGAAATGCTTTCTTGGGCACAGATGTGCCCAATTCTGCATAAGCCAGTCTACACCAGTTCAGGGACCCCTTAGCCCCTGCTCTGGCGCAAAACTGGACAAAGGAAAGGGGAGTGACCACTCCCCTGACCTGCACCTCCCCTGGGAGGTGTCCAGAGCTCCTCCAGTGTGCTCCAGACCTCTGCCATCTTGGAAACAGAGGTGCTGCTGGTACACTGGACTGCTCTGAGTGGCCAGTGCCACCAGGTGACGTCAGAGACTCCTGCTGATAGGCTCCTTCAGGTGTTAGTAGCCTATCCTCTCTCCTAAGTAGCCAAACCCTCTTTTCTGGCTATTTAGGGTCTCTGTCTCTGGGGAAACTTTAGATAACGAATGCAAGAGCTCATCAGAGTTCCTCTGCATCTCTCTCTTCACCTTCTGATAAGGAATCGACTGCTGACCGCGCTGGAAGCCTGCAAAACTGCAACAAAGTAGCTAAGACGACTACTGCAACTCTGTAACGCTGATCCTGCCGCCTTCTCGACTGTTTTCCTGCTTGTGCATGCTGTGGGGGTAGTCTGCCTCCTCTCTGCACCAGAAGCTCCGAAGAAATCTCCCGTGGGTCGACGGAATCTTCCCCCTGCAACCGCAGGCACCAAAAAGCTGCATTACCGGTCCCTTGGGTCTCCTCTCAGCACGACGAGCGAGGTCCCTCGAATCCAGCAACTCTGTCCAAGTGACTCCCACAGTCCAGTGACTCTTCAGCCCAAGTTTGGTGGAGGTAAGTCCTTGCCTCACCTCGCTGGGCTGCATTGCTGGGAACCGCAACTTTGCAAGCTACTCCGGCCCCTGTGCACTTCCGGCGGAAATCCTTCGTGCACAGCCAAGCCTGGGTCCACGGCACTCTAACCTGCATTGCACGACTTTCTAAGTTGGTCTCCGGCGACGTGGGACTCCTTTGTGCAACTTCGGCGAGCACCGTTTCACGCATCCCTGTAGTGCCTGTTTCTGTCACTTCTCCGGGTGCTACCTGCTTCAGTGAGGCTCTTTGTCTTGCTCGACGTCCCCTCTCTCTGCAGGTCCAATTTGCGACCTCCTGGTCCCTCCTGGGCCCCAGCAGCGTCCAAAAACGCCAAACGCACAATTTGCGTGTAGCAAGGCTTGTTGGCGTCCATCCGGCGGGAAAACACTTCTGCACGACTCTCCAAGTCGTGGGGGATCCATCCTCCAAAGGGGAAGTCTCTAGCCCTTGTCGTTCCTGCAGTATTCACAGTTCTTCAGCCTAGTAAGAGCTTCTTTGCACCAACCGCTGGCATTTCTTGGGCATCTGCCCATCTCCGAGTTGCTTGTGACTTTTGGACTCGGTCCCCTTGTTCCACAGGTACCCTCAGTCAGGAATCCATCGTTGTTGCATTGCTGATTTGTGTTTTCCTTGCATTTTCCCTCTAACACGACTATTTTGTCCTTAGGGGAACTTTAGTGCACTTTGCACTCACTTTTCAGGGTCTTGGGGAGATTTATTTTTCTAACTCTCACTATTTTCTAATAGTCCCAGCGACCCTCTACAAGGTCACATAGGTTTTAGGTCCATTCGTGGTTCGCATTCCACTTCTGGAGTATATGGTTTGTGTTGCCCCTATTCCTATGTTTCCCCATTGCATCCTATTGTAACTATACATTGTTTGCACTGTTTTCTAAGACTATACTGCATATTTTTGCTATTGTGTATATATATCTTGTGTATATTTCCTATCCTCTCACTGAGGGTACACTCTAAGATACTTTGGCATATTGTCATAAAAATAAAGTACCTTTATTTTTAGTATAACTGTGTATTGTGTTTTCTTATGATATTGTGCATATGACACTAAGTGGTACTGTAGTAGCTTCACACGTCTCCTAGTTCAGCCTAAGCTGCTCTGCTAAGCTACCATTATCTATCAGCCTAAGCTGCTAGACACCCTATACACTAATAAGGGATAACTGGGCCTGGTGCAAGGTGCAAGTACCCCTTGGTACTCACTGCAAGCCAGTCCAGCCTCCTACATTGAGTACACTAACTCTACTATCACTCTGTCAACAAAGACCTGCCCCCCGAAGATACAGGTACCTGGCTGGACCAGCAAGATGTGGCAGTGCTTTGTCTCTTTCTCTTCCACTCCCCCTTTCCTTTTGGGACACCTGCCGGGGTTTCTGTGTCCACCAGGAAGTGCCGAGAGGTGTTCCAGGAGGTCGAGGGCATACCATCGCCCCTGCAGACATCCTGCTTTTCAGGTGAGTGGCCCCGTCTCAACATACAAGATATTGTTTGGGATTTCCAAGGCCCATCATTTCCAAGGGAACAGCTACTTATATTCAATGAGGCATACACTGACAAGAAAATCACCAAAGCATACATATAATCTAAAAAGACCAGAGGCCTACAAATACATTAATGATTGCAATCCTTTCATTCTGAACATATGGAATGCAAATTTGAACATACAGTTTTCTGCGGACAATTCCATTGCTGTTGCTAGCTATGTTACTCAATACATCACAAACTCGGAGAAACAGAAATGAAGGAAATGTGTGAGGAGATTTCAGCAGAGAAATCTTTATTATAGAAACTATAGAATTTCATCTTGAAAATGTTCTCTAATAGGGAGATAATCTCCTTTGAGTGTTGTGACAGGTTGAGTTCAGCTAGCCTGTACTTGAAATCTAGAGGAATTGTTTGGGTTAGTCTAGGACTTACCAACATGCGCAACGGAGTCTTGAAGCCTTTCCCAGAAATTCAGTACCTATCGGAGTTTGATCGGGAGAGCACAGATATTGTGAGAACAAACCTGTTTGACACCTACTATCCAAGAAGAAGTCCACACCTTAAAAATGTGTGTCTTTACAAACTTCTGCAACACTATAGGTACAAAAACATTGTGTCAGAAAACATTGATAAATGCAAATATGCTGTAGTTGGTTACGATGGCAGTTTCATTTGGCATGCAAAAAGTAGCTTAATAAACCATAGAAAACGTACTTGTCAAACTAGTGAGAAAAAATAATTTTTCAACTTAGCACTTGCTATGAAGAGTCTTTCAGTGCTGTAAAAGATAGCATGGAGTGTCCAATATTTCCAAACTACCTAAAAAGTTTAAATGAAGAAATTGAACAAGAGGAGACAATTGCTACTGAGATAGCAAAGGACAGCTTACAAAGCAGCTATAGTTCTGGACCTCTTAGTCAAGACCCTCTTGGTCAGCCAATAATTGAATGAATGATTTGGAAACAGCCATGCAACAAGCAAGAGAAGAAAATGTTGCCTTGCAACAGTTAGTAGAACAACTAAATGATGAGCAGAAAGAATTATATATGGAAGTGAAATAAAAAACATAGAGCACAGATTCATACATGAAAAAAATTATTGCAAGTGTTCAAGTTTTAAGCCAAATGTTTCATATATTAGTGGACAAGCTGGCACTGGGAAAAACGTTTTAGTTCAAGTTCTAACCACATATCTATATAAGACTACACACACTATTTTGTTATGCATTATAACCTCGCCTACTGGATTAGCTGTACAGAACATCAAATGAATTACCTTACATTGTCTACTTATGCTACGTGTCCAACAAAACAATAAAGTGGAGTATCAAAAGTTATCTGGTGAGGCTTGTAACGAAGTTGCCAGAGTGTTGAAGAAATTTAAACTTTTAATCATTCATGAGGTGTGCCTGATCTTAAATGTAATGCTTGCTTTTGTGCATTTGAGAATGAAACAGATATTAAAGACTGAGTACGATGTACTTTTTTGAGGAAAACATGTAACTGTTTTTGGTGATTTATTGCAACTTACCCCATGAAAGGACAGCCTGTATTCAAGATACTCTTCCATGAATAAACTTGTAATTCTTTAGGAAGCATTGGAAATGTAAACATTTGGTTGAATTTCCTGTACAAAGAACTATTTAGAAATATATTTCAAGCATCTGATATGCAGTATGGAAATATTTTGAAGGCATCAGAGTAGGAATACTGTCAGTAGAAGGAAAAGGTTGTTTTGAAACGTGACTCATAAACAATATATTTCCTTCCAAAAAATCTGCAGCACAGCTAATGTTTGAATTTATGCAAGAACAAAAATCCATTGACTGTCTAATGACTACTCTTCTTGAATGCATTTCTTCCAATGAAGAACTGCTGTAACTGGAAAAAGAACATATACTGAATCTCACAGCAGCTGATAAAATGAAACACCAAGGAGTAACAATAGTGTTGAATGAAAAACTACAGTCAAAATTGGATTCTTTGGAAAAGTCTGTTTTCAAAACTGGGGGATTTGAAAAGTGTCTACTTGTTTGTAAGAACTGCAGGGTGATTTTGCATCGAAATTGCAATGTTGAAAAAAGGTTAGTTAATGGAGCCCTGGACAAAATAATTGATTTAATTTTGTATCCTATTAGAAATGATGTTGAATTCCTGGTAATTAAATTTGATGACTTGAAGGTGTAAAACAGATCTTAAGGTCTGTTGCCAGTGGCGTAACAAAACTGGAAGGGGCCACCCTGCATAGAACATGGAGGGGTCCCCGTCTGGACTCACACAGACCAGATGCTGTGCTGAGGGGGCCCTTTGGAGCTCAGGTTCGCCGCTGCACCATGGGGGCCCTAAGGGACTTTTTTACACCACTATCTGTTACGTAGCTATCTGTGGCTTGTATGTTCATAGACAGCAGTTTCCAATATCTTTAGTATATGCTGTAACAATTCATAAGTCTCAAGGGCGAAGTATAGATGCTGCATTTATAACATTGGGAGCACTGTATTCAATGAAGGTATGTCATATGTAGCATTGTCACGGGTTAAAACTTTGTTTGGTTTGTATCTCATAGAGTTTGATGACAGTAAAGTAAATGCTGATTCGAGTTGTGTGATGGAGTATAACTGCTTGAGAATCCTTTATGCTCCTCATTTAGGACAGTACCCAGTTTATGAAAAGCCTAGAATATTACCAAAAGGAAAGATTTTGAAGGATCGTACTGACGTTCCTGATAAAAAGAGGCAAAAAGGAAAAGAAAGAAGTATTGGAGAAAAACAATAGTAACAATGCTGGTGAAATTGTAGTTTACCAGTTCTCAAATGTCTCTGGAGTCAGCTGCTATGCCAATGTAGTTCTCAAGTCACTATTTCTTACTCTTGGATGGAAACCACAGACGTAGGCCCTCATTATGAGTTTGGCGGTCTTGTTGCAAGACTGAAGCAGTTGTGGGCACCAAAAAAAAACCATTGAGTCCACAAAGTAAACAGCCGAAAAATAGCCACAAATCCGACACCACCAGGACAAAAGAGGGCGGGGAAGAGGCAGTTGCACCACCAGCGCTGCCACGGCGACAACTTCCCACCCACAAGATTATGACCCACAAATCAGCACAGCGGTCCATCCATGGTGGAACACCATTGGTGGTCCGAACCGCAGCGCTCAGAACTCATTCCTGTCAGAACACACCACCACATTGGATTGTTCGAATACCGCACACCTGAGAGACGTACACACACCAAACACACCTACTCACTGCAATATATAACCCCACACACACATACCTTTTGCAACTAGAAAAACACACACTGACAGTGAGGAGTGCACAAACGGAGGACAAAGCACTGTAACACCATAGCCACCATCACACTTCACACTCATCACACAACACACAACTTCACCAGCATCACAATACACACATTGCTACTGCACACAAACACACAAACAACCAGCACACACAACAAAACACACCCCACACTGCACCCTTGCACACAACACACACCACCACCCACAACACAACCACCATGTCGCGTCAAAAGCACCCAAGCTTCACAGACGATGAGCTGAGGGTTAGCATGGATGAAATCATCAGGTAGAGCCACAGCTGTTTGATGCACAGGTCCAGCAAACGTCCATTGCCAGGAAAATTGAGTTATGGCAGCAAATTGTCGATAGGGTCAACTCAGTGGGAAACCCTCCACGCATAAGGGAGGTAATTAGGAAGAGGTAGAACGACCTATGGGGGAAGGTCCGTTCCATGGTATCTAGGCTCCAGATAGCCGTTCACAAGACTGACGGTGGGCCCTCACCACCTCCCCCATAAATTTGCATTGTGGGAGGAGAAGGTCTTAGCAATCATGCATCCTATGTGCCTGACTGGAATACCTGAAGGGCTGGAGTCTGTTAAGGGACCATCACTCCCCTAGCACTAAGTACACCTGTACAGCACACCCCTCACCACCCTATCACTCCCCAAGTCACTGCATCTACCACTCCACTTCACACCAAATCACCTAATACCCCTCCCCTGCATGCCACACCATCACTCTGCCACAATGCCCACACAGTCCCACCCAAGTGCAGGGATAGCACTGCCAAGAACAATCACTACAACTCCCACAAAGCACCCCCTCATCCACAGCAATACCTGCTAACAGTACTGCACAGTACAACTCCTGCATGTACAATCATTACACCCCCCCCACAACAACTGGATGCTTAGAATGAAGACCAGCTAATGGCAATGACAACAATTTAATCCCCATGCTCCCAACATCCAATGTAACGTGTCATCTCGCTTACAATCCACTATCCACCAACAATGCCTGCAGTGGTGCATTTGTCAGTGCCATGACTGAAAATCAAGTTAAGCCACTGTATGCATCAGACAAACAGACAACCAATCACAACTACACCAGATAACAATCTTCTACTCCTTTCACAGGTACCCCAGCCACTGACACCATGGAGACAATGCCAGAGACTGCCAGCCCTCCCAGGATGAAGGCCCCAGTGACGAATATGCCTCAGGATGCCTTGACAGTGACAACCTACCTGGCCCTTCGGGCACAACTGGTTAGTCCACCACTCCCAACCTCACCCTGCCCACATCCAACCCTCCCCATCTTGTGGCAATTACAGCACAGCCAACCACTCATTCCCAAACCTGTGTCACAAGAACTGGGCAATCAGTTGTGTGCCCACAGTACAGGGTCCAAAGTTTAACCCACAATCACAAGACAATCAAGGTTCTGGTGATGTTGGGAGTGGGCACATCGTGCCTCTGGCACAGGCATATAGGGTCAGGGGGCATGGGAGGGTACCTGTGGGCCTGAGGAAGGGACAGCCAAGGGACCCGACTTACCACGAGGTCATCTCCCAAGTCCTTGGAGCATGCTCACAATCCCAGGACAAGAAGGGACAAATTCTCAACATCTGTGGGGAAAACCAAAGGCTGCAGAGGGAATACGATCAGTAGACCATGCATCAGTGGCAGGCACTCAATGCCTTCATGGCCACCAATGCAGGGATGCTGAGGGACCTCACCAACATCCTGAGTCTCACCTCCACCCACCAGCAGGCCCCTTCCACTGGTACCCCCTTATCAGAGCCATCTACGTCAGCGGCAACCAGTGGACTGGAGGGCCTGCCAGGGGACCCACAAGCCACTGACACCCCTCCCTCTGTAGCTGAGGAACCCCCCGCAAACATGGTCATCCATCCAGGCATCCAGCTGGAGCACTTGCCAAGACCAATACCATTGCCAGGAAGTGAACTTCTCCTGAACATTCTCCCTTGTGTGCCACTGACACACCCTGTTGACTGTTCATTGTCAGCTCTCACCTTTTCAGATGACCCTTGGACACTGGACCTGTACTACCTACAGTTATGCCATCTACTCTGATGAAAACATCCACTATGACCCGACTCATCAAATATAGGAAATATGCGCACAATAAACACTGTAGAGCACAGGATATCCATTTGTGTCTTTATTGTATGATGTGGAAATGTGAGTAAAACAAAATGTCATGTGCTGTAACACCCATCAACCTACAGCCAGTGCAAATCACAGTAGAGGGAGACATCCACCTCAGGGAACATAGGAGATTTCACATTAGACTTCTGAAGGAGAGTTATCAGTCTAGCCACACACCAGAGTAGATTCTGTCATCCAATCTGTAAAAAGGACAAAACAGGGACACAAATCAGGATATGAGCCATGGTGCCACCCTATGCACATATGCAGTAATTTGTAGCAGTGCCCCTTGTGCTTTGGCAAGGAAACAGGACACAACACATTACACCTCTACATCACGAAACACAAGAATGACAACCAAAAACCTGTAGCTGACATCTGGAATGGGCTCAGCACAACACCTGCAACTGTTAGCAGACCCAACTTGCCATGAAAGGCTCAGACAACAGTTAGGATATGAAAGGAAATGCTGTACAGAACCCATAGTTTCATACACTTCTGGACAGGACATGACATGACACATAGGACACTACAGGACTGTCCTCAGTAGATGTCAAAATACCAACCTGCATATGGTACAAATGGCAGTGTTTAGACCACTGACAATGCTCATGACATAAACTCAGTTGTCTATCACCACCCACATATGGGAAGTGTCAAAGTGACACCCCGACTCAGATACCTGGCCAGGAGTGGCTGTATATTGAACCCAAGTGCAAATATTTCACCTGCTACATTACACACACAACATTCCTGTATGTCATTGGAAGTACTGATTGATCAGCTCCGTCCTAGACTCTGCTGCACCATCATGATCTGCCTCCTCATCACTTTCCATGTGTTCATCACCACCCACTGGTTCAGCGGCCATCTCCTCATCTGTCAGTAATGGGATCTGACGTCTGAGTGCCAGATTGTGGAGCATACTGCAGGCAACAATGATCTGGCAAACCTTTTGTGGACTGTAAAGGAGGGCACCTCCTGCGATGTTGAGACATCAGAATCCTGCCTTGAGTAGGCCAAAAGTTTGTTCGATCACACACCTCGTCCTGCCATGGACCTCATTGTAATGTGTATCAGCATCTGTGGTAGGGTACCCTACTGGTGTCAACAGCCAAGGAAGGTTAGGATATCCTGAGTCACCTGTATGAATAAAGGCAGGACCAGTTGGGAACCAAGGACAGGCACAGGAAGGTTGTGTTTACAGGTACAAAAACAGAGGCACATATCCACACTGATAGCTACCAATGATCCAAGCCCTCTCTCTTTGTAGACGAACCATCATGTGTGGGACATTGCTGTTCCTCAATATGTAGGCATTATGGACAGATCCCGGAAACTTGGCAGTCACTTGGGAGATGTACTAGTCCACCAAACACACTACTTGCACGTTAATGGAGTGAATGTTTTTCTGGTTATGATAGACCTGTTTGTTGACCCTTGGAGGAAGCAAAGCAATATGGGTGCCATCAATAGCACCAATCGCATGAGGGATGTGTCCCAGCTCAGACAAGTCCACCTTCACAGTGGGCAAATCTGCAGGTTGGGGGAACCTGATGTAACTGTCCAGGTGTTTTTGGAAAGCTGACAGTACATCCCACAACACAATGCTGATCATGGGCTGTGACATCCCTGCAGCCACGCCCACTGTGACCTGGAGGTACCCTATGGCAAGAAAGTGCAGCACCAACAAAACTAGGAGCATGGGAGGGATGGCATAGGGATTGCGGATGGCAGGAAGTAGATCAGGCTCTAACTGAGTGCAGAGCTCCATGATGGTGACACGATTCAGATGATAGATCTGCACGATGTATCTCTCTAACAAGGTAGTGAGGTCAACTAACGGACAGTACACAGGTGCATTTCTCCTTATCCTCATTACTTGGTATCTAGGATGTAGAGGAGAAAATGTAGCATATGATGAGCACTCCCAAAATGTTAGCAGGTCAGTATTTCATGCAACACACTAAACAATGCAGACATGCCTGAACGGGTGACAGTTACATCATTGTGTATGCAGGAGTGCCATTAATACTGTTGATGGCCCTGTACATGGTTTGTGCCACCCAATACATGTGTTATGTTCCATGTCCTGTGCACATATGTGCCCCGCATGGGCCATGCATGTAGATATGACAGTGATCTAGGGTGCAGCACTCTCTACGGTATGGCATGTAATAGCAAATGCACTTCAGGTGACATCCGTGTTGAATGTCACATGATGTATATACATGGGCCTGTGCAGAATTGTGGACATTTCACTCTCATGACGCACTTACATTTAATGTAAAATCCCATTACCTGTAAGTGAAATCAAATCAAATCAAATCATTAACATTTATAAAGCGCGCTACTCACCCGTGCGGGTCTCAAGGCGCTAGGGGCAAGGGGTTACTGCTGCTCGAAGAGCCAGGTCTTGAGTAGTCTCCGGAATGCGGAGTGGTCCTGAGGATGGTGGGGAGGCTGTTCCAAGTCTTGGCCGCCAGGTAGGAGAAGGACCTCCCACCCGCCGTGGAGTGGCAGATGCGAGGGACGGTGGCGAGAGCGAGGCTGGTGGAGCGGAGAAGACGGGTGGGAGCGTAGAAGCTGAGGCAACGGTTGATGTATTCTGGTCCCTTGTTGTGGAGGGCTTTGTGTGCGTGGGTGAGGAGACGGAAGGTGATCCTTTGGCTGACGGGAAGCCAGTGCAGGGGTCTTCTGGTGTGCGGAGATGTGGCTGTTGCGGGGTATGTTGAGGATGAGGTGGGCGGAGGCGTTTTGAATTCGTTCGAAATGGTTAACATTGCTGCCTATGGGTGATTGGGGCCAATGAGGATCACTGCCAGTGGCGACGGTCCTGTACGCGGCGGCGGTGACTGCCATTTTCTGCCTCCTATCTCACTTGACTCTTGACACTCGTGTAAGCAAGACCTCCACTATGTGAGCTGCTGTGTACTGTCTCTGGGAGTCAACATGCCACGTCCTGCAGGTGATAGGGCTCAAGCTTTCACACAGGAGGAGTTGGAGAAGCTTGTGGACGGGGTCCTACCCCTGTATGGACAGCGGTATGGGGCACCAGAGGAGAAGGTGAGACCAGTTCCATTGTCCTGTGTGATAGGGGTGTGTGAAGCTGTAAGACATTACCACGCTGCATGGGGAGTTATATGCATGCAGGGGCCATGGAGTACATATGTTTGTGCTGTGAAGACACATTAGTGTGGGCTTGTGATGCGTACGATGTGAGTAGTCCACTACTGCTGATGTGTTGCCCCTCTACATTACTTTTTCCTTCTCTCTGTGTCACACATGCAGGTCAGTGCCCATCAGAATAAAGGGATATAGCGTGCCATCGCAAAACAAGTTCGGACCCCAGAGGCCCATAGTCAGCGGAGCACCCACTGCAGAAAGCGGTGGGAAGACCTGAGACGCTGGGCCCGGAAGACCTTTGAGGCCCAGCTGGTGACGTCCTCCCAACGAGGGAGGGGTGCCCCTCGGACACTGACCCCTCTAATGACCCATATTGTGGCAGTGACCTACCCTGAGATAGATGGGCGCTTGAATAACAGCCACAAGGGGATAAGTACAGGCTTACACCTCCCACATTATGGGCCTTGTTTGTGATTGGGTGCCTTACTTGTGGGCAGATGTGTGTGTGATCAGTGTTAGATGCACATTGACAATTGGAATCAGTCACCCTGCCAGGCCCTATATCGATTGTGTGTGGCAATACAATGCTGTCAGTGTCTATCCAATTGACAATTTCGATGTTGGGTGAGTGTGGACACCCTACGCATTGTGTCAGACCAGCTTCTTTCATCTGCATCAATGTTCCTGCGATGTAAGTGCTATTACATCAGTATGTGTCTCCCACTATGACTGAGGCTATCTCTATCTTGCACAGTAGCAGCCATGGACTGATTGTGGGGGTGGCACCAGGGATCCTCTATATGGATGACCTCAATGGGACAGTATTTTGGGTATGATACTTTACCATGCTGACATATGTTAACCTAAGAGTGTAGGATATGTGTGAGGAAACAACAATGGTATTCTGCTACATGTGACTCTAAGTGAGCAAATAGCACAGCAAAATCTATTGTAGCAGATAACATTTTGTGTTCTAGCCATTCCAACTATGGTATGGTAGTAGATGTGATAAGTCCCCTGGGTGGTCCCTGGAGTCTAACCCTGTTGTTCACATGTCATGCATGACATCGCCCTGGCAATCACAATGCTGCTATGCAGTGGTTCAGCCTTGACCAATTCACTAAGTCAAAATGTTCCCACTTTTGTAGGTTTATGAGCATTGCATCTTGCTATTCACAATGTGTATTTTCTGAAATGCAGTGTCATTGTAATGGAATGGCATGGCATGCCATATTGTAATTGGAGAGATCTACTTGTTGATCTGTGTTGATAGTAGGTAGGTATTGATCCTTTTCCTTCCTCTCCTCCTCTGTCTTTGTGTGCATTAGCATCATCAGGCGAAGGGACACCAGCGAGTGGGGAAGCAGCAGCCCATGGGACCCAGGAGGCTGACACCAGTGGAGCCGAGGAGACCAATGGGACAGTGGGCGGGGGGAGTGCCACAGGGGAGACGGGGTCATCTGCATCATCTTTGGATTCCTCCTCCGATGGATGCTCCCAGGTGTTGGCAGACCCATCTAGGACCAGACCTGCACCATCCTTGTCCGCCACCCCCTTACCAGCACCGCCCTCCCTGTTGCTCCCCACTCAATTGCCTGTGCCCATTTACCCAGGAGGGTGGGCATCTCCTTTACTGTAGGCACCTCTGCTCCTGCCCCAGTCAGCCCTGCTGCCCTTAGTGAGGAGGCTATTGACCTCCAGAGGTCCATCTCAGTATGTCAGGCAACCATCATGAATTCCATTCAGGGACTGGCAGCTCAGGTACTGCACAGCAATGCATTCCTGCAAGGCATTCACAGTGCTGTGGCTGGCCTGCAGAGATCCTTTCAGGCTATGGCCTCCTCGCTGACAGCAGCCAGTGTCCCTTTGTTTTCTGTCCCCCCTTGAGCTACCTCTGCCATACCCCTCTCTCCACACCCATCTAGAGCACATAGTCATCCACCTCAGCAGACACGGTTCACAGTGACAAACACAACCACCACAAGACCCACCACCGGAATGTACGCTGACAACACCCACCTACACACACAACATCCACTCCCTACACTGACCCCCACACCACCCCCTCCTTTACAGACGCTACACCACTCACACCTATTGGCACAACGCCAACACTCGCTAATCCAGCTACAAGTCCCATCTTACCCACAGTCACCGCACTTCCAGATACGCATACATCTACCATATTCACCACATCCGCACTCACCACAGCCACCAGCACCCCCACATGCAGCACATCCACCTTACCTGCAGGCACCACCCCAACAGACAATCACCCATCCACCATGTCATCTCCCTGCACCTTCTCCGCCTCCTTCCAAAACACCTACACGCCCACACTCAGACACCCAACCGGCACCCAGCACACACATGCCTTTCACCCACACACCTGCACCCAAGACACCTACATGGACACACCTCACAACCACTACCTCTCCCTCCACTTCCAAATGCTTTTCTCATGACCGCCCTTGTGTCCCTAAGAAAAGATTCCTATATGAGTTTTCCATCTTCCCTACAACTTTCCCACCCTGTGATTCTACAAAGCGCACTGTGTCTCTCCCTGACCCCAGCCTGTCCACCTTCCAGTCCTCCCTTGCCCCAACTGGTGTTGCCCGTGCCCCTCCCTCTGCCAAAGAATCAACGCACCTTAACCCTAAGCTCCCCCTCCCATGGACAAACCTAAAGAGCCTCCAACTAAAGCAATAGCCAACCCAAGCCCTTCCCAAACCCAAGGGCAAACCCAAGGACCCCCCTCCCAAACTCACAACCATCTCAACCACCAAGCCATCACCTCTGAGATGCCTGCCTACCCCCTTGATGCCTCTACTATGTGGAGGCCACTTTTCAGTCAGGAGTCAAATTGGGGCATTCACAAGTGCCATATGTGCCTGGTGGCATTTGGACTGTTTGGACTGGCCAGTTGGCCCAATTTGTACATATTATTTGTTTTTATCTATTACACCTAATATGTGTGGGCCAACCACCTGTTGGTCTCGATCGGGACATACTTGTCCTTCCTTTCCTTCATGATGGAAGTGTTGTATTTGTTGTATTTGGTTTGTGTGTGTTTTGTGGATGTGATGTGATTGTGTTGCAGCATGTCTTGTGTGGTTTCCTTGTACATTATACTTGGAGTGATGTGATGTTGTGTGGCATTGTGTGGTTGTTTTGTGTGCGTGCATGTGTGTGGTGATGGATTTGTCATGTGCATTGTGTGGACGAGGTGTGACATCTGACACATTATGTGACACTGTTTCAGTATAGATTGGTTGTGTGTGGTTGTTACATGTTGCTGTCAGTATGTGTTTTCATGTAGAGGTGTGCAGTGTTGTTCCCTGCCAATGCCTTTATGTGTTTGCGGTAGTGATGTTGTTGTGTGAGTCTGTGGTGTTGTGCATGTTTGTGTTAGACATTGGCAGTGATGACTGTGTGCGGAGTAGTGTGTGGATGGCATGTGTATGTTGACCGTGGTGTGTGTATGTTGATGTGTGTATGTGTGGCGTTACGGCTGTTTGTGTGTGTGTGGCCATTGCTAGACATCCTTGATGTGTGTGTTATGTGTGGGTGTGTTCTAAAGCCTTTCCCTCCAGTGTGTGCTAAGTGGGTGTACTTACGGTCGTTGTCTTCGTAGCTGGTTCTGGAGTTGTAGGGCAATCAGGAGCAGTGGGAAGACTTTAAGTTCAGGTTCCATGGCGGCTCTGGACAACTGGGTTCCTGAAGGTGAGTGTCTTCTTTGATACTGCTCATTTCCTCCAGGGTTTTGGTGGTGGTCATGGCGTTGTGTAATCTTTTAATATGCTTGGCGGTAACATGGTCCCTGCCGGACTAAAGATGCCGGCCGTGGTGGTCCGTCCACACTGGTGGTACTGGCAATGTATTGACTGTGTTCCACTGGGAACACCACCATGGTCATAATATGGTGGTCTTCTCCACCGGGCCTGCAGTGGTGCCACCGCCACCTCCACCGTTGCGCTCCTCAGACCGCCAAACTCACAATGAGGGCCATAGTACTAAACTGGAAATAGAGATCAGAAAGTTTGAAATAAGACAAACATCTACAGGACATAAAAAGAAAGACTGCTAAACTTTTGTTTCAAGAACAGCTGGAAAGCATTTAAAATAATAACACCACTGATATACTCTACTCCTGTTCAAATGATTACTGGACTTTATGATGTCATGCAATCTACCAAGTTTGATGTCTTCAGACAACTTTCTAACTACTACTATGATTCATACACAATAGTTAAATAGAGCTACAGTATACTTTATATAATTTAACATGTCCATGTAATAGAGTTTGTTAAATATTTGTAGTGTCATTAATAGTAATCCTAATTTAAAATAATGTGCTATGTAGTTATGTTTTTTTTTAATGTCCATATGACTGTTCCCCCATTCACTCTTCAAGGATGAGTGTCTATATGCACTTAATTTATAGTGCAAAAGTATAGAAGCTGAGAACAGTGGACAAGGGAATGTGACAAGCTTGAATATTTGTAATTTCTATACAATAGTATACATTTCTTGGGTCTTGTAATTAACAACATAATTTTTTATTACAGATTGAGAAGTTTCAATAGATAATTAATAATATGAAAGTTTAACTTTTCCTTATGTTTGTTTATTTTTACACATATCAAAGGACCTATTTATTGAAGTAATGTAGCTAACTAATTGAATCTTTCTTCATCCATAAATATACCCAAGTGCACATAGTTAATTATACTGATACACCAACACACTAATGTAAATACACTTGTGTATACAGATATGCGTACGCTAACACACTCAGAAAACACGGATGCATAATCTTATATACCCAGGCAAACACTAGTGCATACGCTGATATACTAAAGCCAACAGTGGTATATACTCTGACACATCCAGTTACTCACTCATGTACAGACTTTTGTATGCAGGCATGTATTAAGCCTGACACTGACACAACCATGAACACACTGATGCATACACTAAAACACCCAGGTACACACTGATGCATACCCTGACACACCCAAGCACATACTGATGCATACACTAAAACACCCAGGCACACACTGATACATACACAAACTCACCCAGGTACACACTGATGCATATACTAAAACACCCAGGCACACACTCATGCATACAGTTACACACCAAGGCACATACTCATTCATAAAATAATTCACTGAAAAACACACTCTTCATTTACTGACACATCCAAGAACACACTGATTCATACACTGAGACACCCAGGCACACACTGAAGCATACACTGACACACACAGACACACACTGATTCATACAGTCATATACCCAGTCACACACTGATATATAGACTCACACCAAGTCACATTCTAATACACTAACACACTCAGACACACAGTGATGCACACACTGACACACCCAAGGCCAGACTGATGCATACACTGATACATGCAGGTATGTATTAATGCAGGCACTGACCCAGATAGCACTAGTGCATACACTGACATAGCCGGGCAAACAGTGACGCATACACAAACAAACCCAGATACACACTTAACCATACACTGGCACACCTAAGTACACACTGACCTATATGCTGACATGCCCAGGCAAACACTAATGCATATACTAACACAGGTACATACTCATCCATCCACTGATATATAGCAAACACACACTGATGTATAGACTAACAGACCAAGTCACACACTAATGCATACACAAACACCCAGACATACAGTGATGCACACACTGACACACCCAGTCAGTCACTCATTCATACAGTAACATACTCAGACAAACACTGATGCATACACCAATACACCCATGTACACACTCACTCACACACCCAGGCACACCCTGACATATATGATGACATATAGAATAACACTCCCATGCAGACATTAATGCAAACAGTAACACAGCCAGGCAAACTCTTACGCATATAGTAAGGCAAGCAGGCACACATTTATGCACAGTGTCCCCATCTTACCCAAACATACACTCATATATACCCTGATACACAGGGACATACTTATCTATACACTGATACATGCCGACACATACTAGTCCTGCCACTGACACATCTAGATAGACAGTGATGCATACACTGACGCACCCAGGCACACACAAATGCATGCACAGATACACTCATGTACACACTGATGCATACACTGACACACAGTCACACACTGATGCATATACGTACACACCCAGGCACACACTGATGCTCACACTGACACAGCTAGACATACACTAATATATTGACGGATACACACACTTACACACCAATACAAACACTAATACAAATAGTACCTTTTCAACTCAAAAATAAAAACACGGACACAACTCCTTGTTGTAAATATGGCAGTTCTAAAAAAAAACTATTTTTTGAAAAAAATGTATGAAAAAAAACATGTTTTTATTTTTTGGGTGTTTTTTTTTCTTCGAAAAATGACATAATTAAAAGTCTGTAAACAATAAACTGTATGCAAAACTGGTGCATATTCAGTCTTGTAGCTGTAACATAAAGTAAACAAATTAGGAACTGTGGCTCTTAACTTTTTCGGGCATGGTAATGATGTCACCTTTTTTTTTAACAACAGGTTCCTGGCACTTGCCACAATGGATGGATATTTCCTTCAGGTCTTTGCACGAAGGTGCGATAGATATGTTTTAAACAGCAGCAGCATCAGAAGAAGAAGTAGATGGGATAGGTGCGGAAGTATCAGTGGCTCTCTCCCTAATGTTTTGCAGGTATGTAAGCTCATGGTAGCTGTCTTTCTTTTCAGTGCCTCTAGAAAGCTTCTTACCACATAGGGTGCATTACACTAACTTTGCACAGGCTTTCTTTTCAGCACTCGTGATGGTATACCATCTCCATACATCAATTTCTTTCCTGGCAGCTCCATCCTGCATCTTCCTCCTCTTCTTCCAATGCTGCAGACCTACTTGGTTCTCCATCTTCTGCCATTTTTATTTCCCAGTGAAAAATGCAGCCTTGTTCACCAGCAGAGAATACAAAAATGACTCTGTTGGGTGTGGTTTGTTTTCAAACGTTTGGTGTGGTTCTCATGAACCAATAGAAAGGCAGATTTTTTTTTTGTCAATCCCCAACAAATTTGCAGATTCGACGTATTCTGAAACTACCTTGTTGGTACAGAAATAAATACCACAATCATTTAACAGCTCTGCAATATATTGATTCTTAAAGTCAAATTTAATTCTCACATACACATTTTTTTGTTAAAATAACATGACAATTTGCAGATCTGCAGAAAATCCCTAGATTTTAAATTTTTATTTAAAAAAAATAAAACATTGATTAATGTGCAATAAACATCTTTTTTTTATAGCGCTTCCTATGTTTTTTTTTAATCAGTATAACTAACTTACTGTTTTTTACCTCTATTTGCCATATAATACAGTATTTATTCACAGTACACATCACTCTTGATTATATATTCAAATTTATATCTAAAACATCACAATACTTTTCCTTAAACAAACAAAGAAATTCACTGAAAAAAACAAAGGTTACAGGGACATTATAGTTAGGCTCATATTTTACGGTTATTGGGTCAAGCCCCTATAAGCACTGTACGGTGCACCTCCTTCACCCATGTGCAGAAGAAGTTGCCTGTAAGACCTGACCTGCAGCCAGACCCTGCGGCTAACACCCCCCAACCACACAAACCCACGCTGTGCACAGCCCTTGCGTCGTGCACGTCCGGAGTTAGCCGCAGCTTCTCTGGGTATGAGAGGGTGTATTTGGAGGTGAGAGTGACTGTCAGATTGTTTGTCTGGGTGTGAGAGTATGTGCATCGGTGTTTTAGTGGGTGCATCAATGTGTGCAAAGGTTTGTGAGTGTCTGCATGAGGGTGTCAGTGGGTCTGTGCGTGGTTGCATGAGTGTCTGAGTCGGTCTGTGAGTGGGGCCGTAAGTGTCTAAGCGGGTGTGTTAGTGGAAGAAATTGATTGAAAGAGAGATAGAAAGAGAAAGAAGTGAGAGAGAAATAGTTTTTTAGGTTATAATATCTCATATACTTAGAATGAGACATTTTTTTTATGTAACGAAAAAATTTATTTAATATATTTTTTAAAAAGTATCATTTTTTTAATTTAAAAAAAATGGTAATGAATCCAGCTGGACTCAAAATCCCTCATGGCTCAGTGTGAAGGTCTGTGACCTTCACATTGAGCTATGGGGGTTTATTTTTATTTTATTTTATTTTATTAGTCCTTATGTGCTTTCAGGGACCACAAGGGAACCTTTAAGGGCTCCCCCACAGAACCTATATATTTATTATTTATTTAAATATATATTTTTTTTAAATAAATCAAAAGCCCTTTGCGGGCAATGCGGTCCCTACTTTTTTATTTCATTTTTTTTATTTTTTATTAAAAAGCCCTGACCGGTTATCTGGCACTGCAGCTTCCCCTGCAGTGCCAATGCTTCAACAAGTATGGAGCTGCTTTGACAGCAGCTCCGTGCTTTCTGAAGCATTTCATCTCTGTCCTCTGCATGAGTGCAGGGGACAGTGATGAAACTTTGTATTTTGACAGCAGGACCTGCTTTAAAGCCCAAAGTGTTTGCTGTGGCTTGGCTGCAGCACTCCAGAGTAGCCACAGCAAACAGCTATGCACCCCTGGGACATAGTAGGGGCTGACCTGTGGCTCTATGTGGCTCCCCCTCCAATGAGAACTTAGCCCCAGGGGGTGGTGGGACCCGGGACACAATGGGCCCATAGGGACCCTCTTTATTTTTTTAAACACCACCCTGTGGTGCAGGGGGCATGTGGCCCCCACTCCAACTACAGTTTTGCCCTGAGGAGTGGTGGTTCCCGGGGCAGCGGGGGGCAGATGACCCCCCCACATATTGCAATAAGGCCCTGAGGAGGGCAGCGATGGGGCCACAGGCCACCCCGCATCCAAAAAAATGAGCCCCGGGGAGGTGGCAGTGCCTGGGGCATCAGAAGGGGGTCAGGAGGCCCCTCCCACTTTTTTTTAAAAAGGTCCCCGGGGACTTGGCTCCCAGGGGCATTAAACTCGAGAAGCACAATAGACCACACTTCATTTTTTAAACAAAATTTACAAACAGATTTGCGGATCCAATGCGTCTCTTCTCGTAAAATAAAAAAAAATGCTTTTTATTCCTGGGGGGGTCCCATTGGAACCCCACCACCGGAGCTAAGGGGTTAGGATGTTCATATCATGGCTCCTTTTGTTTTTTTTTAAACTTTATTTTTAGGCTTGGCTGAAGCTGAGTCCCAAGATGACTGACAACACTTCAACAGCTTCTGTTGTTGAAGTGTTATCAGCCAATCAGATCTCAGCACAAGATCGCTAGGGGTCCAAAATCCTTCCCTTCCCTAGATATAGAAATTAGTTTTGCCCTTAATTTCTCCAAACTACTGAACGGAATTACACCAAAATGAAAAAAAATACTCTTTATGGACCATGTCCTACCTTCCTGTCAAATTTGGTGTTATTCTGTCAAGTAGTTTTTGCGCTATTGCTGTTCAAAATCCCTATGGAAAATTAATGAGGAAAACTTTTTTGGGACCCCCCTTGTTTCTCGCCCCCTCTGACGGATCACCCCAAACCTTTCCAAGAGGCAGCTGATGGAACTAGCAAATGTTTTGGAAAGATTCATGAAGCGGCGCCAAAGATGTACGCAATTAAAAAAAAAAGTTTTATATAGAAACTAGGTTGTAACTAAAACTACCTAGTGGCACTAGGTAATATATATATATATATATATATATATAGAGATTTATACAGATATATATATATTTGCACTGAAAAATATATAAATGTAATTTATTGAGATTTATTGGTGCTCGCTTTAACCCACTGATCTTAGTTAAGTTGCTGCATTGCTTGGATCGTGGAATTATCTATTTATTGAATTATTGAAGCAGTTATGTTGTGGAACTTAAATGTTGGCAATTCATTATCCCAAGTTCAAATATATAATTTCAAAGGTGTCAAATTGGACATAGAAAAATATCTCTTGAGCACTCTCACCCGATAAGCATTATGCAAAAAGTTACAAGATAAATAATGAAAGTGTCAGAAAATACAATCAACACTTGCCAAGCATGATGCCCATTATATGATCTTCCCCATCGAGCATTTAGTAAGTGTTGTCTGCCACACAGAGAAACAATGCCTTAAAATAAAGAGGACCAGGGTCTTCTTGCTGCTGCACAGTGAGCAGAAGACCAAGAAAAATATTATTTAAATTGGCAAGGAGAAATACGAATGGAGAAAGGGACGCGTATATCAGAGTGAAGGAGGGAGGTGAGATTGGGTAAATCACTACACAGTGCGTCTTTTTCACTGTTATAATCTCAGTCTTTTTCTATTTGACATTTGTATTTTGAAACATCTTTTCCATTACTAACAATACCCATGCCCCCCTTCCATCCCCTACCCACTTTAGTATACACATATACATGATATAGAAGCACTAGGGCAAGGATACCATTTTCACAATGGCGATCCTCCCCACCACTGACAGGGGCAGTTTGTTCCCAAGTCTCACCAAGTTCGTCAGTCTAGTTACCAGTGGGTCAGTCCTGTATTGCCTCTGAATCTCCAGTGAGTGTCTAACCATGTCTCCCAGATATCTGAAAACCACTGTCTCCCATCTCAGTCCCAGAAGGGTAATTCCCACTTGTCTTCCCACAAAGTGCCCCTAGTGGAAAAAAGCAGAGACTTCTGCCTGTTCAGGCGTAGTCTTGACACCACCCTAAAGGCCTCCAGCTATGTTAGTAGGAGCGGGCCGACACTGTTGGTCTCTGTAGGCAAAATAGGGCATCATCTGCATACAGTGAATTTAAATGGGTGACCTCCCCACTCAGGTGCTAAACTCAGCCATGTCTCGACACAGCATCACCACTAAAGGCTCAAGTGCCAGGGAAAACAGCAATGGGGAGAGCTGGCAACCCTGTCATGTGCCCCTCCTTAGCTCCCAGTCCGCAGACACTGCATGTCCATTATGCACGTGAGCAGTGGAGGCTGTATACAAGAGCTTGACCCACCCAATGAACTTAGGGTCAAATCCAATTTTTTGGAGCAATAATAAGAGGTACGTCCAGTCCATGGTGTCAAAAGCTTTAGTGATATCTACTGACATCAGTGCCAGGCCCTCCTGGCGGGCGACCAACGAGTGCATTACGTGTGCCAGGCATCGTAAGTTGAAAGCTGTACTACGCCCCGGCATGAACCCACATTAGTCTTCGTGCACTAGAGACACCACCACCACCCTCCACAGTTGCTCCGCCAGCACCTTGAAGAGAATCTTGGTGTCTCTGTTGTGTATTGTGAGAGGGTGATATGCCATCGGGAACGTCTCATCACCCCCTTGTTTTGAGATCACTCATATCACCCCTTCTCTTAGGGAGTCACGCAGAAGCCCACTCTCCCCAGCCTCATGCAAGACAACCAACAGCGGTTCTGTCAGCTGCATTGCATACACCTGATAGAACTCTACCCTTACCCCTTTTCATTTTATTCAGCGTTCTTCTCAGCTGTTCAAGTTTGATATCTGCCTCTAGTTCCTCTTGCTGTGGGTCAGTCACAACCCGTAGATCCACACTATTTAGGTAGGCATTCATCAATTCGGATTCAGCTGCTGATCCGCCCCATACAGTGCCTGAAAGTGTACCCCCAGCATGTAGTTGATTTCCTTCTGTGATCTGGCCATTGTACTGTCTCACCAGGGCAAGGCTACTATGGGCTCCCTGGCTGTCTCCTGCCACAGCAGCCATGCCAGCATTTTTCCTGGTTTGTCCCTTTCCCAGTGGAGGTACTGCCTGTGGTCTTTCCACAACAGTGTGTCCAGCCTCTCCCAAGTCTCCTCAATATGCATTCGCAGTGCTATTGTTGTGTCCCCATCCTCACCTAGGCCTGCCTTTCCCCACTGGGCCTCAGCTAACTTAGGCCCTCATTAGGATCTTGGCGGTATATACCGCCTACCGCCGTGGCGACAGCCACCAAAAGATTGTCACCGCAGCTACCAGCAATCCACCACATCATGACCACAGGTGGAAATCTGGCTGTGGCCATGCCGGCGGATGGCGGTAAGGTGGCGCTGCTGCCATCAGCAACGCCACGCCACGCCAGTAGACCGCCGCTAACTGTATTTTGAGAATTAATGCGACCGGACCCACTGGATTCAGGTAAGTGGGTGCTCCGTCAGGAGAGGGGGTGGGGGGTGTTGTGTGTGTGTGTGGGTGTGTGTGTGTATGTCTGTGCATGTGTTTCTGTGGGTGTGTGTTGCGTGTTGTATGAGTGTGCATGTTTGGGGTGAGTGCATGTATGTTGAGTTGTGTGAATGCGTGTCTGCATGTATATATGTAAGTGTGTGTGGATGTGTGTGTGAATGGATGTATGCATGCGTGGATGAATGTTGGAATGAGTGTGTGTATGCGTGTGTGAAGGGAGGGGTGTGCATGAAGGGGGGGTCTGGAGACGAAGGGGGTGGGGGGAAACCTGGGGAGGGGCAGGGGGCGGGGAAGACCGCTATCAGTGACAGGGAAGGGATTCCCTGTCACTGAGAGTGCCTACCGCCATGGTTTTTGTGGCGGTAAGGATGCCACGAATACCATGGCGGTAGGCTGGGTCATAATCCTGCATGCGGGAAAGTGACGGCCGCATGGCTGGAGATTGAAGTCTCCAGCCCGGTGGTCGTTACCACCATGGCGGTCGGTGTGGTACATAACGTCAGCCTGTTGGCAGTACTTTCCTCAATATTACCGCCGACCGCCGGGGTCATATTGAGCCCCTTAGTCTCCAGTTTCGTGAGCTCACCTTGTAGCTGCTGATTAAGACCACTTACCTTACCAAAGCATTCACCCCGTATCACTGCTTTGAATTGCTATCACTGCTTCCCATTCAGCTCCCCTTCTCTCTGTGGTGCTCCAGTTGCCCACCAGATACTGGATAGAACTAACTCCAAACATCCCTGCACCCCAAATCATGCATAACCATGTTTAGTGTGTGCACCATACTTGGCAAGCAAACAGGCAAGCATCCTGTCCATAGCAGCATCAAGGACACCGTTAAAGTCTCCAGCTCAGAGGAAGTATTCTGTCACATTGTCTGTCACTAATGTCTGCAGTTGCAGATACAATTTCCTGCTGTCCATGTTGGGAGCATAGATGTTACACATAGATGTCCACACCGTCTAGTGTCCCCTGCACCAGTACATACTTTCCATACAGATCTGACTCAGACTAGATCAGCTGAAATGGCACACCTGGCACCACCTAGATTGCCACCCCTCGAGCATAATAGGAGTATGTGGATGATATCAGTTGTACCCTCCATTTCTTCTAAGCCTGTCCCCCTTGTCCTCTGTGAGGTGAGTTTCCTGCAGGCCGGTGGTACCAATTTTATGCCACTACAGAAATGATAAAACCCACCCATCCCTCCAACATTCCATAAGACTATTCTGTGTATATGTGACATATCAACTGGTGACGTTCACCCATTCTTGAAGCCCTAGTTGGTATGATCGCCTCTCCCGTGGGATCCTGTTCAACTATGTATGCAAACAATGTACTTTTCATTGATATTTAGAAGAATATTGTATGTTCCAATAAATCATCTTCCCTCCAATAAGTAATGTCCCCCTCACCCCGTTCTCTTCTACCCACCAGCCCACAACAAACTACTAAACAGTGAGCGCCCACAATCTGTGCTGTGGGAGCACATGTAACCCATCCCTCCCCCCTGTGTTATAACTGGTAGATTTGTGTCTTACTGTAAATCGTCTACCATCCCCAGTATGACAAGAACATAACCCATTACTAAGGCCCTCATTATGAACATGGAGGTCCGTTCCGCACCGCCGCCGGTAGAAACCGCCAACAGAGGAGCGGCCCGGACCGCCAAATAATGAACCAAACGAAACACACTCATCCCGCACACCACCCACCACCAGGAAAGGTGTCCCGCTGACGACGGCAGAGTCCGCCCACAGGCCGTCGGAAAGGCCCAACCCGCCATCAAATTATGAACCACCATTCCGCCGCCAGTTCCGGGGCGGGAACCACCGCCACACAAAGCCAGGCAGAAAAGAAACAAAAAGAAGGAAACACTCAACAAAACGTGCAGCGGCAGCCATGGACAAAGAGCTGCAGATCATGCCAGCCTTGCCATATATCTACACGACCGAGACCGCCGACGAAGACGACGAAGGAAAGTACCCCAACCTACGACACAAGGGAGAAAAGGGAAAAGTTATATACCCACCCACTCCACCCACCCTGCAACGCCCCCCCAACCCTTTCCAGCAGCACAAGTCAGACACCCCACTCCAAGAGGGACGTACCCGACCGAAGGCTACTGCAACTTGGCCATAGTACATACAATAGCCCCATACCCATAAATAATGTAAACAAACACCAGGGTGGAACTGCGTGCAGCCCAAACACAGGCCACACCAAAGCTTTATTATGTAGCTCAGTGAGCGAAATGGTGCCAACAGGGCCAATGGCCAGTCCTTCAAAAGTAATTTGTCCTTGGCCACAATTGGCCACACCTGACTCCCACAAGTGCTGGGTACTCCACTAAACGGGGCACCATATGGGGATCCAGGCACCTCACGGAAGGGCGGCAGGGGGGAGTGGGGGTTGGGATTTACAACGGGGTGGGACTTGTGTGAGGATGTTGGAGGGTGGGTGGGCTTCTCCTTTGAAGGGGGTGAGGGCTGTTTGGCTCGGGTGGATCTGGATGGCTTAGGCTCCGAGCGGGCCTTCTTCTTCACCGGAGAAGGGGCATAGGAATGGGAAGGCTGGAGGTGGGCACGTTTTGGGACAAGACGGGGTGGGCCACTGGGTTCAAACAGATCTGCACGAGCAAGGAAAAGTTTTTTTGAGCAATGGTGGGCGTGGATGAGGGCTTGGGAGTGGAGGCAGAGGGAGTTGATGTATGGGGTGTAGGTGTGTGTGTAGTGGGTGCAGGTGACTGCTCAGTATGCTGTGGTCTGGTGGATGTCTGATGGGTGGGTGTCTTGGTGCGTTTGAGTGTTTTGGGAGGTGGGGGGTGGACACAGTGGGAGAAGACAGACAGCTAGTGTGGATGTATGTTGGGTGGGTGTCTGCAAGTCGGGTGAGTGTGCTGCATGTGTCAACTACAGTGGAGGTGGTGAGTGCAGGTGTGGTGTATGGGGTGGATGTATGGCTGTCTGCTATTGTGGTGAGTGCAGGAAGAGGAGCAGTAACAGTGAGTGAAGGTGCAGTGCATGAGGGTGTGGATGTAGAGGGGACAGACAGGGAGGCGGAAGAGGCGGGCACACTGGAGGAAGTGGACGTTGTTGTGTTTGCAGGAGTATGTTGGCTGTGTGAATGCTTGTGGTGGGAGTTGTGGTGCCTGTGTTTGGAAGTGTGCTTCTTGTGTGTTAATGTGCCTGTAAGCGGGTCTGATTGTGTGCTTTGGACGAGTGAATGGAGTGGGGTGCTAGAAGGGGTAGAGGAGGTTTGAGGGGGGACGGAATGGCCAGGAAAACGGGCTGCCATCCAAGAGGAGGCCAGAGCCTGAAAAGATCTCTGTAGGGCAGACACGGCACTGTGAATGCCATCCAGATAGGCATTGGTCTGCTGCACCTCAGAAGCCAGACCCTGGATGGCATTGACAATGGTTGTGTGCCCTACAGAGATGGTTCTCTGGAGGTCAATAGCCTCCTCTGTGAGGGCAGCAAGGTGCCTGGGGCGAAGGAGACGCCCACCTTCCGGGGTGGGCGGGCACGGGCAACTCAGTGGGGAGCAGAAGGGAGAGCGCTGATGATATGGGGTGGCGGAAGATCTCACGGTCGTGGTGTGTCCACTAGTGTCCGCCACCACTGGAGGACCCCCATCGGAGGAGGTCTCAGAGTCACTACCTCCTGTGGTAGTAGCCTCACCTGTGGAAGTCCCCTCGCCCTCCCACCCACTGGTACCCTGGGCATCCATTGTCTCTGCCTCGGAGGATCCGTGGGCCACTGCCTCCCCACTTGCCGGTGCCTCAGCTCCCTCGCCTGATGTTGATGCTGTACCAGACAAACACAAGAGAACAGGGATGGGGAGACAAAACAGGAGAGACACTTGCAAGTAGCAGAATGCTGATACACAATGGCCAGACATACACCTACCCAGCAGACACACCCTACAGGCAGCACCATGCACTAGGCCCATGGTCATGGCCCTGACTACTGAGCAGTATACTGACCTACACCCATATCCTGAAATTGTATTGGAGCTGAGGTAGGTGAAACCTGACAGGGACACCCCTACACCCTTTGGGGAGCAGACAGTAGCTGGACACCAGTCAAAATCCCTGATCTAAGAACCATGAGCCCTATCGCACACACACTCATCCTTCCAGGCTGAAGTATGGGCTGTGAGTACTCACCCCCTTGTGACTGCTGTGCAGCCTTCAAGTGCCCATCAAGGTCTGGGCATGCCACCACCAGGATCCTTCGCATGAGGTGGGTCAGTGCCCAATGGGCACCCCTTCCTGGTTGGTAGGACTTCCCCAGCTGGGCTTCAGTGATCTTCCGCGCCCAGCACCGCAGGTCCTCCCACCTCTTTCGACAGTGGGTGCTCTGCTGGTTGTAGACCCCCAGGGTCCGTACCTCCTTGGCGATGGCATGCCAATGTGCCCTCTTCTGGTGGGCGCTGACCTAGTAGGGTGACACAGAAATGGAACACAGAGGTCAGGCACCTGCACAATGGCAACAGCTGGAAGATTGTCAGACAGAGGACAGACAGTACTCCCAGACATGTAGGACAGTGGCACACAGCATTCCATGCACCAAGCCCCATCCTGGCTCACAGGAGCACACATCTGTGCAATCCACTCCATCCACCACTCACACAGTGCCCCCAAAACCCAGACTCAACTGTACCTCTGTCCGTCCGTAGAGTCTTTTGTACAGGGGCAGGACCCCTTCCACCAGTTTCTCCAGTTCTCCCTGGGTGAAGGCTGGGGCTCTTTCCCCTGCACCACGTGGAACATCCATAGCCAGAGGCAGGCCACAGCAGGCCACAGCAGTACACAGAGTGGAGTACTTGTCCGCACAGGATCAGTGAGTCAAGTGACCAAACGATGATGAACGCGCGTACGTTCCGCGGCGGGATGCACCGTCACCGCCGGCGGCAATCATGATACGCCAGGATTCCCCATTGGCATCGATGTTAGCTAATGAGGGTGCGAACAGCGGTCAACACCGCCGTACGCTGTGACATCAACCGCTAGCGGTATTAGGCCACTTCCACAACGAAAGGGCAGAACTACAGTGGGCAGACATTTTGCCATCTCCTACGCATTTTGAAATTCATATTACTCACAATGCTGGGCCTACTAGCCATAAGAAGCACCTAGGCCTCTAAACCATTGAGTATATAATCACACATGATTTACTTCGTTCCCTCCTAGTGATGTACATGTACATCTGTCAGGTTGCAGTTATTGTACAGACACTACTATGACGAATGCAGTGCATGTATGTAGCAAATATGCCAGTGTATGTGTGCACATCACTCCTTTTTCTTACCCCTCATAGGTACCGACCCTTGTGGCGTGGAAGGGCACCATCAGTATACAGACCACTCGTGGATATGGGGACCATGGTGGAGCCCACAGACTCACACGTGCAACTATTCAGGACCTATCTGCATTACTGGATCCTGCACTGACTCCCGGAAATCGTAATCAGTATGCCATTCCAACTGAGGTGCAGGTGCTCTCCGCACTCCATTTCCTGGCCACAGGCTCTTTTCAAGTGACAGTGGGCATGGGTGCTGGTTTCTCACAGCCAATGTTCAGCCAGGTACTGACAAGACTTCTGAATGCATTTGTACAACATCTGCAATCCTATGTGCGATTCCCCCAAAGTGCTGACCTTCCTGCCATCAAGTCTGACTTCTAAGCCTTTCCAAACATTCCCCATTTCAGAGGTGCCATCAATGGCACCCACATAGCTATCATCCCCCCAAGAGTGGAGTGAGTGAACAGGTGTACAGAAACTGGAAGAACTTTCACTCCATGAACATCCAATTGGTATGTACTGCAGACCAGTACATTTCCCATGTGAATGACATGTTTCCGGGTTCTGTCCATGATTCATTTGTTTTGAGGAACAGTATTGTGCCACAGAAGATGGAACAACTACAAGAGGACAGTGGGTGGATTATAAGTAAGTTTGCCTGTCACTAACTGACACATTGCTGAGAACCAGCCTGTCTGACTAAGGGGCATAACAATGACAACTCTGTATTGCACCATTTCTCTAGGTGATTCTGGAAATCCAAACTTGCGTTGGCTCCTGACATCAGTGAGGAATCCCAGAACGGATGCAGAGAGGAAATACAATGAGGCCCATGGACGTAATAGGAGGGTGATAGAGCGTACTATAGGTCTCCTGAAGGGTAGATTCCAGCGCCTACATATCTCTGTGGGTTCCCTGGCCTATGGGCCTGATAAGGTGTGTAGAATATTGGTGGCCTGCTGCATGCTGCACAACGTGGCAGTGAGACATTCAATCCCCCTTTTGGAGGTGGAGGGTGATATAGGTCCTGATCAGTTACCTCAGAGAGGTGAGGAGAGTGATGGTGAGGATGAGGAAGGGGAAGTTGTCAGTTCCAGGAACCAACTGACACAACTCTACTTCCAATAACTGTGTGGGACTTAAGCCAGTAAATGTGGTTAGTGACTGATACTGTAAGTGTGCCATGTCATCTAGGGGGAATTGGTCATGATAGGCGAGACATGGACCTCTTCAACATGGTACTGACAGCCAATATATGCATTCCCTCCTTGCCTAATTTGAAACACACATTACCACCACTATGCACAAATTGACAATAAAGTTGTTCCATGCCAGTTGCATCCATACTCCACTTTGTTCAACATTGAAGACAGGGGACAGTGTTACAGATGAGATATGTGGTTTATTGGTGGAATGCAGTGATATGTGCTATGTACAGTGATGGAAGTCGTAATGGTTGGGTGTCCTCAAAACCGACTTGGTGGCAGGCCTGTTTGATGTCATAGGTGGGTCCTATTTGTACTTTAGTACTTTATTTAGCCCTCAGCTAAGTGTAGTTGGTGAATGGGTGGGATGGTTACTTGGAAGTAGTAGCAGTGTAAGTTGTTGGAGTGGGGCTTGTTCTTAGCTGGGTTTCCAGTGCCATATCTAGGCCTGAGACTACGTTTGGGCGCCTGCTGTGGAGCTTCTTGGGGTGGCATGGTTGGCCCTTGTGATTCCTGGGAGGGTATTTCCTGTGCTGTTTCAGCTGCTTGGGTCATCTGTTGCTGGTTGTCCAGGGCTGTTGTGGGGGCCTCTTGTCCGGTGTGGGTGTCTGATTGTTTGTTCCTGTTGGTGTTGTTCCAGCTGCATCCTCTGACTTTGCTCCAGGGTGGATACAATATGTGCCAACCTGTCTTGGGTATGTTGGTAGGCCCCCAATACCTCTGCAATGAAGTCTTGGGCTGCTGCATCTATCCGGTGCCCTACCCCCTGACCCACCGGGGCACATGACCTTGCCCTGGCCCCCGTGCCTGTGTCACCTGCGTCACCTGCGCAGGTCTTGACGTGCCACTTGTACTGGGGCCCTCGTCTTCCTGCATGTTGGGGGTGGGAGACTGTGGCCTCTGTAGCTGTGTTCCACCTGTTTGTGCCCTGGGTCCACTGGTGTAGGTACGCCTCCCCTGGCCTGCTGGTCTTGACTGGGTGGTAGGGGTGACAGTGTTTTCCTGGGTGGGGCTGCTGCATGGTGAGCATACAGGGCTGTGTGAGGGGCCTGCCTGCTCATCAGTGTCTAGGGATCCTTCACCAGTGTCCTGTGATGTGCCTCTGTCTCCCTGGAGTGCTGTGGCACTCCTTGTCCCCTCCATTAGGGTTGCATGGGTGGTGGTGCCTGTTGGTGGACATAGCAATTTTGTGCTGGTGTGCCTTTTAGTGGCCTTCTAGGGTGCCTTTGTGAGGGGGTCATTGTATTTAGTGGCAGTGGTGGGGTTACAAAGTGGTGGGGGTTATTATTCCATTGTGGGTACGTGCAGGGGTGGGTGGCTGTGCACAGCGGGTGTGATGTGGGCCTGGTAGTAAGATGTGGGTGATGCAGGGTGGTAGATGTGGTGGGTAAAGGCTGGGTGGGGTGTGGGTCTAGGTGGGTGTGGGAGGGGTGGGGTGGTGCATGCATTACAGGTATGGTGTATATGGGGTAATTGTAGATGACTTACTCAAGTCCATTCCTCCAGTGAGTCCAGTGAGTCCCTCTGGGTGCAGGATGGCGAGTACCTTCTCCTCCCAGTCAGTGTAGGCGGGTGGTGTTGGTGGCAGTCCTCCCCCAGTCCCTGTGATTTGGTGCCTGGATGCCATGGCCGGGACCTTCCCCCGCAGGTCGTTCCATCTCTTGCGGATGTCTTCCCTGGTGCGTGGATGGTGTCCCACTGCATTCACCCTGTTCACAATGGTCTGCCACAGCTCCATTTTCCATGCGATGGGTGTGTGCTGCACCTCGGACCCGAATATTTGTGGCTCCACTTTTAGGATCTCGTCCACCATGGTCCTTAGCTCCCTTTCGGTGAAGCGAGGATTTTTGGGGGGGACATGGTGAGGGTGGTGGATGGCGCCGGGACTGGGGACGGGGTTTGGGTGCTTCTGTGTGGGTCGCTATGCATGTCCTGTCTGCTGGCGTTCTCTGTCTGGCTCTGGTGCTCTCCGTCTTCTGGTCCTGGTTTCATTGCAAGGGATTGTGGGGTGTTTCTGGGGGTGTTTTATGGTGTTGTGGATGTGTGTCATGTGTGTGGGTGCTAGGCCTAGCCAATGTGTACACTGGTTGCTGTTAGGCCCACTTGCCGCCTGTGGCGGTCGCAGCTGCCAATGGTCGTCCGGCCTCCACTGTCCACCGAGGTGATTCGTGCATCATTATTTGGAGGGCGGGATGTGGGTGTGCTTGGCGGGGTGGGGTGGGCCGGGATTCCCGCCAACAGGGTCCTGGTGGGGAGTGGTGGTCTGGGAATTTTTGGCAGGGATGGGTTTTTCGATCATTATATGGCGGGTTTCTATTCGCCGCCACCGGCGGGATTCTGTTCACCGCCGCCACAGCAGCCAGCGGTCTTTCCCGCCATGTTCATAATGACCGCCTAAGTCCTAATATGCTGGAGTGAGTCAAGCTAGTGCTGTCTCCATACTATACCAGGCACACTAGGTTTCGCACCAGCCATCCTACCCTGTCCTACATATGTTCCTGTGATGTGTGTATATATTCTTACAGCATCACAAATGTCCAATACTGAATCTGATTTTTCTTAGGGTGCTCCCCTCCCGTAATACCCCTTAAGGACGACCTTACTAGCACTCATGCGTTCAGCTGCATCAGTTCATGGGGTGTCCTCCCTTCTCTGCGCATCCACCACATACTGTCTCCCTTCAGAGACTTAGGGGGTGATTCTAACCCTGGCGGTCGGTGATAAAGCGGCGGCCAACCCGCCAACAGGCCGGCGGTCCAAAAAATTGAATTCTGACCCTGGCGGGAACCGCCAACACAGCCCGCCAACTTAACACTCCGACCGCCACGGCGGGACCGACAAACAGCGCGGCGGTCACCGCCAACAGCCAGGCGGCAGACAATGTTCCGCCCACACTATCATGACCGGCCAATCCGCCACCTTTTCCGGGGCGGGAGCACCGCCGATAAAAACACGGCGGAAACAGACTACGAACGGGAAAACGCGCACCTCTACGCACTCCACGAGGAAGGAGGACAGCATGGAACCCGAATTAAACATCCTACCTGTTCTCGTCTACCTGCTCATCTACCACGAGTACGAACGCCGGCGCAGACGACAACGGTGAGTACTGCACCTACGACACAGGGGAGGGGGGAGGACGAAAGGTCACGTGCACACACATACGCGATACACCCACCCCCCAAACCATGTACACACCAATGCAGAGCAACAAGTCACAGTGAAACCACCCAAACCCCCGTAAAGAAAACAAGGACATAATTAAATAGTGACTCGAAATTTATGAGAAATAAAAACCACTGATAAGTCACGGTCAAATAGCAATAACAACTCAAATCTCCAAAATCAATATCCGGTGCATACGAAATACCGAGGCAAAAAGTCCTGCGCAACTAACGAGATTCAAAGTGTCCGTGGGCCAAAGTGTAGCAACACAAGGGCAAAGCCCACACAGGAGACCTGAGTCCTTTGGAGAGAACACTGCAGGGGCATCTGATGAAAAAACTACAGGCACCTCAGGGGGAAGGGAAGGGGGGGGGCACCACAGCCACATGATTCCACGATGCCAGATCCACGAAGGGGCCACCATGCCCACTCGGCCATCCTGGGGAGTGCAAAGCCACAGTCTCTCAAGTCTCTACAGTGGGTGGGATGCCCACTCGGCCATCCTGGGGAGTGCAAAGCCACAGTCTCTCAAGTCTCTACAGTGGGTGGCTTGCCCACTGTTCCATCCTGGGAAGTGCAAAGCCACAGTCCATCAGGTGGATTACAGTCTCCACTGGTCAAGGAGGAGGCATGGTGGGCACAGTGAACCGTTAACAGTGCATGACAGGAAGGGCCCAGCGGACCGGTTCTTGACAGGAAGGGCCCAGCGGAGCGGTACTTGACAGGAAGGGCCCAGCGGAGCGGTGCTTGACAGGAAGGGCCCAGCGGAGCGGTGCTTGACAGGAAGGGCCCAACGGAGCGGTGCTTGAGATGGCGGGGCCCAGCGGAGCGGTGCTTGAGATGGCGGTGCCCAGCGGAGCGGTGCTTGACAGGAAGGGCCCAGCGAAGCGGTGCTTGACAGGAAGGGCCCAGCGGAGCGGTGCTTGAGATGGCGGTGCCCAGCGGAGCGGTGCTTGACAGGAAGGGCCCAGCGGAGCGGTACTTGACAGGAAGGGCCCAGCGGAGCGGTGCTTGAGATGGCGGGGCCCAGCGGAGCGGTGCTTGAGATGGCGGTGCCCAGCGGAGCGGTGCTTGACAGGAAGGGCCCAGCGGAACGGTGCTTGACAGGAAGGGCCCAGCGGAGCGGTGCCTGAGATGAAGGGCCCAGCTGAGCGGTCCTTGAGATGGCGGGGCCCAGCGGAGCGGTGCTTGAGATGATGGGCCCAGCGGAGCGGTGCTTGAGATGGCGGGGCCCAGCGGAGCGGTGCTTGAGATGGCGGGGCCCAGCGGAGCGGTGCTTGAGATGAAGGGCCCAGCGGAGCTGTGCTTGAGACGGCGGTGCCCAGCGGAGCGGTGCTTGAGATGGCGGGGCCCAGCGGAGCGGTGCTTGAGATGGCGGGGCCCAGCGGAGCGGTGCTTGAGATGAAGGGCCCAGCGGAGCGGTGCTTGAGACGGCGGTGCCCAGCGGAGCGGTGCTTGAGATGGCGGGCCCAGCGGAGCGGTGCTTGAGATGGCGGTGCCCAGCGGAGCAGTGCTTGACAGGAAGGGCCCAGCGGAGCGGTGCTTGAAAGGAAGGGCCCAGCGGAGCGGTGCTTGACAGGAAGGGTCCAGCGGAGCGGTGCTTGAGATGGCGGTGCCCAGCGGAGCGGTGCTTGACAGGAAGGGCCCAGCGGAGCGGTGCTTGAGATGGCGGGGCCCTGTTCAGCGGTGCTCTTCTGCACGGCGGGGCCTTCTTCAGCGGTGCTCTTCTGCACGGCGGGGCCCTCTTCAGCGGGGCTCTTCTGCACGGCGGGGCCCTCTTCAGCGGTGCTCTTCTGCACGGCGGGGCCCTGTTCAGCGGTGCTCTTCTGCACGGCGGGGCCCTCTTCAGCGGTGCTCTTCTGCACGGCGGGGCCCTGTTCAGCGGTGCTCTTCTGCACGGCGGGGCCCTCTTCAGCGGTGCTCTTCTGCACGGCGGGGCCCTCTTCAGCGGTGCTCTTCTGCACGGCGGGGCCCTGTTCAGCGGTGCTCTTCTGCACGGCGGGGCCCTGTTCAGCGGTGCTCTTCTGCATGGCGGGGCCCTCTTCAGCGGTGCTCTTCTGCACGGCGGGGCCCTCTTCAGCGGTGCTCTTCTGCACGGCGGGGCCCTCTTCAGCGGTGCTCGTCCAGTAGGTCAGGGGAGCCAGACCTGGCCTGGACTCCCTGCTCACTCGCCCTCCGACCGTGCTGTTGCTGGACCCTTCGGTGACGGAGTCCTGGGCCCTTTGGTGTCCTTCCTAACACCCGGGATGGGGCTTGTGGGCCCCTCCTGCTCCGCGCTCCTGCTGGCTGACTTTTCCGCCCTGCTGCCCTTTCGCTCCTTAGATGGGGCTCTCGGGCCCTTGCCTCCCCTAGCTGTTGTGGCTGGTGATGTGGGAGAACTTGGCTCCTTGGGGGCAGCCGTGTCAGTCCTCTCACGGCGGCCCTTTACCTTCCTGGTCTTCTTGCCTGGTGGGGGGCTGGCTGTCCCCGTGCTGCTGATTGAGGTGTCACTGCTGGCAAAGGGTGGGCTCCAGAACCCATGCACCACAGTGACACTCGAAGCTGGGCTGGTGGTGGCTGAGGTGCTCTTGGGACTCTTTGCAGATGGAGGGGGTGGGTCAGTGGAGGGAAAGAGGTCAAGATTAGCAAGGAAAACTTTCTTAGGACCAAGGTAAAAGGTAGGAGAAGTGGAGATGGAAGTGGAGGAAGAGGATGTGGTTGTAGGAGAGTCAGGTGTGCTGTCTTTGGGTGCAGGTGCATGTGCTGGAGGCTGTCGTGAGGTGGATGGCTGTTGGGTGGGTGGCTGCCTGCGTTTGTGTGTCTTGGAAGAGGGGGTGACAGACACAGTGGGAGAGGACACAGGGGACGTGTAAATGGTAGTGGGGGTGGTGACTGCACGTGTGCGGACTGGACTGGAGGGTGTGCTGGTGATGGAAGCACTGGCTGATGGTGGTGTGCATGCAGGTGTGAGTGTAGACGTGACAGGGAGGGAGGAGGGAGACGAGGAGGTGGGGGACACAGAGGTGGTAGTGACTGTTGGAATGTCTGCATCTGGGTGTTGCTTGCGTGAATGCTTGTGGCTTCTGTGGTGCCTGTGTCTGGATGAGCTTCCCTTGGGTGTTGAGGTGTGTGCAGGCTGGTCTGATGGTGTGGATGGGATAGGCTGAGGAACAGGAGACAGAGACAGGCTGGAGGCAGTCGGAAGAGGGAGGCTGGAAACAGGGACAATGGCTGCCGTCAGTGCTGAGGCCAGAGCATTGAACGATCGTTGATGGGCAGCCTGACCCGAATGAATGCCCTCCAGGTAGGCATTGCTCCGATGCACCTCCCTTTCTACCCCCTGGATGGCATTCAAAAGGGTAGTCTGCCCAACAATGAGTGTCCTGAGGAGATCAATGACCTCCTCACTGAGGGCAGCAGGGGTAACAGGGGCAGGGGCTGAGGTGCCTGGGGCGAAGGAGACGCCCGCCTTCCTGGGCGAGCGGGCACGGAGCGTAGGCTGAGGGGCTGCTGGGAGGGCGGGGCTGGTGCGCTGGGTGGCGGCTGTACCTGGAGAGGTGGGGGGCCCGGATGTTGCCGCCACCGCTAGGGAGCTCCCATCCGAGGACGTGTCGCTGTCGCTGGTGTCACCACCGGTCCCCGTTGTGGTGCTCCCCTCGCCCTCCGGATCACTGGTGCCCTCGGTGTCTGTTCCTGGTCCCACCGGGGCCTTGTGACTTGCAGCTCCCTCGTGCTCCGATGCCAATTCTCCTCCGCCTGATGATGCTAATGCACAGATGCACAAGAAGACGAAGAAGAAGGGTGGGGGGAGAAAAACGAAGACCAGGTTGAGTGCATGCAATGTCAACACCGTTGGCGGAGAGGACAGACACAGGAGCCTCATGCACTAAGCCGCGCATTCGGGGTACACTACTCAGTACTTCGGAGTAGGACTACAGGTCTAGAGACGCCAAAGGCGCACATGTGTGATGCTGGACCATCGATAGCTGTACTTGTCACCCTACAGAGGTGGGGGCCGGGAGCACAGGGCCATGCCTAAAGGAGCGGACTACACAACAGAAAGCGCCCTGGCCTAATGTCACCCCCAACCCTCCTCCCCCACCCAGACTCCTCCACTGCGCAGAGAGATAGCAGAATGTGCTGATACTCACCCCCTTGTGTCTGCTGTGATGTCCTCAAGCGCCCATCCAAATCAGGGTAGGCCACCGCCAGGATCCGGGACATCAGGGGGGTCAGGGTACGACTGGCACCCCTCCTAGGTTGGGAGGCCATCCCCAGCAGTGACTCGGCGGTCTTCCTGGTCCCGCGGCGGATGTCCTCCCACCTCTTGCGGCAGTGGGTGCCCCGTCTGACGTGGACCCCCAGGGCCCGGACTTCCTTGGCGATGGCACGCCATATGTCCACTTTCTGATGGGCGCTGACCTATTTGACATGTACAGGGTGGGAAGGAGAAATCATCATATTCCTGCATGTTAGATGCGATTGGCCCCCCCTCCCCAACCTTGCCATATGGCACATGCTCTCATCTGTCGTGCGTTGCACTCCTCATTCGCCCCCCACCCCACCAACTTAGCATCCACCCCACTCCACACAGGCATAGCCCATTTAATGTGCACCCAGTGTACTTACCTGTTGGTCTGGAGGACCGTAGAGTAACGCATACTGGGGGAGGACCCCGTCCACGAGCTTCTCCAACTCTTCGGAACTGAAGGCGGGGGCCCTTTCCCCAGTCGCAGCAGCCATTGTCACTTCCAGACCGAGGTCACAGCAGCACTTGCAGTATAGGTCCTCTCCTGTGGAAGATCAGGTCTCGAGTGATTAAGCAGATAGAAAATGGCGGTCACGCCCGCGGCGGTGCGTACCGCGGCGGTGCGTACCGCGACCGCCGGCGCACCTCATTATTGGCTCCTGAAACCCATAGGCTTCAATGTTAGCCAATGCGGCTTCGTATAGCGGTCTTCGACCGCCTACCGCCACGGTGTGCCGCGCCAGCGCATTGACCTCACATCCCATTGTCCCACTTCACAGGTCAGGCAGCCGCCATTTCAAGGGCCCACATGGCATTATTTGTACTGCGTCACACAGGCCTAGGCCTTGCATTGCCACACATACACGCCTTTCAATACATAGATAATCGTGTGCTATGCATGCAGTGGTGAACGTACCTGTGACTTGCTTGACTCTGTGCTCCATGTTGTCCTTCCTAGGCACCGTCCGCTGGGACTTGCGAGGAGAAGGATGAATCCTCGCGTGTACCGCCCGCTGGTGGACCTGTCGACAATGGAAGAACGCCACATCATACTACGATACCGACTTGACCGAGCCACTATACATGAACTGTGTGCCCAGCTGGAGCCAGCCCTGATGTCCCCCATCCGCCAACCCACAGGAATTCCCCCTCTAGTGCAGGTTCTGTCAGTCCTCCATTTTCTGGCAAGTGGCTCATTCCAGACAACAGTGGCCATGTCATCTGGAATGTCTCAGCCTATGTTTTCAAAGATCTTGTCTAGAGTGTTGTCTGCCCTGACGAAACACATGCGGCGCTACATTGTATTCCCTGAGGAGGTAGATTTGGCCACTGTGAAGGGTGATTTTTATGCCCTTGGACATATTCCCAACATAATTGGTGCCATTGATGGGACCCATGTGGCTTTAGTACCCCCAAAAGACGATGAGCAGGTGTACAGAAACAGGAAAAGTTACCATTCGATGAACGTTCAGGTGGTCTGTTTGGCTGACCAGTACATCTCCCATGTGAATGCTATGTTCCCTGGGTCAGTGCATGACGCGTATGTGATGCGAAATAGCAGCATCCCTTATGTGATGGAACAGCTACAGAGACAACGTGTGTGGCTAATTGGTGACTCTGGTTACCCCAACCTGTCTTGGCTATTCCCCGGACCAGGGCAGAGGAACGGTACAATGAGGCCCATGGGCGAACTAGGAGGGTCATTGAAAGAACCTTTGGCCTCCTGAAGGCCAGGTTTAGGTGCCTACATATGACAGGGGGATCCCTGATGTACTCACCAAAGAAGGTGTGCCAGATCATCGTGGCCTGCTGTATGCTTCACAATCTGGCATTGCGACGTCAGGTGCCCTTCCTGCAGGAGGATGGTCCAGATGGTGGTGTTGAAGCAGCTGTGGAGCCTGCGGAGAGTGAAGAGGAGGAAGACGAAGAGGACGACCCAGACAACAGGGACAGAGTTATCCAACAGTATTTTCAATAGCACACAGGTAGGAATCACCCACGCCATTTACCATTTACTGAATGCCCCCTGCATCTTTACTTTGTGTATTTCCCCCCAGTTCTTTTAAACTGAAGTTTACTTTTCCCTTCCCTTTTCAGTGCTGTATGACCCACTGCGTGACTTCTGCTTGGTTAGCCCATGGACTAATGCTTATTGACATCGGTATGTTGTCCACACATAAATAACAGAACATTATTGATAAGTAATGTGTTATACATTTGTTAATAATACAGGCTGACTCCAGAATGATTTATGTGCAATGAGTGATTTATTTTTAGTGCTATATTTTGGTACATGATATTAAAACGGTGAAGGGTGAGGGTGAAGTTATGTCCATAGCAGAGTCCAGTTCTCGGTCGCACAGGTGCATTGTTCATATGGCTGTGGAAGGATGGAGCAGGGGCAGTTCAAGGTTGGACAGGGTGACACTGTGGTACAGTGGAATGACATCCGGGGGGATATTAGACTGGCGGGGGTCTTGGCATCCTACTCTGTCTTCCTTTGAGATCTCAGGTTCCTCTTGCGGGGTGGTTGTTCTTCAGCAGGAGGTGGGGTTCTGGTGGCCCGTCGTTCTGTGGGGGCCTCCTGACCACTAGCGCCGGCGGAGGTGGTAGGCTGTTCCTGGCTAGTGACAGGGGCCCTTTGCGGTGCCACATGGTCCCGCAATGTGGTTTCTATCCGGTTGAGGGCCTGGACTATGGTCCCCATTGCGGTAGCGATGTCCCGGAGTTCATTGCTGAACCCCATGTACCGTTCCTCCTGCTGTGCCTGGATCTCGGTGAACCTGGCCAGTACCGTCGCCATCGTCTCCTGGGAGTGATGGTATGCTCCCATGATGGTGGTGAGGGCCTCTTGGAGAGTCGGTTCCCTGGGCCTGTCCTCCCCCCCCCTGTCGCACAGCAGCCCTCCCAGTTGCCCTGTTTCCCCGGGCCTCTGTCCCCTGGACGGTGTGCCCACTACCACTGCCCCCAGGTCCCTGTTGTTGTTGGGGTGTTGGGTCAGCCTGGGTGCCCTGTAGTGGCGGACACACCGCTGATTGACGCGTCTGCGGGACAGAGGCATGGGCCCGCTGGGTGGGAGCTGTGCTGGTGTTCCCAGAGGGGTTTGGGTCTGCTGTGGCCTGTGTCTGTGTGTGGGGAACCGACTGTCCAGAGGTCCCCGATGGTCCGGGCTGGTCGTCAGGTTCTAGGTCGACAGAGCTGCTGTCCTCGCTGGGGGCCTGTTCTGGGGGTGGGATGGACATCTCTGGACCCTCCGTGGCGGTGTGTTGGCGTTCGGGCCCTGCAGGGGTGAAGGAGTATGGTTATTGTTTCTGTGTGTGCCATGGCGTGCATTTTGGGTGCCCTTGTCCCCCAGTGCTGGCATTCCCTTGTGGGAGGTGTTGTGAGGGTTTGGGGGGGGGGGTGTATGGGTATGTGCAATGGTCATGCTTTGGTGGTGGCTGTCTATGGTTTGTGTTGGCATTCAGGGGTTGGTGTTGTTTAGGGTGGGTTGTGCTGGTGAGACATTGGCAGGGAGGTTATGTGCTGGGGGGTGATATTGGGGGTGGGGGGGTTGGCATGCTGGTGGTTGGGGGGGGTGAAGTAGTTGAGATTCGACTTACCAGAGTCCATTCCTCCGTGTACTCCAGCGAGGCCATCAGGATGCAGGATGTTTACCACCTCTTGCTCCCATGCTGTGAAGTGGGTGGGGGTCCGCCGCCAGTCTTCTGCACAGCGATGTTGTGCCTGGAGATCATCGAGCGCACCTTCCCCCGTAGGTCGTTCCATCGCTTTCTGATATCTTCCCGATTTCTGGGATGCTGTCCCACAGCGTTGACCCTGTCTACGATCCTTTGCCATAGCTCAGCCTTCCTTGCTATGGTGGTGTGCTGCACCTGTGTGCCGAAGAGCTGGGGCTCAACCCTCATGATTTCCTCCACCATGACCCGGAGTTCTTGGTCCGAAAACCTTGGGTGTCTTTGGGGTGCCATGGGGTGGTGTGGATGAGGTGTGGGGTGGTGTTTGTGGTGATGTGCGTGGTGATATGTGGTGATGTGTGCGTAGATGTGGTGTGGGTGATGAAGTTGTGTTCCTGTGTGTGTTGGGGTTTTCTAATGCTGTGCTCGCTATCTCTATCTCTCCCCCTCTCGCCTTCGCTCCGATTTCCAACTAGTGGGGGTTTGTGGGTGATGTGGGTGTGTGTTTTATAGTTGATTTGATGTGTGGGAGCGTTGTTTGTATGTGTCTCAGGTGTGCGTATTTCAAAAAGTCCAATGTGGCAGTGTTTTGGTGCTGTGTGTGTATTTTGACCGCGGCGGTGTGTACCCCCAATGGAATACCGCGGTTGAAAGACCGCTGCGTGGATTCGTGGGTCAGAATGGCATGGGCGTGTTTGTGTTGGCGTGACGGTGGAGGTTTGGTCATCTCCAGTTTTCCGCGGCCCGCTGATGTGGCGGCCTTCCTTGGATGTCGGATTTTTGGCGGTTTCACAGTTGGTGGTCAGAATGACTGTGGCGGTCTACCGCGGCCGCGGCGGTAGAATGGCGGACTTCTGACCGGCGGTAAGGGCCTTTTACCGCTGAGGTCAGAATTACCCCCTTAGATTCTCAGTCAGAGTTCACCTCACAAATGCCCAAGGTTGCCAGAGCAACAACTTCCTAAACATCACTCTGCTGCGCAAAGCTGACCCCACTGCCCATTGTCACATATGCCAATGTACCATCCTCTTGTATCAGTATCCTGGAGGTTGATCTTCTCCTTTCTGGTGACCGGACCTGACAGCCTCCTCCATGGCTACTTTTCATTTGCCCAGTTCCACCCCCGCTGCTTGTCCACTGGGTTCCTTGATCCTCGCCAGATAATTTATCCCATTCACCCCCAGACGTCCTTGGGCCGTTCAAAAAAGTGCGCCTTTCCATTTGCGATCACTTTTAGCTTAGCCGGAAACAGCAACGTGTTAGTGAGTCCCTTTACACCTAGTTTTTGTTTGATCTCAATTAACAATCGTCTCTGATTTCGTACTTTGTGTGTGTAGTCGGGAAAACACAGCAATGATGTGATTTTTGCATTTCAAGGGCACCTTCTCTCTCACCACCATGAGTATACAATCCCTGTTGTGATAGTTGAGGATCTGTGCAATGATTGCCTTGGGAGGGGGCCCAGCTGGGGGGGAATGCCATGTGGGTCCTATGTGCTCTTTCCACCTCAAACTCTGCAGAGAGTCCCACCGGTTTGAGAGTGGTAAGTATACACTGTTCTATGAAGAGTTCTGTAGTGGTGCCTACAGCACATTCCGGGAACCCTACAGGCCGAAGGTTATTGTGTTGTGCCGGGATCTTCCCTCTGTGTCTTTGGCCCTGTCCTCCAGTGCTATGGTGACAGTGATTAGTCGTACAACCTGTTCCTTGGGAGTCAGTGTATCCATAGTTAGTCTATCAAGCATCTGTTCTTTGATTGTTACCCTTTTTTGCATTTTGCAGAAATCCGAACACAGGAGGGCCGACCTTGATCACCACCACATCCATCTTCCCCTCTAACATTGCCCTAGTTTCCTGAATCATCTCCAGGACAAGGGGAGCCTGCTAGGACCAGGGGGGCCTTCAGGCTCCTCTCACTGTCCTGTCAGAAAACATCTTGCTTGTGTGCCACTTTGAAGTCATTCTATGGAGAGACCATTGCAATAACAATAGCAATGGTCTCTCCATAGAATGACTTCAAAGCGGCACACAAGCAATATGTTTGCCATAGATGTTACAGTTACATTTTGATGAATCACAGAACAGACTCACCTCTGGCCTAGTTGTAAATCTCTTGGGCTGTCACTCAGTAGGTTGCAGATTCAAATCCTGGTATTGCATGGCAGCGTGTCTGTTTATTTGCTAGTGTTTTGAATGGTAAACATTCCTTGTGAAGAGATATTAAAGTCTATTTCCCAGCAAAATCTTTGGGTCGAATGTCATAGTAATATCTGGACACTGCGTGATCAGGAGTAACCTGTGGTGTAGTGGTTAAGGTCTTGGACACTCACACTGAAGGCTGAGTGTTGTAATATTGGTGTGTCTGTGGTAATTTCTCTGCTTTAATTTCTTTTCAACTTCAACGTGGCGTGGGAATGGGTGGTAATAGGGGGCTGCAGGGGTGGTTATAGGTGGTTGGCAGCCAAGCCTGGCCACAGGTCAGGCCCTGCAGCCAACCCCTGCCATGCACAGCCAAATGCTGTGCATGGCCAGGGGTTGGGTGGTTATAGGGCATTGGCTGAAGGCCATGCATGCTGTGGGTTTGGGTGGTTATAGGGGGTTGATCGCAGGACCTGGTCACAGACCAGGCCCTGTGGCCAACTTCCATCTTGCAGGGCCAAAGGCCTTGCGCAGTGGTGTTTGGATAAACATATAGGCCCTAATTACAACCCTGGTTGTCGGTGTTAAAGCGGCGGTAATACCGCCAACAGGCTGGCGGAAAAAAAAGTGAAATCACGACCATGGCGGAAACCGCCAACATAGACAGCCACTTTAACACTCCGACCGCCACGGTGGTAGAAACAAACACCGCGGCGGTCACCACCAACAGACAGGCGGAAGACAAAGTACCGCCCACTGTATTTCAAGACGCCTATCCGCCACTTTTTCCGGGGCGGAACCAACGCGATCAAAAGCACGGCGGAAACTGTACACAGAAGGGAAAACACTCACCTCTCGACACCCACCGAGGAACCAGGACGCCATGGAGCCCGAACTACAGGTGTTAACAATGTTGGGGTATCTTCTTATCTACCAGGAGTACGAACAGCAGCACTGACGACCACGGTGAGTACTGCACCTACAACACAGGGGAGGGGGGAAGAGAGTGGTACACACACGCAACATGCAATACCCCCACCCCCACCTTCACCCACAATAACATACACACAAATACATGCAGCAAAATTACATATACCCCGACACCCCCTTCTAGAACGCAAGGACAAAAGGAAATGATTGTAACTATTCTAATCATGAAAAATCAGATAGTCAAAATTCAAAATTCAGTATATAAAAATATGTACACCAAATACACAAGTCCGGATAGTGTACCAATCATTGTCCGTGGACCACTGGTTCCAAAATGCATGGGCGAAGCCCACACTAGATACCTGACTGGAAAAAGGAGTGAACACTGCTGGGGCAACAGACCGAAAATATACAGGCACCTCAGGGGGAGGAGGCGGGGGGGCGCCTCAGCCAGATGAACTCACAACGCCACTGCTGCACGAGGGGGCTCCATGCCCATTGCTGTATCCTGGGGAGTGCAAAGCCACAGTCTCACAAGTCTCTCCAGTGGGTGGTTTGCCCCCTGCTTTATCCTGGGGAGTGCAAAGCCACAGTCTCTCAAGTCTCTCAAGTGGGTGGTTTGCCCACTGCTTTATCCTGGAGAGTGCAATGCCACAGTCTCTCAAGTCCTTCCAGTGGGTGGTTTGCCCACTGCTTTATCCTGGGGTGTGCAAAGCCACAGTCTCTCAAGGATTTCCAGTGGGTGGTTTGCCCACTGCTTTATCCTGAGGAGTGCAAAGCCACAGTCTCTCAAGTCTCTCCAGTGGGTGGTTTGCCCACTGCTTTATCCTGGGGAGTGCAAAGCCACAGTCTCTCAAGTGGATAACAGTCTCCAATGGTTCTGGAGGGGGCATGATGCCCAGAGTGCTTCATCCTGCCAAGGACTGAGGTAGTGGATGTCATTCTCCTCTGGTTCTGGAGGGGGCATGGTGCCCAGAGTGCTCCACGTGCAGTTTGGCCTGTGCAATTCCCTCACCTGGGTGTGTGTGCCACGAGATTGGCATGGTACAGGTAGCATGATACGCCACGGAGGCAGAGACACACCCCACACTGCTGCTGCTTCGCCTTCCACCTGCAGGTGCAAACAGTGATGGAAGTCATGCCTCATGGAAGCTGCCCAGGGTCGAGGAACTCTCCTCCAGCCTCGGACGACTGACCACTGGGATGGTAGACATGTCAGCGGTGGTGCCACTGTTTGAGTACGTCGCAGGGCCTGGTGGCGGTGCCTGCGGCGGTGCTTGTGGCGGTGTCTGTGGCGGCGGTGCTGGCAGCGGTGCATGGGTCAGCACCTGCTGAGGGACACAGCAGGACGTCTTCTGCAGCCTAGGACGGCTACCCACTGGGGAAGAGGCTGGGGACTGTCGCAGAGGCTGTAGACGTGCCGCTGGCGGTGCAGCTGGCAGTTGTGGTGGCGGGGCAGCTAGCAGTGTTCGCCACTATACAGGTTGGTGTGGTCGTGGACAGAAGTTGTGACACTGGTCCCTCAGTCGGTGCCACCATACCCTCTCCTGACCTGCTCTTCTGCTTTTGGCTCTTCCCCACCTTTGATGGTGCGCAGTTGTCTTGCCACTATCCCCTTTTATGTTTGATGAGCCCTTGGTGGCTGGTAGTTTCCGCTTCTCCCTCCAGGATGTGGGCTCCTTTGTACCTTTTTCACCTTGGCAGTTGGCTGAATGTCCTTGCCCTCACTACGTGACACACTGGCAACCCTGATGGGTGGCGCACTCGATGACCCCGCAGTTGCTGGCACCACTGTGCCTGAAGATTTGGTGGCTGAGATGCTGGGCTGGCACCTGGAAAGCCTGGCCCTAGGGGAAGGACGGGGGGAGGTGAAGGTAAGAGGTCAAGGGTTGCCAGGTAAAGTTTTTTTCGACACACTGGGACGGGAATATGGAGGGGGTTTGGGAGTGGAGGAAGAGTTAGTGGTTGTAGGAGGTGTACGTCTGCTGAATTTGGGTAAAGGTGCATGGGCCGGAGGCTGTTGTGAGGCGGATAGCTGTTGAGTGGGTGTGTGCCTGCGTTTGTGTAGTTTGGGAGGAGGGCTCACAGACACACTGGGAGAGGGCACAGGGGATGTGTGAATGTTAGTGGGGTGGTGATTGCACGTGAGCGGTGTGTGGTGATGGGCGTGCTGGTGATGGAGGTAGTAGCTGAGGATGTAGTGCATGCAGGTGTGAGTGGAGACGAGACAGGGAGGGAGGAGGAGGATGTGGAGGAGGGGGTCCCAGTGGAGACAGTGGATGTTGGTGTGTCTGCATGGGGATGGTGCTTGTGTGAGTGCCTGTGGGATGTGTGGTGCTTATGTTTGCCTGAGCCACTCTTGTGTGTTGATGTGTGTGCATGCTGGTCTGAAGGTGTGCTTTGGATAGGCTGAGGTACAGGGGTTTGGGTCTGGGTTGAGGAAGTTGGAGGGGGGAGGCTGGACACAGGACCAATGGCTGCCATCAGTGCTGAGGCCAGAGCCTGAAATGCTCTCTGTTGGGCGGCCGGCACAGAATGAATGCCCTCCAGGTATGCATTTGTTTGTTGCAAATGCCTCTCAACACCCCGGATGGAATTCAAAATGGTAGATTTCCCAACAGTGAGGGATCTCAGGAGGTCAATAACCTCCTCACTGAGGGCAGCAGGGCTGACTGGGGCAGGGCCTGAGGTGCCTGGGGAGAAGGAGATGTCCACCCTCCTGGGTGAGCGGGCACGGGACACACGCTGAGGGGCTGTTGGGAGGGTGGTGCTGGTAGGGGGGGGTGTCGGCTGTACCTGTTGATGCGCTGGACACAGAGGTGCCCGCCACTGCAAGGGAGCTCCCATCAGAGGAGGAGTCGCTGTCACTGATGTCTGTTCCTGTCCCCGCCGTGGAGCTCCCCTCGGTCCCACTGGTGGCTTAAGACTCCGTTGCTTCACCCTCCAGGGCCAAGTGGGTTGCAGCTCCCTCCTGCTCCAGTGCCAATGCTCCTCCGCCTGTTAATTCTATTGCACACAAGAACAGGGAGACCACAAAAAGGGGGGGAAAGACAGAAGAAAAACATGTTCAGCGCATGTAACACCACCACCGTTGGCGGACACAACACACAGGGAGCAGCCCTCGGCACTACGCCATGCACTAACAGTTCCTAGATATTTCACCTGACCATGGGGTACGAGGCCTTAGCCCAATTGCTGCACACCTGGAAGTCACAGGAGCCTCACTAGGTGTAGATGGCTCTTACCACTAGTGGGGTTGAGGTGCCACATAGCCTGCCTCACAAGGGATCTTGCCTACCAAGTTCGCCTTGGCCTAGGGGAACACACTGCCCACCTCCCCCACCCAGACACCTCGTTATGCGCGCAGAGTCAGCTGAATGAGAATGTACTCGCCCCCTTGTGGCTGCTGTGATGCCCTCAAGTGCCCATCCAACTCCGGATACGCCACCGCCAGGATCCGGGACATCAGGGGGGTCATGGTGCGACGGACACCCCTTCCATGTTGGGAGGCCATCCCCAGCTGGGCCTCTGACGTCTTCTTGCTCCAGGGGCGTAGGTCCTCCCATCTTTTACGGCAGTGGGTGCTCCGTCTGTGGTAGACCTCGAGGGTCCGGACATCCTTGGCGATGGCACGCCAAATACCCTTCTTCTGGTGGGTGCTGACCTACAGGAATGGTACAGGGTTAAATGACATTACTTCCCCGTCCGGACAGTCATACTCATTGCCCACCAGTACCCACCCTTGCCCTGACGCACATACACTCACCGTTCGCTAATGCAGGCCTCAGTCCCCCCCCTCCGTATCTTCCATCCACACCACTCCAAACAGGCACTGCTGATACAGCATGCTCACAGTGTACTCACCTGTTTGTCTGGAGGATCGTACAGTTGCGTGTACTGGGGGAGGACCCCATCCACTAGTTTCTCCAACTCCTCCGAAGTGAAGGCAGGGGCCCTTTCCCCAGACACTTTAGCCATCATCGCTTCCAGACACAGGTCACAGCAGCACTTGCAGTGTAGGTCCTCTCCTGTTGAAGGTCAGGTATCAAGTGAGTGAACAGACAGAAAATGGCGGTCACGTCCGCGACGGTGCGGACCGTCACCTCCGGCGTACATAGTCATTGGCTCCTGGGACCCATAGGGCCCAATGTTAACCAATGCAGCATTGCGCTGCGGTCTTCGACAGCCCACCGCGATGGTGTACAACACCAGCGCAGTTACCTCATATTCCCTTGTCCCACCTTACAGGTCAGGCAGCCGCCATTTCAGGGGCCACATGGGATGGATAAAAACTGCGTCACACCTATCTAGGCCGGGAATACAGACAGATACTGGCACATTGCGGATTAATAACGTTTCTGCAAATAACACATTGTGATACCTCAGTGTTGGATGACTCTCTGCTCGCTGTTCTCCTCCATAGGGCACGTCTGCTGGGGCAGGTGATGAGATGGTGGAATCCTCCGGTGTACAGACCCCTGGTGGACCTGTCGACAATGGAAGAGAGATACATCATAATCACATACAGACTTGATCGTACAACAATCCTGGAACTGTGTGCCCAGTTGGAGCCAGACCTGATGTCACTATCCGCCATCCCACAGGGATACCCCCTCTAGTGCAGGTCCTGTCTGTACTCCATTTCCTGGCCAGTGGGTCTTTTCAAACAACAGTGGCCATGGCATCAGGGATGTCACAGCCAATGTTCTCTAACGTGTTGTCCAGAGTGTTGTCTGCCCTGCTGAAACACATGCGCAGCTACATCGTTTTCCCTCAGGTGGAGGATTTGCCCACAGTGAAAGGTGACTTCTATGCCCTGGGACATATCCCCAACAACATTGGTGCCATTGATGGTACACATGTGGCATTTGTCCCCCCTCGCAGGAACGAACAGGTGTACAGAAACCGGAAGAGCTACCATTCGATGAATGTGCAGATGGTGTGTTTGGCAGACCAGTACATCTCCTATGGCAGTGCCAAGTATCCTGGCTCTGTGCATAACGCTTACATTTTGAGAAATAGCAGCATCCCTTATGTGATGGGGCAACTCCTGAGGCACCGTGTGTGGCTAATAGGTGAGGCCAACGTCCCAATACAGTTGACATAGGTGTCTGGGTATGGGGTTGTCCCTAAGGGTTAGTGTGTGTCTAACAGTTGTCCCTCGTCATTAGCAGGTGACTCTGGTTACCCCAACCTGTCATGGCTACTGACCCCAGTGAGGAATCCCAGGACAAGGGCAGAGGAACGCTACAATGAGGCACATGGGCACACTAGGAGGATAATCGAGCGCACCTTCGGCCTCCTGAAGGCCAGATTCTGGTGCCTCCATCTGACAGGTGGTTCCCTATACTACTCACCGAAGAAGGTGTGCCAGATAATCGTGGCCTGCTGTATGCTGCACAAACTGGCTTTGCGACGCCAGGTGCCTTTTCTGCAGGAGGATGGGCCAGATGGTGATTTTGTGGCAGCTGTGGAGCCTGTGGACAGTGAAGATGAGGATATCGACAACCGAAACAACATCATCATGCAATACTTCCAGTAAGACACAGGTAAGAAGATGTAACTGCTTCTCACATCTCATACTATTGTTGGAGCTAGCATAAGTCTGTCATTTTCACTCAGTGTATGGACACTGACTTGGCACTTTGACTTTCCTTTTCACAGATCTGGCTCCCACTTTGTGCCCTCTGCTATGTTTACTCCTGGCCTACAGCTGTGTTACATTGGTTTGTGGACAAGTAAATTGACATTGCTATATTCCGTAGATATTGCAATTACACATTTGTGAAAACACAGACTGACTCCAGATTGTTTTGTGATTGAAGTTTGTTTATTCCTGTGCACATAAGTGGAGGGGGTTGTAAAATGGGCTGGGCTGATGGTGGAGGTATGTCCATGGCAGAGTCCAGTCTATTTGTTTCACAGGTGCATTGTCCAAAGGGGCATAGGAAGTGGAGCAATGGTAGTTTAAGGATGGACAGGGTGACATAGTAGGACAGAAGGGTGACATTCAGGGGGTTCTTATTTCCTGGCGAGGGTCTTGGCAATGTTCTCTGTCTTGTTCCTGGATCTCAGGGATGGTTTGCGGGGTGGTTCGCAATCTCCAGGAGGTGGGGTGCTGGTGTCCTGTTGTTCCTGTGGCAGTGTCTCCTGTCCACTAGCGCCGGCGGAGGTGGAGGGCTGTTCATCGTCCAGGCTAGTGTCAGGGGCCCGTTGGTGTGCCACTGTGTCCCTCCTGGTGTTGAGAAGGTCTGCCAGCACCCCTGCAATGGTGACCAGGGTGGTGTTGATAGACTTCGAGTCCTCCCTGATCCCCACGTAGTGTTCCTCCTGCAGCCGCTGGGTCTCCTGAAACTTGGCCAGTATTGTGCCCATGGTCTCCTGGGAATGGTGGTATGCTCCCATGATGTTGGAGAGTGCCTCGTGGAGAGTGGGTTCCCTGGGCCTGTCCTCCCCCTGTATCACAGCAGTCCTCCCATCTTCCCTGTTATCCTGTGCCTCTGTCCCCTGAACCGTGTGCCCACTCTCACTGCCCCCAGGTCACTGATCGTCCTGTGTTAGTGGGGTTGCCTGGGTTCCCCATAGTGGTGGACACACTGCTGATTGACGTGTCCTGGGGACAGAGGGATGGGCCCGCTGGGTGGGTGCTGTGCTGGTGTTTCCTGAGGGGGAGGCTCTGTGGTGGTTTGTGACTGTGTCAGGGGAACCGACTATCCCAAGGTCCCTGATGGGCCGGGGTGGTCATCTTGATCCAGGCATGCAGAGCTGGTGTTATCACTGTGGGTCTCTTCTGTGGGGGGACTGGATACGCCTGGCACCTCCTGTCCTGTGACGTTGGGTATGGGTCCTGTTGGGGTGTAAATGCACAGTTATTGTATCTGTGTGTGCCATCTTGTGCAATGGGTGAGTGACCCTCTACTCCTGTGCTTGCATTATTGGCTTGGTCCTTGTGTGATTGGTGATTTTGGGGCATGAGTGAGTCTCTGTACTGGACATGCTTTGGTGATGGGTGTCCATTCATTGGTGTTACATGCAGGGCTTGATTTTGGGATGTGTGGGTTGTGTTAGTGGGGTATCTGTGGGTTGTTGGGGTGATGGGTGTGAGGGTAAGGGTGGCGGTATGTGATGACATGCAGGTGGGGTGTCAGGGATTAAGTATTAAAGATATGTCTTACCAGAGTCCAGTCCTCCTGCTACTCCTGCGAGGCCCTCAGGATGCATAATTGCCAAGACTTGCTCCTCCCATGTTGTTAGTTGTGGGGGAGGAGGTGGGGGTCCATCGCCAGTTCTCTGTACAGGAATCTAGTGTCTGGATACCACGGAACGTACCTTCCCCCGTAGGTCATTCCACCTCTTCCTGATGTCATCCCGTGTTCTTGGATGCTGTCCCACTGCGTTAACCCTGTCGACAATCGTGCGCCATAGCTCCATCTTCCATGCAATGGAAGTCTGCTGCACCTGTGATCCGAATAGCTGTGGCTCAGAGAACCTGGGGTGTCTTTGAGGTGCCATGATGTGGTGTGGGTGATGTGTGAGGTGCTGTCTGTTGTGATGTATGAGGGGATGTGTTGGTGTGTGTTGTTTGAGGTGGGTGGATGTTGTGTAAGTGATGGTGTTGTGTGTCTGTGGATGCTGGTGTTGTTTTAGGTAGTCTCTCTCTCTGGCCTTCTTTCAAAATTTTGGTAGTATGGGTTTGTGGGTGATGTGGCTGTGTGCTTTATATTGGATTGGGTGTGTGGGTGTGGGGTGTGTATGTGTATCAGGTGTGTGTATTTCGAATTGTCCAGCGTGGTTGTGTTTTGTAAATGTGTGTTTATTTTGAGCACGGCGGTGTGTACCGCCAATGGAATTTGAAAGACCGCCGCGTTGATTCGTGGGTCGTGATAGTGTAGGCGTATTCCTGTTGGCGTGACGGTGTCAGTTTTGGTATCGCCAGTTTATCATTGACCTTTGGTGTGGCGGACTTGTGTGGGTGTGTGTATTGTGGCAGATTCCGAGCTGTGGGTCGTAATACCTGTAGTGGAATTCCGTGGCCGCAGTGGTATGTTGGCGCTGTTCTGCACGGCAGAAAGCGGGATTTACTGCCAAGGTTGTAATGAGGGCCATAGTATTTAAAATAACTTTACCTTAAAAAAAGATAGATATTTACTGAAAAAACAAAGGTTACAGGGATGTAACAGTTAGGAAACAGAATTTTAAAAAACAGACAATTTCACTGAAAAACCCAAAGGTTACAGGGACATTATAGTTAGGCTCTCATTTTATCTAGCAGTTATAATTAGAGTTATACGAAGTAACTATAAGTTGTGCCCTAAAATAGCTATAACTTGCACCTTCAGCATGCACTGCTAATTATGCCAGATTTTACAGCACACATGACATCTTTTAGAATATTTAAAGCATCAATATCACTGCAACATTTGCTGTAAAATTATTCATAAAGAAAAATGTGCATGGCTAGTGCGCGACTGATAGTTACCTAAGGGCCCGAGTTACAGTTGCTTCAAATAACTCTAACTATAACTGCTGAATTTCTATGGTTTTGTACGAGTAAATTCCTAATCTAACTGTAATGTCCCTCTAACATTTGCTTTTTTCAGTGAATTTTTGTTTTTAAATATAATTTTAATTACTATTAGTTAATACAAACACAGACATGCACGGCCCTTGTCTGTGTGAAGTGGGGGATGGCCACATGGCCTGTCTCTGTCATTGGATATCTGAGTGGGTGTGTGAGTGGGTCTGAAAGTGGGTGTGTGAGTTTTTGAGTCTGAGTGGGTGCATGAGTTTCTGAGAGGGTGTGTGGGTGGGCTCAGGAGTCTCTGGGTGCATGTATGAATTAATTAATTAGGGTATGAGTGAGTCTGTATATGTTTTTTACGTTTTTTTTTTCACCAAGCTCGGTATATGCAAATTATGCATGAGTCCTTTGTGCCTCTAGATATCAATATTTCTTTTTCTTTTACTATCTCAAAAACTACTGAATGGATTTACACCAAACAAGAAAAAGGCTTCTTCCTGGACCAAAACCTACCTTTCTGCCAAATTTGGTATAATTCCATTCAGCATTTCGGGCTGTAGTCATGTTCAAAATCCCTATGGGAATTACCATAGGAAACACAATTATTCCCCCCCCCCCATGTCTCGACCCCTATTTGACGGATCACCCCAAAACTTCCCATGCATAACAAGATTCCCAGAACACACATTTTGGGGGAAATTCTTTTAAGATTTGTCAAAAGGCACCAAAGATGTCATTAAATACTTCTACACTTTTTCTGTGGAAACATGGCCCTAATTATAACTACTTACTGGCGACAGCCATATATATATATGTACAGGGGACAGAGATGAAATGCTTCAGAAGCACGGAGGTGATGTCAAAGCAGCTCCATGCTTGCTGAAGCAATGGAACTGCCAGGTAGCCCATGAGGGCTTTTTATTGATTTAAAAAAAAAACATAAATAAATAAACATGGACCACAGGGGGTGCCCTTGAGGGCTCCCTTACAGTCCCAGATAGTCCATAAAGGGCTAAAAATACATTTTAAGAAACCCCATAGCTCAGTGTGAAGGTTTCAGACTTTCACACAGAGTTTTGGGGGTTCAAGTTCAGCTAAATTCATTTCCCTCTTTTTTTTTATTAAAAAATTGTTATAGTTCTTGTAAAATAACAAATACATTAATTTATTTTAAATCTAACACAAACATCTCATTCTAAATATATGAGTTATTAAACCCTAAAAACTCTATTTCCCTTTCACTTCGTGTCTCTCTTTCTGTCTCTCTTTCAATTAATTTCTCCCACTCACACACCCACTCACAGACCTACTGACACCCTCATGCATCCACTCACAGACCCACACACACACTGACACACCCACTAAAACACTGATGTACGCACTGTCACACCGAGACAGACAATCTGACAGCCAGTCTTCCACACAGATACACCCTTTCACACCTATTCTCGCACCCAGAGAAGCGCGGCCAACTCCTGCCGTACACAGCCAAAGGGCTGTGCACCGCATGGGTTTGGGTGGTTGGTTAAGGGGTGTTAGTCACAGGGTCTGGCTGCGGGCCAGGTCTTGCGGACAACCTCACCTGGCACAGGTAAAGGCCATGCATGGTGCTTATGGGTGCTTATAGGGGTTGGCCTCAGGGCCTGGTAGGAGCCCAGGCCCTGTGGTGAACCACTGTGGCGCACTGGTAATTACGGCACTTATGCCATCTTTCATATCATTTGTAAATATCAATGTAAAATTTGCAGTAACATTTTTGATGAAAAAACTGCATGGTTATATACCTTACCTTAGAGCACCATTTATGGTTACTTGAGGTAACTCTAACTATAATTGGTGAATTTCTATGGTTTTGTATGTTTAGAATGTGAGCCTAACTATAACATCCCTCTAACCTTTGTTTTTTAAGTGAATTTCTATGTTTTCAAAAAAATTATATTTCCTAACTATAATGTCCCTGTAACCTTTGTTTTTGTCAGGGAATATATATATATATATATCAAAACAAGGCCCTTTCAGGGTTAGAGTGACGCATAAATTATGCAAAAATCAAAGGAGAACTCTGGGAAGTTCCCAAATTTAGGTGGAGAGCAGCTCTAGTAAGGAGCACCCTGCAACACCAGCGACACTCTAGATTTGCTCACCTCAAATGTCTGCTTATCTAGCAAAGTTTTTAAGCATAGGATCAGCACAGTGCTATCCACGCCGAGCTAGATAATGACAAAGTCTTTTGCCATTTGTACAGCAAAATCTTTAAGCATAGGATTGACACAGTATCATCCTCGCCGAGCTGTAAAATGACAAAAGCCATTTACCACTCCAGGCACAGTATTACAGCTTTGGACTGGTCAAATACCGTCCAAGCCAACCTGGAATGAGTAAAGCAACCCCTGACACTTGTTTCGCTCTCATTAGAGCTCTTCAGAGAGGTTTAGATTTGTCCTATGCTTAAAAACTTTGCTAGATAAGCAGACATTTGAGGTGAGCAAATGTAGAGTGTCGCTGGTGTTGCAGGGTGCTCCTTACTAGAGCTGCTCTCCACCTAAATTTGGGAACTTCCCAGAGTTCTCCTTTGTTTTTTGCATAATTTATGCATCACTCTAACCCTGAAAGGGCCTTGTTTTGACTTATACTGGGTGCTCCCTTGTGTCTGGATAAAGCTAAACCCCTCTGAAGAGCTCTAATGAGAGCGAAACACGTGTCAGGGGTTGCTTTACTCATTCCAGGTTGGCTTGGACGGTATTTGACTAGTCCAAAGCTGTAATACTGTGCCTGGAGTGGTAAATGGTTTTTGTCATTTTACAGCTCGGCGAGGATGACACTGTGTCAATCCTATGCTTAAAGATTTTGCTGTACAAATGGCAAAAGACTTTGTCATTATCTAGCTCAGCGTGGATAGCACTGTGCCGATCCTATGCTTAAAAACTTTGCTGGATAAGCAGACATTTGAGGTGAGCAAATCTAGAGTGTCGCTGGTGTTGCAGGGTGCTCCTTACTAGAGCTGCTCTCCACCTAAATTTGGGAACTTCCCAGTGTTCTCCTTTGTTTTTTGCATAATTTATGCGTCACTCTAACCCTGAAAGGGCCTTGTTTTGACTTATACTGGGTGTCAGGGGTTGCTTTACTCATTCCAGGTTGGCTTGGACGGTATTTGACCAGTCCAAAGCTGTAATACTGTGCCTGGAGTGGTAAATGGCTTTTGTCATTTTACAGCTCGGCGAGAATGACACTGTGTCAATCCTATGCATAAAGATTGTGCGGCGGCCAACCCGCCAACTGGCAGGCAGTAAAAAAAATGGAATTCTGACCCTGGCGGGAACCGCCAACACAGCCCGCCACTTTAACACTCCGACCGCCACAGCGGGACAAACAAACAGCGCGACGGTCACCACCAACAGACAGGCGGCAGACAATGTACCGCCCACCCTATCACGACCCACCAATCCGCCACCTTTTCCGGGGCGGGAGCCCTGCCGATAAAAAACACGGCGGAAACAGAGCACGAACGGGAAAACGCTCACCTCTATACACTCCACGAGGAATCTGGACAGCATGGAACCCGAATTAAACATCCTACCAGCTATTGTCTTCCTGCTCCTCTACCAGGATCACGAACGCCGCCGCAGGAGACAACGGTGAGTACTGCACCTACGACACAGGGGAGGGGGGAGGAGAAAAGGTTACGGGCACACACATACGCGACACCCCCCCCCCCCACCAAATCCCTACACACCAATGCAGAGCAACAAGTCAGAGTGACACCCCCCAAACCCTCCGGAATAATGCAAAGACAAAATAAAAAGATCATTAAAATTGAAGTATATTATAGCATATTTGAAGTTAAGTGAAATATGAAATCTATAAAATAAATATATTACAACATGAACAATATATACATAGTCCAAAAGTCCGGCACATATTGGCAACATTCCATTGTTCGTGGGCCAATGTGCATAAACACATGGGCAAAGCCCATACACAAGACCCGATTCCATTGGAGAGAACACTGCTGGGGCATCAGATAATAAAACAACAGGCACCTCAGGGGGAAGGGAAGGGGGGGCACCTCAGCCACATGAGTCCACGACGCCAGATCCACGATGGGCCTCCATGCCCACTGTACCATCCTGGGGAGTGCAAGCCACAGTCTCTCAAGTCTCTACAGTGGGTGGATTGCCCACTGTACCATCCTGGGGAGTGCAAAGCCACAGTCTCTCAAGTCTCTACAGTGGGTGGATTGCCCACTGTACCATCCTGGGGAGTGCAAAGCCACAGTCCATCAGGTGGATTACAGACTCCACTGGTTATGGAGGAGGCATGTTGGCCAGAGTGCTTCGTGAAGCCCTGCCCGACACAGATCCGGCCCTGCCAATGGGCCAGCGGTGCTTGAGATGAAGGGCCCAGCGGAGCAGTTCCGAGACGGCGGTGCCCAGCGGAGCGGTGCTTGAGTTGAAGGGCCCAGCGGAGCGGTGCTTGAGATGAAGGGCCCAGTGGAGCGGTGCTTGAGATGAAGGGCCCAGCGGAGCGGTGCTTGAGATGAAGGGCCCAGCGGAGCAGTTCAGAGACGGCGGTGCCCAGCGGAGCGGTGCTTGACAGGAAGGGCCCAGCGGAGCGGTGCTTGACAGGAAGGGCCCAGCGGAGCGGTGCTTGAGATGAAGGGCCCAGCGGAGCGGTGCTTGAGATGAAGGGCCCAGCGGAGCGGTGCTTGAGATGAAGGGCCCAGCAGAGCGGTGCTTGACAGGAAGGGCCCTGTTCAGCGGTGCTTCTCACGGCGGGGCCCTGTTCAGCAGTGCTTCTCACGGCGGGGCCCTGTTCAGCGGTGCTTCTCACGGCGGGGCCCTGTTCAGCGGTGCTTGTCTTGGCGGGGCCCTGTTCAGCTGTGCTTCTCACGGCGGGGCCCTGTTCAGCGGTGCTTCTCACGGCGGGGCCCTGTTCAGCGGTGCTTGTCTTGTGTTCCTAGGGAACCAGATCTGGCCAATAATTCCCGCTCAGTCGCCATCCGACCTTTCGCTTGCGGGGCCCTCCTGTGCTGGAGTCCTGGGCCCGTGAGTGTCCTCCGTCACACCCCAAATGGGGCTGGTGGGGCCCTCCTGGGCAGCTCGCCTGCTGCCGGACTTCTTCGCCCTGCTGCCCTTGCCCTCCTTGGCAGAATCTCTGGGGCCCTTGCCTCCCTTTTTGGATGGGCCAGGTGACGGTGCAAGGCTGGTGTGCTTGGGGGCAGCCGTCTCAGGCCTGTCGCGCCGGCCCTTCCCTTTTTTGGTTCTTTTCCCAGGGGGTGGGCTGGCTGTCCCCTTGCTGCTGGCCGATGTTCCTGCCCTAGGAGCTGGTGGACTCCAATAGCCCTGAATGATGGTCCTAGTAGGTGCAGGGCTTGTGGTGGCTGAGGTGCTGATTGGAGTCTTACGAGATGGAGGGGGTGGTTCAGTTGTTGGAAAGAGGTCAAGGTTGGAAAGGAAAATCAATTTAGAAAGACAGGGACGGGTAGTTGTAGTGGGTATGGGAGTGGAGGAAGAGGATGTGGTTGTAGGAGAGTCAAGTGTGCTGTCTTTGGGTGCAGGTGCTTGTGACGGAGGCTGTCGTGAGGTGGATGGCTGTTGGGTGGGTGGCTGCCTGCGTTTGTGTGGTTTGGAAGAGGGGGTGACAGACACACTGGGAGAGGACACAGGGGACGTGTAAATGGCAGTGGGGGTGGTGACTGCACGTGTGCGGACTGTTCTGGTGGGTGTGGTGGTGATGGACGTACTGGCTGATGGTGGTGTGCATGCAGGTGTGAGTGGAGACGTCACAGGGAGGGAGGAGGGAGACGAGGAGGACGGGGACACAGAGGAGGCAGTGGCTGTTGGCATGTCTGCATGTGGATGTTGCTTGTGTGAATGCTTGTGTGATCTGTGGTGCTTATGTCTGGATGAGCTGCCCTTGGGTGTTGAGGTGTGTGCAGGCTGGTCTGTAGGTGTGTCTGGGATAGGCAGAGGAACAGGGGAGTGGGACTGGGTTGAGGAAGTTGGAGGGGGGAGGCTAGACACAGGGACAATTGCTGCCGTCAGTGCTGAGGCCAGAGCATTGAACGATCGCTGATGGGCAGCCTGACCCGAATGAATGCCCTCCAGGTATGCATTGCTCCGATGCACCTCCCTTTCTACCCCCTGGATGGCATTCAAAAGGGTAGACTGCCCAACAATGAGCGTCTGGAGGAGGTCAATGATCTCCGCACTGAGGGCAGCAGGGGTAACTGGGGCAGGACCTGAGGTGCCAGGGGCGAAGGAGATGGCCGGCTTCCTGGCCGAGCGGGCACGGGGCGAAAGCTGAGGGGCTGCTGGGAGGGCAGAGCTGGTGCGCTGGGTGGCGGCTGTACCTGTTGTTGCGGTGGGCACGGATGTTGCCGCCACCACAAGGGAGCTCCCTTCCGAGGACGTGTCGGTGTCGCTGACGTCTCCACGGGTCCCCGTTGTCGAGCTCCCCTCGCCCTCCGTCTCACTGGTTAAGTCCGAGTCGGTTGCAGGGCCCTCCGGAGCCATGTGAGATGCAGCTCCCTTGTGCGCCGATGCCACTTCTCCTCCGCCTGATGATGCTAATGCACACATGAACAGGAAAACCAAAAAAAAGGGGGGAGAGAAGAAAGAAAGACATGTTGAGTGCATGCATTGGCGGCACCGTTGGCGGAGAGGACAGACACAGAAGCCCCCTGCACTACGCCGCGCACTCGGGGTACACTACTCAATTATTGTGACTTGGCCTACAAGTCTGTGGATGACAAATGCACACATAGGTGAGCCCGGACCATGGATAGCTGTACTTAGCACCCTACAGAGGCGGGGGGCGGGGGCACAGGGCCATGCCTAACGGAGGGGCCTAGCCTACAGAAACCGCCCTGGCCTAGAGATAGCCACAGCCCCCCTCCCCCACCCAGACACCTCCACTGTGCGCTAATATAGCAGAATGTGCTGATACTCACTCCCTTGTGTCTGCTGTGATGTCCTCACGCGCCCATCCAAATCGGGGTAGGCCACCGCCAGGATCCGGGACATCAGGGGGGTCAATTGACGACTGGCACCCCTCCTACGTTGGGAGGCGATCCCCAGCAGAGCCTCGGCGGTCTTTCTGCTCCCGCGGCAGATGTCCTCCCACCTCTTGCGGCAGTGGGTGCCCCGTCTGTTGTGGACCACCAGGGCCCAGACGTCCTTGGCGATGGCACGCCAAATGTCGATCTTCTGATGGGCGCTGACCTATGTGACATGTACAGAGTGGAAAAATAAATATCATCACTTTTCTGCATGGTCGATGTGAGTGGCCCCCCCTCCCCAACCTTGCCATGTGGTACATGCTCTCATCTGTCGTGCGTTGCACTCCTCATTCGCTCCCCTCCCCACCATCTTACATCCACCCCACTCAACACAGGCATAGCCCATACTACGTGCTCCCTGTGTACTTACCTGTTGGTCTGGAGGACCGTAGAGTAGCGCATACTGGGGGAGGACCCCATCAACAAGTTTCTCCAATTCCTCAGATGTGAAGGCAGGGGCCCTTTCCCCAGTCGCAGCAGCCATTGTATTTTCCAGACCGAGGTCACAGCAGCACTTGCAGTATAGGTCCTCTCCTGTGGATGATCAGGTCTCGAGTGATTAAGCAGTTAGAAAATGGCGGTCACGCACGTGGCGGTGCATACCGCGACCTCCAGCGCACATCGTCATTGGCTCCTGAGACCCATAGGGTTCAATGTTAACCAATGCTGCTTTGCGCCGCGGTCTTCGACCTCCTACCGCCTACCGCCACGGTGTGCCACGCCAGCGCATTGACCTCACATCCCATTGTCACACTTCACAGGTCAGGCAGCCGCCATTTCAAGGGCCCACATGGCTTAATTTCTACTGCGTCACACAGGCCTAGGCCTTGCATTGCCACTCATTCAAGCCATTCAATGCATAGCGAATCGTGTACTGTGCAAGCTGTGGTTACGTACCTGTGGGTTGCTTGACTCTGTGCTCCATGTTGTCCTTCCTAGGCACCGTCCGCTGGGACTTGCGAGGAGATGGAGGAATCCTCCCGTGTACAGACCGTTGGTGGACCTGTCGACAATGGAAGAAAGACATGTCATACTGACATACAGACTTGACCGAGCCACTATACAGGAACTGTGTGCCCAGCTGGAGCCAGACCTGATGTCCCCCATTCGCCAACCCACAGGGATTCCCCCTCTGGTATAGGTTCTGTCAGTACTCCATTTTTTGGCAAGTGGATCATTCCAAACAACAGTGGCCATATCATCAGGGATGTCTCAGCCTATGTTTTCTAAGGTTTTGTCCAGAGTGTTGTCTGCCCTGATGAAATACATGCGGAGCTACATTGTTTTCCCTGAGGTGGGCGATTTGGCTACAGTGAAGGGTGATTTCTATGCCCTTGGACATATCCCCAACATCATTGGTGCCATTGATGGGACCCATGTGGCTTTGGTTCCCCCTAGTGGAAGTGAGCAGGTGTACAGGAACAGAAAAAGTTATAATTCGATGAATGTCCAGGTGGTCTGTTTGGCTGACCAGTACATCTCCCATGTAAATGCCAAGTTCCCTGGGTCAGCGCATGACGCGTACATCATGCGAAATAGCAGCATCCCTTATGTGATGGAACAGCTACAGAGACACAGTGTGTGGCTAATAGGTGACTCTGGTTACCCCAACCTGTCGTGGCTACTTACCCCAGTGAGGAATCCCAGGACAAGGGCAGAGGAACGGTACAATGAGGCCCATGGGTGAACTAGGAGGATTATAGAAAGAACCTTCGGCCTCCTGAAGGCCAGGTTTAGGTGCCTGCATATGACAGGTGGATCCCTAATGTACTCACCAAAGAAGGTGTGCCATATCATCGTGGCCTGCTGTATGCTTCACAACCTGGCTTTGCGACGCCAGGTGCCTTTCCTGCAGGAGGATGGTCCAGATGGTGGTGTTGTAGCAGCTGTGCAGCCTGTGGAGAGTGAAGAGGAGGAAGACGACGGGGACGACACAGACAACAGGGACACAGTGATACAACAGTATTTTCAGTAGCACACAGGTACGAATCAACCACGCCATTTTACATTTACTTAAAGTCTCCTGCCTCTCTACTGTCTGAGTTCCCCCCAGTTCCTGTTAACTGAGTTGTGACTTTCCCTTCCGTTTTCAGAGCTGTGGGCCCCAGTGCGTGACCTCTGCTTTGTTTGCCCATGGACTACAGCTGTGTGACAGTGGTATGTTGTCATCACAATGTAACTGAGCATTTCTGCACCGTTATGTCTAATACATTTGTTCAAAATACAAGCAGACTCCAGATTTTTTAAGTGTAATAAGTGATTTAATTGAAGTGCTACATTTAGGAACATGATTGTAAAACGGTGATGGGTGATGGTGGAGTAATGTCCATGGCAGAGTCCAGTTCTCAGTCTCACAGGTGCATTGTCCATATGCCTGTGGAAGGATGGAGCAGGGGCAGTTCAAGGTTGGACAAGGTGACAATGTGGGACAGTGGGATGACATCAGGGGGTATCGTTTGCTGGCGGGGTCTTGGCATCCTACTCTGTCTTCTTGTGAGATCTCAGGTTCCGCTTGCGGGGTGGTTCTTCTTCTGCAGGAGGTGGGGTTCTGGTGGCCTGTCGTTGTGTGGGGGCCTCCTGTCCACTAGCGCCGGCAGAGGTGGTAGGCTGTTCCTGGTCCAGGCTAGTGACAGGGGCCCTTTGTGGTGCCGCATGGTCCCGCAATGTGGTGACTATCTGGTTAAGGGCCACGACGATGGTCCCCATTGCGGAACTAATGTTCCTCAGTTCCTCTCTGAACCCCATGTACTGTTCCTCCTGCAGTACCTGGATCTCCTGGAACCTGGCCAGTACCGTAGCCATCGTCTCCTGGGAGTGGTGGTATGCTCCCATGATGGCGGAGAGGGCCTCTTGGAGAGTCAGTTCCCTGGGCCTGTCCCCCCCCTGTCGCACAGCAGCCCTCCCAGTTCCCCTGTTTCCCTGGGCCTCTGTCCCCTGGACGGTGTGCCCACTACCACTGCCCCCAGGTCCCTGTTGTTGTTGGGGTGGTGGGTCAACCTGGGTGCCCTGTAGTGGTGGACACACCGCTGATTGACGTGTCCTGGAGACAGAGGCATGGGCCCGCTGGGTGGGAGCTGTGCTGGTGTTCCCAGAGGGGGTTGGGTCTGGTGTAGCCTGTGGCTGTCTGTGGGGAACCGACTGTCCCGAGGTCCCCGATGGGCCGGGCTGGTCATCTGGGTCCAGGGAGACAGAGCTGCTGTCATCACTGGGGGCCCCTTCTGGGGGTGGGATGGACATCTCTGGACCCTCCGTGGCGGTGTGGTGGCGTTCGGGTCCTGCAGGGGTATAAGAGTATGGTTATTGCTTCTGTGTGTGGCATTTCGTGTAATGGGTGGGTGGCCGTGTACCCCAGTTCTGGCATTCCCTTGTGGGGGCTTTTGTGACGGTGGCTTGTGGGGGTGATGGGTGTGTGCAGTGGGCATGCTTTGGGGATGGGTGTCCATGCTTTGGGGACGCATGCAGGGCTAGGTTTTGGGATGGGTGGGATGTGATGGTGAGCCATTTGCAAGGAGTTGGTGTGATGGGGGTGGGGGTGAGGGTGGGGGTATGATTTGGCATGCAGGTGGGGTGGGGGGAATGAAGTAGTGGAGATTTGACTTACCAGAGTCCATTCCTCCGCCTACTCCTGCGAGGCCCTCAGGATGCAGGATGTGCAAGACTTCCTCCTCCCATGCTGTGAATTCTGGGGGAGTAGGTGGGGGTCCGCCGCCAGTCTTCTGCACCGCGATGTTGTGCCTTGATACCATGGAACGCACCTTCCCCCGTAGGTCGTTCCACCGCTTCCTGATGTTGTCCCGATTGCATGGATGCTGTCCCACAGCGTTGACCCTGTCCACTATTCTTTGCCATAGCTCCATCTTCCTGGCAATGGTGGTGTGCTGCACCTGTGCCCCGAAGAGCTGGGGCTCTACACAAACTAGTTCCTCCACCATGACCCTGAGTTCTGCGTCAGTGAACCTGGGGTGTCTTTGGGGTGCCATGGGGTGGTGTGGATGAGGTGAGGGGTGGTGTATGTGTTGTAGAGTGTGGTGAGTGTGGTGGTGTATGGTGTTTTGTGCGTGGAAATTGTGTGGGTGATGTTGTGATTTGCCTCTGTGTGATGGTCTACTCTATGCTGTGCTCTCTCTCTCTGTCCTTCAGTCGCAATTGTGGTCGTAAGAGTTTGTGGGTGATGTGGGTGTGTGTTTTATATTTATTTGGGTGTGTGGGAATGGTGTGTGTATGTGTCTCAGGTGTGTGTATTTTGATTTGTCCAATGTGGTAGTGTTTTGTAAAGGTGTGTGTATTTTGAGCGCGGCGGTGTGTACCGCCAATGGAATACCGCGGTTGAAAGACCGCTGCGGGGATTTGTGGGTCGGAATGGTATGGGCGTATTTCTGTTGGCGTGACGGTGGAGGTTTGGTCATCGCCAGTTTCCCGCTGACCTTTGGTGTGGCGGACTTTTGTTGTTGGCGGGTTTTTGGCGGTTTGCCAGTTGCGGGTCAGAATGACCGTGGCGGTTTACCGCGACCGCGGCGGTGTTATGGCGGTCTTCTGACCGGCGGTAAGCGCCTTTTACCGCCGAGGTCAGAATGACCCCCTTTGTCATTATCTAGCTCGGCATGGATAGCACTGTGCTGATCCTATGCTTAAAAACTTTGCTAGATAAGCAGACATTTGAGGTGAGCAAATCTAGAGTGTAGCTGGTGTTGCAGGGACTCCTTACTAGAGCTGCTCTCCACCTAAATTTGGGAACTTCCCAGAGTTCTCCTTTGTTTTTTGCATATATATATATATATATATATATATGGGTATGTGTATATGTATGTTACCTACTGTATATTTGTCTCAGGGAGATGGTGGTCCCGGGGGTGGGGGGCACATAGCGCCCCTGCTTACAATTAAATCATTGCCCTGAGGAGGTGGAGGTCCCGGGGCTGCCCCCACACATTGTATTTGATTAAAGCCCCGGGGCTGCGGATAAATGAGCCCCAGGTAGGTGGCTGGCCCCAGGGCATCCAACTGCCCCAGGAGGTGGGCCAATGCACCCCCCTCCTTTTTTTAAAATGCCCCCGGTACTTGACCCACCCAGGGACTTCTTAAAAAAAAGGAATGTTGCCACAAATTTGTGAACTCATCACAAATTTGTGGCAATGATTTTTTTTAAAATGCTCATTTGACCCTCCCACCAACCCCTCCCCCCCGGGTCAATGACCGCCACTTCCCCGAGGAAATAATTTAATAGTATACAGGGTGGCACATGGCCCCCCTGCAGCACCAGGGCCCAGTACCTCCCCAGGACTGTAATCAAATACAAGGCAAAGGAGGCTGTGCGGCTGCCCCAGGACCAGCACCTTCCCGGGGCAAATAAAAAATGTACGCAGTTAAATTTATAGTTAAGTTCTGAATTTACTCTTATAAAACCTTGGAAATTCACCAGTTATAGTTATTTCAAGTAACTATAACTTGTGTTTTAAGGAAACTATACCTTGGACCTCCTTGCGCCACATCAGCGTGGTGCAATGCATGCATTGCACCACTTTGTAACCCTTTGTGCTACATTATGTCTGCGCAGGCATAATTTATGAAAAGTGGGCATTTCCCCCATTAGGGAGGGACAAAAATGGTGCAAAGAAATGTAAGAGATTTCTTTATGTCATTTATTTTGGCACTTTTAACGCCTGCTCAGAGCAGGGGTTAAAAGGAGGCACACCATTGTTTACAATGGGATTTGCAGGATTAGCTTTAACATTTTTTATGCTAATCCTGCAAAGCGCTGAACTGGCATAAGAAAATATGATACTAGTTCCCTAACTACCGGCATGGTTCACTGTCTATTAAATATGGCGCACACATGGTGGTGTTAGGGGGGGAGCTAAGGGGCACTACAAAAGTGGTGCTGCACTAGGTGCAGTGCCACTTTTCAGCAATCTGCCCCTTAGTCTTTGCATCGGATGATTAGAAAGCTCTTGAGACCCCCACAGATTTTGTATATTGGTGGCCCACCAAGCTAGGGTCTCCACACGCCTGTCTTTTTGCCCAAACATTAAAAAGTATCCTTGACAATCAAATAACCTTTTGAAAACAAATCAATCAGGTGTGCAGAACATTTATGCTGGCTTTGCGTTGTTCCAATGTCACATTAGCCTAATTTTTTTACACTAATGTGGTGTTGGAAGGGGAAAAATACTGTGCCATATTTACAAACTGGCACAATGCTTGCATTGTGCCACTTTGTAACCCTTTGCACCACATTATGCCTGCACCAGGCATAATTTATGCAAGGGGTCGTTCTGGCACTGGGGGGGGGGGCATAAAAATGGAGCAAAGGAATTTATGAGATTCCTTTGCACCATTTTTATTCGTGCAGGTGTTAAAAAGAGGCTCCCATTGATTACAATGGGCCTCAGGGTGCTTTGCAGGATTAGTGTCAGAATTATTTACGCCAAGTGCCGGACGAGTGTAAAAAATGATGATGCTAGTCACCCTAACTACTGCCATGGTGCGCTGTATTTTAAATACTGTGATACCATGGAGGCGTTAGGGGGGCGCTAAGGGGTGCAGGAAAAGTGGTGCTGCACTAGGTACAGCAACACTTTTCATAAATCTGACCCTTAGGCCCTCATTCCGAGCCTGGCGGGCGGCGGAGGCCGCCCGCCAGGCTTCCCCCCTCCGAAATACCGCTCCGCGGTCGTAAGACCGCGGAGGGTATTCCGAGTTTTCCCCTGGGCTGGCGGGCGTTCTTCACAAGACCGCCCGCCAGCCCAGGGGAAAACTCCCTTCCCACGATGACGCCGGCTCGTAATAGAGCCGGCGGAGTGGGAAGGTGCGACGGGTGCAGTTGCACCCGTCGCATATTTCAGTGTCTGCTTTGCAGACACTGAAATACTTTTAGGGGCCCTCTTACGGGGGCCCCGCGACTCCCCCTCCCGCCATCCGGTTCCCGGCGGGAGAACCGCCAGGAACTGGATGGCGGGAGGGGGAGTCGGAATCCCCATGCCAGCGCAGCATGCTGCGCCGGCTTGGAGGATTCCTTTGGGGCAGCGGGAAACCGGCGGGAGACCGCCGGTTTCCCTTCTCTGACCGCGGCTGAGCCGCCGCGGTCAGAATGCCCCGCGGGGCACCGCCGGCCTGTCGGCGGTGCCACCGCGTCCCACGGCCCTGGCGGACTTGTTCCGCCAGGGTCGTAATGACCCCCTTAGTCTTTCCCAATAGACACCCACAAAACTGTTATTTATGCAATAATTACTTCCGACTTGACAACCTAATTTCAGTCTCACTCATCATCTTCAAGTCATCCAGAACTCAGCCGACTGACTGATCATAGAGCTCTCCACCACAGCTTCTGTGCCCTCCCAACTTAAGTCATTTCACAGGCTCCCCATCAAGAAGTGTGCTATATTCAAAGCCCTTTCGAGCACAATGCAGTGAATGAGCTAGGACCCATCTCCTTGAGGAAGAAGCACATTTTTTACCATTCTTTTCTTTCTCTTCGCTTCAAGTATGCCACGAGACTAGTCATTCCTCATATTTCTAAGCCTCGGATCGGGGAATGCATTTTTCTTACTTGGCTGACAAACCGCCTTGCCTTCCCTTTCAAATCTGTAGTTTTCCCCTCCAGATTCAGGAAAAACCTTGAAATCCAAATTTTTATTTAACTTCTGTCTGTAAATCCTTGTCTTTGTCTCATGCTGCTCCATTCCTTTTGTTCTCCTTCGCCTGTTGTGCCAGGACCCCTGAACAAGAAACTAATCACCTCAAGTGGATAATGTTACACTAGGAGCCAGGACATTCTCAGACTAAAAACAAAGAAATGTTAGAGGTGAGGACGAAAGGCAGGTCTTCTTCATCATATAAATCTGAAATGGAATCTCCATCAATATCAAAATGACACCATTCCTTCTGCAATTCAAGAAAAAAATGTATATTTTCAATGATCACTGCCATCTTAATTTTTAAGAACTTACCCATAAACAAACTTATTGTAAATGACCCTGAATGGCATCCTGGACTCATGTCCTCTGTTCAGCGCTCCATTGCTCTCTATCTATAGTTGTACTGTGTAATGGAAGTGTGAGAAATACATTTCAGGAGGTCCCAGGGCAATCAGAAGTTACTGAGCCATTTGGGCCACTCAGGGTTTTCCACTGTGCTATCTTGAGACCTCCATATGCAGGGACCTCAGACAAGGCCCAAATATATTTTTGACCCTGGACTTTCTCATGTTCCCTGTTTTCCTCCTTGTTTCGTTTGTGTCCTTGTCTTACCGTGTCTTTCCCAGGTTCACATGGATCTTTCCTTGTCCTCTTTTCGGCTCAGACAAGTTTATTTCGTCTCTTGCTCATCTGTAAGATTTTATTTGTTAAGATTCTCACCACCTTATTTCTCTCTCGTATGCTTACATCCTTTTATTCCTTCGTCAGTCTACCTCTCATTTATGACTTCTCTCTCTCCTTCCCCAACCCATCCTGCTCTGTCATTTTCAAACAGTTTACGTTTCCTAATCCAACTTTTTGTGGCTATATTAATCTCTTTCTGTATTTCTGTTCTTTCTGCTTATGAGTTCTTCTATTATTCCACTGTTCTTACACTCACAGCCAGTGCAGTTGCGCGAAAAAAAGATTACAGCAAGCTAATGCCATTCCCCAGCACCATCTGTGCACCATATTTATAAAATGTACCACAATAGCGCTAAGGAATGGTTAGCGCAAAAAAAAAATGACGCTAACCACTGCGACCTGCCATAAGTACAAATGACACTAATACTGCAAAAGTAGTGCTGGAACGTTTTGCGGCACCTTTTTTTACCAAAATGGGTTAGCTCCATATTTAACAGCATTAGCGTGAAAAAAAAAGTGCGAGCAAGAAGAAAATGTTTGGGAAGACAATATGGAGAATTCAGGCCAGGAGAGACCCCAGTGAGATCCCAGCCAGCCAAGTACTAGACAGGAGGGTCCAGCAAAATCCTAGGAGAGGGAGAAGAGGCAGCGGAAGTGTCGCTTTAGTGAGGAGGAGCAATACATCTTGGTCAGAGAGGTGACAGAACACCAGCTCTTCGTTACCTCCAAATTACCAATCGGTAGGAGAGAGGCTATATGGCAGGCAATAGTAGATAAAGTCAACAGTGTGGCAGAGAAGAAGAGGACTGTCACCGATTGCAAAAAGTGCTGACATGATTGCAAGCACGGAACTAAGGAGAAACTGTCCAGGAACCGAAAGGCATCACTGCAGACTGGAGGTGGCTGTCCCACACCCAGGAGGACCTGAATGAGCTGGAGGAGATGGTGGCAGCAGTGATCCTGGAAGAGTTGGTCACTGGAATAGCAGGACAGGGCAGCACAGACTGCCAAGAACTACCACAAATGCAGGGTAAGTTGAAGGGGGGACTATCTGAAATCTCGCAAATGGCAGAAGGGGTAGGCACGTAGGACACACTCAATGTATGCTACAGGATCGCATCGGGACCCGTGCGGCTGAATCTAAAAGGCTCCATTGCCACCCAAGCCTCACTTTTAGTGACGCCTGATGGAGCAATGCACTCCGACATATACACAACGTGGTCTTAAGCCACTTACTGCAGCTTTACACCACCTTGTAAATATGCAGCACATTTCCTGGAAGGGACGTGCAATTAGTATGGCTGCCACAACAGCACCCTTTGCATATTGTTGTTGCCCCAGATCCAAGACAACATGTTCACCAGAGACTGTCACTGAAGTCAACACCACCCCAGGAGTGGTGTCAGGAATGCGCAATGAGGTAAAATGGTTTCCAGCCTCCTCGTATCATTGTCCTTCAGTATGCAGCACACATGGAAATGCCACTTTGTCATAATAGATTGTTTATGTGCAGGAAGGGACACCTTCCTGCATATAAAGGATCTATCCCCTCCACGCAGGCACCCCTTTACTATGGTGCAAGGGGGCCTGCGTTGGGTGCAGGGCATACAAATCTGCGCAGGTGCTGGGGTAAACGCAGGGGTGTGCCGTATTCCAGTAACATCCCTGCATTTCAAAAGTGGTGCAGCACTGTGCATCTAATATTGCTGCTGCACCGAGGTGTGCCAGTTGAGAACAAATCAGGGCCGAAGTGTGCAACCAGTGAAACGCAACCCACACAGTGTGGCCCATCAACAACTCTCACACACCTCCATGCACCTTTTGGCAATGGCACAAAAGTGAAGTCATACAACACATGGCACATGTCTGTGATCATCATTTGTGCTGCTGTACAAGTATCTTAAATGTCACCATGTAATAAGGTTGTATGTGTTGTGTGAATGGTTGGTGTTCTGCATAAAAGGACATCTACATGTGTAAGAACTGGCACAAGTGGCATCAGTGTTGCACTACCGGCACAATGTCACTAGCCCGTAATGCAACTGTACCATCATACAAATAGTTGCCCATGTGGATCCAAGCTTCCCATTCCCCTCGTGCCACATCAACAAAGTCTCAAAATGCATGCATTGATCCACTTTGTACATCCTTACACCAACATATGCCTGCACCAGATATGTTGTATGTCAGGAAATGTCCCAAATGTAGGGAGGGATGAACTAATGGGGCAGGCTATTCATAATGGTTGCACTGTCCCATCCAAATAGCACATGTGTGGGGCCTGATAAAAGCAGATGACAAAGGAACACAAGCATTGTAAGCAATGGAACTACCTGTGCTTTGCTGCACTAGTGCCATCATTCATGGTGCCAATACAGTGAAGCACCAAAAGAGTGACTGCACACATTACACTACTGTTGGAATGTCCACCATGGTAAATAGAAAGGTAAGTGACGTGCTACCATGGTGTCAGTGGCAGGGGCAAGGGGCCTACAAAGAAGATGGTGGTGTGGGCAAAATACCTTGAAAGGTTGCCCCATGTGAGATGCACAATGTAACACATAATTTACAACTACAACCTAGGGTCTGTAAAATGCCACTGAGCCTCCAGTAGCAAGTAAATGATGATCCATGTCAACAGCCACTACAGTCAAAGATTGACATTTCACTGTCTCATTGCAGAGAATGATGCCTTACCTCCTGCAGACCTGCCTGTCTTGGATTTTACAGATGACATGGATGACCAGCTGCTTACTGTCAATGATGAGACTCTCCAGGAAGTCCTAGGTTCCCTCCGGACACCACACACAGTGTTGCAGGGTCGCCACATGAACCACTCAGCTACCAACACAGAGCACTAACCAGTCCTGCCACAGCCCTTGACTCCGAGGACCCAGACATCACCTTTTAGAGGGCAGTGGTAGGAGTCTGGCAGGAGCTGGCCAAGCAGGTACAGGTGGGGATGGAGACCATGGCAGGCAGCCTAGCAGGAGTACAGAGATGCCTTAGTCCAAATAAGCTCCCATCAGAGGCTCCCACTCCCCGCTACGTGGACTCCAGCAGTCCCTGGCCGACAGAGCTGCTGTTATGAGGCAGTGGCTTCAACAATTGTCCTCCCAAAGTGGCAGCAGCATGATAGACAACAGGGTGAGTGTTATACAGAATACCCTGGAGTCCATACAGTGGGAAGTAACTTCCCTCAGGGAAAACATGGCTTCCTACCACCGTGATGTTGCTGCTCTGTTGACAAATCAGCAGTTCCTCCTTGCTGCAATGATGCCTTATGTGTTCCCACAAATGTCAGCTGTCGGGACCTTTGACTCACGTCTCTATCCCCTGATGTGTGTGTGGCCTCTCAACTTCAACAACAGCACCACCCATTGCACAGAAGGCACCACACACATCAGGGGATGAAGATGTGGAAGGAACAACATTCACACGGAAAACCACCCGGTGGCACCAGTCTGTGACACATAGACACTATCTCCTTAGTTCTGGGTTTAACATCATGCCAGTGGTGTGACAGCTGACTATGGGGCACATTATAACATTGGCACTAAGGGCCTGATTCTAACTTTGGAGGACGGTGTTAAACCGTCCCAAAAGTAGCGGATATACCACCTACCGTATTACGAGTTCCATAGGATATAATGGACTCGTAATACGGTAGATGGTATATCCGCCACTTTTGGGACGGTTTAACACCGTCCTCCAAAGTTAGAATCAGGCCCTAAGTGCCGCCTACCACTGTGGCGACGGCTGACAAAAGACTGTCGCTGCGGCTAAAATCCGTCAGCCAAAATATGACGACAGATGGATTTTCGCCATGAGAAGGCTGGAAATCTGGATGTGGCCATAGTGGCAGTCGGTGTTAAGGTGGCACTGCTACCACCATCAGCGCCATGCCAGTAGACCGCTGCCAGCCGTATTATGTCAAATAATACGTCCTGGCAGTGTTCTGCTGGCGGTAGCAGCGCCCCGTGCCGACCCCTGCCAGAAGACCTCCTGGATGCAGGTAAATCGGGTGTCTGACAGAGGAGGAAGATGGGGAGTGTTGTGTGTGTGTGTGGGTGTGTGTGCATGAATGTGTGAGTGTGTGCGTGAATGCAAATGTGTGTGTAGTGTTGTTTGCATGTGTGAGAATGCATGTATGAATGGAAATGCGAAAGCATGTCTGCGTGTCAGTATGAATGTGTGTACAGATGTGTGCGTGAATGAATGGATGCATGCGTGTATGAATGCGTGTATGCCTGTGTGAGTGCATGTGTGAATGCGTAGTGTCCGCCTGTGAGTGTGCGTGTATGGGGGAAATAGGAGGGGGGAGCATGGATAGAGGGTCAGGTGGGGGGTGTCTGGGGAGTGTAAGGGGGGGTGGTCCTCCTACAAGTGGCCTACCACCATGGTTTTCATGGTGTTCGTTATGCCACGAAAACCATGCCGGTAGGCAGGGTTAAAATGCCACCACGGTACAGTAGCGGCCGCTGGGTTAGAGATTGTTATCTCCAGCCCGGTGGCTGCTACCGCCGAGGCGGTTGGTGTGGTATATTGGCGGGTTGGCTTGAGCCAACTCGCCAATGTCATAATGTGGTGGTATGTACCGCCAGTCTGTTGGTGGTACTACCGCCACATTAACACCGACCCCCTGTGTGCCCTCTTCCCACAACCACTGTTGACTTATCTGGTATAGACTCTCATTATCTCAGTTCGTACCTATTGTCAATTTGGACACCTCCTTACTAATGCACACTTCTCCCAGCCATGTCTCATGACATGTCCCTCACCCTTCAACTCTGAATGTACAACAAATGGCTCAGGATCTCTCATGGGGTCTGTGAACTCTATTTTGTACTGCATTGGAAAATACACTTGCAGATGTAACTAAATCTCCATGTTCACATGTATCATGTCAACCTTTACTGTGATCCATCAACTCATCTAAATGTATGCATTGTGTGAAGCTAGGTCAATGAAAACAGAACCTAATTACATGTGTGTGGCTTACTGTCAGACACACAGCCACACACTAGGACAATAACATGAAAAAGCCGACTGATGATATTGTGGGCTACAACCAACTTACAAAGCCGTAAAAACATGTTTTGAACAGATATCCATGTTAGTTGAGATATGGCATGTATGGTTCAGAACCAATTTTCCCAGATGAGAGCACCAGTGCAACTAATATGTGTGGAACAGACAAAGTCAATTTCATCAGTGACAGACAGCTGTCAATGAGCCAGGACACATACTCTAAATTAGTTGATGTCATATGCGCCACACTTTCCAACATTATTTCTGACAGACCTCTGCGATGCCAGTTGAAGTTCCATACATACCTGTCAAAGATTCCGTATACATACACAATATGAATGTCTGGAACTGTGGATGACAAATGTTTTGAGTAGCTGATATCATATTGCAGCCAATCTGACAGCCTCTTGGTCATAAGGGATGCATATTGTCAGACATGGAAATCAATACAGAAAGCAAACCCTAAGGCATTCCTCTAACATGAAAACAATCAGACACTCAATCAACATGGAGACATAATTGTCTATAACTAACTGGATTTTTTTAAACATTAAATAACACCTTATTAAAACCTAACCTAGACACTACCCTACACTAAACTAACCTATACTAACTTATCTTAACTTACCCCACAGCTATCTATCCTAACCTAAACTTATTTTAAACATTTAACGGCACACACCAAACATTGTCCACCCACCACCCTTAAGAGACAAGATATGAGTAGGACAACATAAACTAAAGTTACACATATACAAATTTAACCTATATCCTATACAAATATATTTTTTTATGGAAATGTTTTATCTTTTTTGTTTTTTGTATTTTTTTTATAAACATAGAAACCTGTTCATAACCCCCCACTCAACCCCTCCTAAAAAAATTAGCTAACCCCCCCCCCAAATATACTTGCTCTATTCTACAACTAACATAATCTATATAACTAACCTATCACTATCCACCAAAAACCCACTAAAAATTATAACAATACAAAACGGGAGAAGGGAAGGAACTGGGAGGCTGTGGAACAACATGTTTATATCTACTTTAGCTTTTTCTTGCAAAACTTCAACAGCTTTTAGTTTCTGGCATTGTCCTTCTCAAGTTGGTCCAACCATGACATTATGACTGCCATGTCCCTCCTCATGTCTACCTCAAAGGTTGATGATGTGGCTGCTGCAGGTGGCTGTTGTGGTGGCTGAGTACGGAAAGGCGCTGAAGAAGTGGAGTGGGTTGGACCAGCGAGGCCCCCTGACCCCAGATGTTGTGCCCGACGTGACTTGCACAGTTGTGGCCTGTAGCGGAGGTCCCCCCTGTTGGATGTTGGAAGGCAAGCCATGCCCCGGAAGATTTCTCATGGTGATACTTCCTGCCCATCTTATGGTACCCTGCCTGTACCTCCGTTATGTGGCGGAAATGTTATGCCCTTTTTCCAAAAGCACGGATCTGTGTTGTGGTCATAGTGGCAGCTAAAACATGAGAAGAACATGGCATCAAATACAGTATTGGGTAGAGGTTGAACAAACCTGCAATCTAAACAGCATCCTCAGATGACACATGCTGTCCACTAGACATTCTACAACAATGTCAATCTCCAAATCAAGACTAAACTTCCTACCAGGCATCTACGGTATCACGTACATGTCACTGGGTCAACGGCTATCCATTGTTGACCATTAGGGTCTGGAGGTAAGTGGACTACTGCGTCCTTGTGCAACATTTGTGTCATCAAACTAGTGAGGATCAAGTGGCCCATCAAGTCCCAAATCCCTGCATCATAGTCAGAAAGCAGTGCAATGTATGCAAGCCACCACTTTGACATGCATAGCTCTACCTTAAGCCTTTGCCAGGCATCATGGATGCAAGGTGGGGTTCATCCGGTAGGGGGACATGAAAATTGGCACAGGGAATTCTAAGGAATGCCAATGCATCATTCATGTATCCTTGGGTTAACACCTGCTCAGAGCATGCGTTACAAAGGGGCACACTATTTCTTACAATGGGTTCCTATATTTGCCCTAAGCCTGAACAGTACATCTATTTTGTCTACAGATTGTTTACCTATTGCCCCCTACCCTATAACATGTCTAATACAGCACACACATGGTGGCTGTATGGGTGTCTTAAGAGGCACAGGAAGAGTGGCACTGCACTGAGTGCAGCTACAGTATTCCTTATTTTTGAACTACATGTGCACATACATGTCTAACATCTCCTAAGTCCCAGGTATACTCTCAGCATTCACATTCAATGCACATGTGATGTGACCAAGCTCACTCACAATTATCATGATGGGTAGATCATGTTGGCAAATCTGCACACATCTAGTTTGCTACAATCCGTAGACATGTCTCTCATTTACCTGGAGCAGAGTTGTATTCTCATAATGTACTCAACCGACTGTTTCCCAGCACAATAAGGCTCCTTGCACTGCTGCTGCCTCACTTAAATTAGTAGTGAGGCACCAGTGGTGCAAGTGTCTCCTACATAAGCCTCCTAGTGACCTCAACACATGTACCTCATCTGTACCATTTCCTGGGTAACTTAAAGTGACATGTGGCACACAGTGCTGTAAAACGTACTGTGGCAAATATGCTGGCAACAAGCATGCTATTCAGATAAACAGCACCTCTGACACATATCTTGTCTGACATATGTGTGCATACTTTCGTTTTCGTAACACCCACAATTCCATAGCAGGACTCTTTGGCACTTGTGCAGCAATCAACTTATTCTCCATCCTCAACACTGCATCAAACATGATCTCCACATCATAACTCGGATGATGTAATCTCATTGGTCACACATTACATGTCAATATTGCATTGCACAAATCATACCCTATCACACAAAACCCTGAAATGACACATGTGATGCACAAGGTGACACTTACTGGCTGCGTCCGGGTCTTCAAATTCGGACACTTTCCATCAGTGCAGGGTGGAGGCCGAACTGCAAGACATAATAGGAATACTTAGTTTAGTGATTTTGGAACATCTATGTGCATGGACAACTGTTACACATTCAACTTGTTAAGCTGAGTAAGCAAGTCAGCTTTGTGTTAGGACTAAATAACTACCAAAATTACATTTCTGTCAGTAAGTCAAAGGGCAAGATAATAGAGGCCCTCGCACCACCAAAACGTCACTTTCCCAGATACTCCACTGGTGCATTTCATTGCACCATATGTACAAGGATTGTTTATGCAGCTTTTTTGTAGTGTTACACCTCCATGTACATATGGGGCAGCATGACACAATATTCTGCATTAGAGGGGCATGCAATGGTTGTTGCAGTGGCCATCCCATTGTAACACCCATTGGTTTTGATGCTGCCCCAGATGTTGAAGACATCTAACCTTTTATCAGCGCCAAAAGATTAACAACTCCCCAGGGTTGGTGTAAGTATAGCAAAGTGTTGAGAAATGCATTGATACTCCCTTGTTTCTTATATCTGTGCACCATTTGAAGGCGCACACACAGTAGAGCTAAAATGCCATGGATGTTTGCTTATGTGCCCGTAGGTGTCCCTTCCTGCACATTCACAAAATAACATAACAGATATCTTGGCACTGCTATGTGGGCAGCCATTGTCACCATTGTAGACTGTTTATGTCCTGGAAGAGATGCCAGCCTGCACATAGACACTCCCCTCAACACAGACACACTTGCACTGTGGTCCAAGTATGCCTGCGTTGGTGCAGGCTGCTGAGTTATGTACTGGTGTAGGCGCAGACCTGCCCCGTACTCTTGGTTATATGGGGCAGGCCTGTGTTACAAATTCAGCACATGTGTGTCTGATATGTGACCTTTTGTGGGGTGTATGTGATACACAATGTACACAGAGGAATGGGCAACTAAACTGCATTTTATGCATAGCTAAGCTCACTTGTTTAAGACACAAAGTGGCAGATTTAAGAAAAGTGGCGCTGTACCTAGTGTAGTGCCACTTTCCTTGCACCCCTTAGCACCCTCCCTACCGCCACCATGCGTACACCATATTTACAATACGGCACACCTAGGCGCAGGGAAGGGGGCAATAGTGTCATTCTTTTTTTAGGCGAATGATGACCTCTGCAGGAGTGGCGCGAAAAATTTGGCATTACTCCTGCAAAGTAAATAGGTGCCCATTATAAATAATGGCATGCCTCTTTTAACTCCTGCTCTGAGCAAGCATTAAAAGAGCCCAAAAATGGTTCAAGGAAATCTCTTACATTTCCTTGCACCTTTTTTTCGGCTTCCCTAATGGGGGTACGCCCCCATTGCATACATCATGGCCGGAGTAGGCATAATGTGGTGCAAGTGTTTACTTTGTAAATATAGGGCAGGGAAAATGCCACTTTAGCACTCCCTTAGCATAAAAAAAAATAACGTTATGGCAGTTGCAAGGTGGTGCTAGGGGCTCTTAAATCTGCCACAAAACTTCCTGTTCTGAGCCTTGACAAAACATGCTGCAGTCAACCTTATGTCCCCCTGTCATGCACATGCGAATGAGGATGTTCGCAATGTAAATGGTGTACTAACCAACTGGTCCACCAATCAGAATCCCCAGGTGATTCAGTTGATCTTGCTCTCATGCACTGAGGTCTGCACAATGGTGGTTGATGTGGTCGTCAGTGTGCACTACTCCAAATATCTGTCATTGGTGGTGAAGCACCTTGCCCCACTGCAGCTTTCATGCCTCTGTTGGGTAGCCCTGTATGACCGAGCCACCCTAAGTCAACATCATGGTGAAGTAATGTTCAACCAACCAGATGAACTCTCCCAGTTCATCAGCACGCATCCTATGTGTTCCCAAAACATTTTGCAGTTTCCCCTCACTGCAAATCAAATATTGCCCAAATAAAATAAGAATCTACCCCGCCTAACCTCAAAAACCCCAACAGACTATGCTACCCCAAGACAAACACCCCTCAATACAATAACAATAAAAGGACAAAAACAATACATAAGACTCAGGAAAATGACAAAATGAACAGGACAGCAACAGGACACAGCACACAACTCTCAATAACACCACTCCTCGACTAGCACCAGCTACACACACCCTCTCACAATCACAGACAAAAAGACTGTAAAGTAAAAGTGAAACTGAAATCAATGTACTATGTACCATGTATGCAGCAAGGAAGTTCTGGTTCATCGCTTCCTGTGTGTGTGCGTCACATTTTCTAATATGTGTCATTTTATTTTTACCCATGACGCTCATGCGTGTTTTTTTTCCCATTAAGGCTGACAAGGCATGACACTCAGGGGCCAGGTGTCATTTTTTGGAATAGCATAGTATGAAATATTGCTGTTTGCATCCCAAAATTTTATGCATAACAGGAATGCATGGTATCCCTTCCCACGAAGGCTGACAAGGCCTGTCGACTTGCGATTGATGCACAGGGGCCAGGAGTAATTTTTTGGAATAACGTAGTATGGAGTATTGCCATTTGCATCAAACATTTTGACACATAACGGGAATGCATGGATTTTGTTGGAAAGGCTGACAGTGCACCCAGATTCACATACCATGTCACAGGGGCTATGCATGTATGTACTCAGTATGGTATGTGTGCATGTGCATTCATATTGTAACAGCGTAATCGGAATAACATTGGAATGTGTTACCATATGTTCGTATGTGTGTGTGTGATCCATGCGATGACTGATACCGTTTGCATGTGTTGGTAGACTTTTTCCACATACATGTTACCACATATGTGCTATGAATGTACATTTGTGATGTAACATATATTTGTAGGTCTACCACATTGTCATGTCTGATTTCCAAATGTACTTTTGACAACAACACATTAGATATAATGGACTATGTCCAATACACTTTCATGCATGTGATACCCTTGACAAATTGTATTCAGAGGATGCAGTGGACTACGGCTGGGTCAATTTCACATAACCCATGGCTAGGTGAGTGCATGTGTGTCCACATTGTGGTGTGTTGTATGGTTCAAGGTTCATGATTCTATGCTACACGTGTAACATATGGTTCCCCCATGCAGCTATGATGCAGGAGATGGTGTACTCACATGTATCAATGAAGGTTGGTATGTGACGTGTGTGTGGAAAGACGTGTAGTGTAAAATGCGTAAAGAATGCCAAAGCGGTTTGTTAATGGGTTATGAAACCTTGAAATATAACTTCCTGCATGGACATATGTTGGACATTGTATGATGGCTGTGTAGCCATATCAGTGCCACCTATGTTTCCGTATGTGGGAACACATCTGAAGGTCATATAAGTCTATGTATGATCATGTGATACAAATACGTTTTCAAATGCAGACTTTTGTGCATACTCCAATACACAATACCAGGCAAGTCACAAACTAGGTACATGCAATTGACAACAACATGTTTGATATGACTGGGGGGGGCGTGGCCGGCAGCCGATGAGGCTGCAAGCTTAGTGCGGAGCTCCGGGGCTGGATCAGGGCCCGCCGGCATTCATACCGCACTGAGCTCAACATTTCAACATCTGACCACCGTGGGCCCTTCCGTAGATCTGCTGGACCCAGATATGGTACCTTCCCATAAATTTCCCCCCGTCAGAGGCGAGTTTTCGTGAAACCCTCGGTCGGGCGGAGGAAAAAGCGTGAAAACAAAATGGCGACCACGGCGTACGCGGTGCCCACAGAAGGACAGAGAAAGAAGTGAACTCCCCGGGTGAGAGCAGCAACCGGAATCCGAATGCTGAGGCTTGGGGAACTCTCCGGGGACGCCAAGTCCACAAAGTGCACATAGGAGCCCGGTGAGTGAGTGGGAGCGAGGGTAGAAGAGAGCGATGAGGCCCCACCAGAGACCAAAGAAGGATCGGAGGGCTATCCACTACGCTGGGTTATAAAAAGAAAAGAGACAGCTAGCCACTGGGACCAGTTTGACCCATTGGGAGAACTGTTTGAAACTCGAGGGACCGCCGCCGTGTTTTCAGTCTGCTCTAAACGGAAATCACTCGTTGCTGACCCGGTGAGGTGGGGGGAGGATCGGACCCATCCCGTCGCAGAGACCCTGAGGAATATAGGACCGCTGATACCCTCGGGCCACCTTTGAGAATCGAACCCCCTGACCCTTGCATCTGTGCACCCCCGAAGCTGCAGTAGGGACGGGGGTGTCGGGACAAGATACCCCCGCCTCGGCACACGCGCTGCAAGGAACATGAGACACTATTTACCTTGGTGAGCTGACGGTCAGCGTGACCTGCTCCCCGACTCTCCGCCCTGAACCGGAGTCTTGTTTTGGCCTCACCGGGAAACACGCAGCCTGGCGAGAGGTGAGGCGCCGCAGCGTGTCCCTGGGGGGCCCAGTGGAGATCATTGCCCACAGATCCCTCCCTGGGAGCTGAAGTCGACCCCCCTGGGGGCTCACCAGATAGTCGACGCATCAAAGCCAATGGAGCACGAAGTGAATGATGGCAGGAGCAATCATTAACTGCATAGTATCTACATTGAATGGTCTCAAAGGAAAACAGCCATAAAACACTTGTCACTCCCCAACCCGCACTTCGAAACCGGGCCCCGTAAGAACATCCCAAACAGAACTCGCAGGAGGACAAAGAGCGGGAAGTGGAGAAGACCCGAACCCCGCCTCGCCGGTGATCGAAACTCGTGGGCTGAGGTAATTTGCGGGGAAAAAGACAGGCAACCTGAGCTGAAATCGCTAAGTCAGACCCCTGCACTGGTAAAATCGCTCAACTCGCCCTCTTCAGCCATAGCACAGTTTCAGCCATGGGGAAACCCAAGAAGCGAGAGGATCAAGCTCAAACGGAATGTGCAAATGTGAAACAATCCTCCCAGCCCTCCAGCCAGGAGTCCTCACACAGCCCGAACCCTCAAGAAGCAACATTAGACACGGTGCTCCTGGCTATCAAAGAATCTTGTGAAGCACTCAAGGGGAAAATTGACAGTCTCTCGTCAGAACTCTCACTACTCTGCGACGACCACCGCAAACTGAAAGAGAGAGTAGATATGAGTGAAAAATCTTTCACCACTATAGACCTCGTGCAGCAAACTACATCTAAGGAAATGGTTCATTTGACCTCCCGAATGCATTAGAAACCAGAGCAGAAGATGCCGAAAACTGTGCACGTAGGAATAACCTTAGACTTATTGGAGTGCCTGAAGGCTCGGAGTCCTCAGCAACCAGCACTGAAGCCTTTCTGGAGGATTTGATCAGAGCCAACATGGCACCGGAGGGCCTGACGGCTTAAAGAGCACATAGGATCCCCAACAGAGCACCGCCCCGGGGGCTCGACCTGGCACAATCATAGCTAAACTGTTGCACCACAAAGACCGTGACTACATCCTTGCCCAGTCACGACAACTAGGCGAAACTTTCTGCAACAACCAACGGATCATGATCTTCCCGGACTTTACGAGAGAGACCCAGGTGCAGAGGGCCTCCTTCCACGGGCACAAATGCATTTTACAAGATAATGGGATTAAATATGCAATACTCTTCCCTGCCAAGCTCAGAATAGAACATGAAGGCAAAACACATTTTTTCTCTTCAACACAGCTGGTGGAGGAATGGCTGGAGACACTGAACCTGACCTCGTCAGCGATGCCCCCCGCCCCCCCACGAACCGAGGAAGAAGCGCAGCCGCTCATCTAAACGGATCACAGAAGCGGCCCCCCCTAAGCACCAATCCCTACGGGAGATGCGAGATGCTGTAGAAACAGCAGCAGCCCTCAGTAAGGGAGCCAACTCTAGACCCCGAACCTCTAGCAACCTGTCGGAACCCGACTCTAGCTGCGGGGGCTCATCCACATCCTCTCGAGACACTGCCATTAGCCTGCCTATAATAACTCCAGGAACCTCAGAAAAAATCATCTGACTCTTAAAAAGGGCTGTTCCTCCGGTTCATGAGTATCTAAGAGAAATACATTTAAACCCAGCTTTGATCCTTACCCAGCAGTAGGGCCGGGACAATAATCGTTAATTCTTGGGATAAAAGAGTGCATTACTTTGAACTTACCATGCTGCGGCTGGGCCCCAGGAGAAGCCCGGGACACGTGCTCTTGGTCCCTACCACGCCACCCTCCTATAGGATTGTAGAACGGAAATGTTAACAGTTTGTACGGGAAGAGTTTTTGTAACCGGTCCTGGGGAGTGGGAGTTGGGATTTCTGTTTCTTCAATTAGTTATAGGGGAACATCGTGCACTGAGGACTAGAATGGTAAATATACCTAGTCCCAAATACCTATTAGAAAGTTGTAGCAAAAAATCACCCCTGATCCACTCCTCTATTATTAGCCAACAACCAGTGAACCAAGGCTATGACTTCAAATTACAAGCTAACAACCTGGAATGTTAGGGGGTTAAATAATATAGGCAAACGATATAAGGTACACAGCTACATCAAACGCAGAGGGGCACATATTGCTGTTTTACAGGAAACCCACTTGCTAGAGCAGGAGGTCACAGCACTACGGAAAAGGTGGAGAGGCCAAATATTTGCCACTAATTACTCAGCGTTTGCGAGTGGAGTACTAGTTTGGATATGCCCTGGCATCCCTTTTCAAGCTCTACATACATACATAGATAAAGACGGTAGATATGTAGTCATCTCAGGCAGACTAGATGGGAGAGAAATAACCCTTGGGGGCTTCTATGCCCCGAACCAAGACCAGAAGAAATTATTTGACAAAATGTCTGGGGAGCCGAGTCCGATTCTTGCGAACCCGGAAATGATAGGAGGTGACTTTAATTGCATCTCTGATATTAATATGGATAGATCACACCCCCCCTCTCACAGACTCAATCTATAAAATCGGCTAAGGTCTTCTCAGAATGGCAACGACACTGGCAAATTAGAGACTGCTGGAGACACCTCAATCCACATAATAGAGAATATTCCTTTTATTCCGCTGTCCATGACCTACACGTAAGATTAGACACAATACTAGTCTCTCCGGAGCTACAACCCGCTGTAACCTCAGCTGAATACCTGAGCCATACCATTTCAGATTACATCCCCTTATTAATCTCACTTAATTGGCATAGAGAAAAACCTGTGATACCTACTTGGAGACTCAGGATTGAGACATTAGAGGACGAGGCCTTTAAACATCACCTTCACAATAGTATCAAAGACTACTTCAAACTAAATGTAGGAACTGCATCCTCTAGAGCATTAGAATGGGAAACCTTTAAAATAGTAACCAGAGGTAACTGTGTTGGGGAAAGTATAGGAGTGCGCAGATCTATCGAATCAGAGCTTAATAAACTAGAAGACTCCCTTAGAGATACTGAACGCAAGCTCCCCTCTAACCCTGAACTGTCCTCCCTTTTGAGGGAAACTAAAACTAAAATAATCTAGGAAAACATTAGACTCTCCCGCTTCAACTATAAGCAATACATAAGTAGACAGCATGCTGAAGGAGATAAAGCAAGCGCACTTCTGACTTGGCTAGCTAAACCCTCCAAACATCAAACTATTATACTTGAAATAGAGAAGGATCCAGATAATAGAATACTTAGCCAAAAAGAAATAAACACTTGCTTCTTTGAATATTACTCCTCTCTATATGCCCCACCCTCTGAAACAATTAATTGCTCTCAGATCACATAACTAGAGTCACTGAGGCTCCCTTGATTGGTAGCTGAAGAAAGCGCAACCCCAGCAGTCCCTATCTCGATTGCAGAAATCAAAACTGCAATACTAAGCATGGCAAAGGGTAAAGTACCGGGAGCAGACAGCCTCCCATCAGAGTTCTATCAGCTATATCAGGACACATTAGCACCATGACTTTGCACACTATACGGAAGCATGGCATAATAATACATTACTGCATTCCACTAACGAGGCCATAATGATTCCCTTATCAGCTACCGATGTCCGCTCACACCGACCGCTTTCAATGCTGAACCTAGATTATAAAATATTAAGCAGAATACTAGCTAACAGACTTTTACCCTACATGTCCTCTTTGATTCATCAGGATCAATCGGGATTTATCCCACTACTCAGCACAGCGCAAAAACATCAGGCGATTAATATCAATTCTCCATTCCCTACCTGACACCATATCACAAGCAGCAATAATCTCAATAGACATTGAAAAAGCATTTGACAGCCTGAGATGGGATTACCTAGAGTAAGTTATGTTAAAACTTGGACTGGGAGAAGGCTTCGTCCGTCGGACGAATTTATTATACACAAACCCCACAGCAAGAGTACTCACGGGCAACACCTTTTCCGAGCCCTTCACGATGGGAAGAGGGACTAGACAAGGCTGCCCACTCTCCCCTCTCTTATTTGCAATCGCAGTAGAACCCCTCGCACAAATCGCAAGATCCAAAGGATACTTCGAAGGCATCCCAATCAACAACTGGACACACCACATTGCGCTATACGCAGATGACATGTTATTATTCCTTAAAAACTTGATGGCGGATCCCCCTGGAGCCATAGAAATGCTAGATCATTTCGGCTCGGCCTCAGGATTAATTGGAGGAAATCCTCCATTTTCCCGACCTCCAAAGGCACCCCGAAGCCCCCCGACACTAAGGGATTACCTTGGGCTCCATCCACCTTCAAATATCTTGGAGTCAATATCTATCATTCAGTAGAAGACTTACTAGAATGGAACATAAAGAGCGCAATCAGGGGAATTAAAGCTAACATGCAATTCTGGAGCACCCTACCTCTTACAGTCTCTGGAAGAGTTGCACTGATTAAAATGTTAGTACTGCCCAGGCTTTTATACTTCTTCTCCACGCTACCTCTAATAATTCACTGCTCGGTATTTAAAAGTACTGAGTCCTTAATTGCAAGCTTCATTTGGGGTCCCAACAGACACAGAATAGCACTTCAGACGCTATAAAGACCTACTTCTGAGGGGGGGTCTAGCCACGCCTAATTTAGAAATCTACTATTGGGCGGGACAAACACAATGGTTAGCAAGACTGGTTAACAAACCCCGAGTCGCAGAAGGCTTACAGATACCATTAAACTGCCCACTAAGTAAAATCTTGCACATAGTATTGATCCCGAGGAAAACAAAAGAGCCGCTTCCTATGGAATGGGAATCCGTCAGGCACTGCTGGGAACTCTACCTCAAACGCTCCCACTTAAAGACCCCTTACGCTCCTGAAATTCCCTTGGAAGCTCTGAATTGCCATAGGGTGACCTATTTAGTAACGGAAAAATGTGTTCCTTTGTGGAGCTGCAAGACCATTTTGCTCTCCCTCCCGGATTGTTTCTCACACATACTGCCACTGTTAGAATCATTCAAAAACTGTGGTGCACGGGCGCCTGCGAACCCCCAACCCATATTGAAAGCGATCTCCTCTGCTCAATCGGAGAACAGAGAAGGATAATCTCTGGTATATGTAAATTAATGGAAGGGGACACCTGCACTCCGCTAAATAAACTCAAGACAAAATGGCAAACTGACCTTGTCATGTCATTAGAAGACAATCAATGGGCCAGAATCACATCCCACGTCTACACTATATCTAGAAATGCAAGATTTAAATTGATAAATTTGTACATTTTCCACAGAGCTTACCTAACTCCTAAAAGGATAGCCAAAATATATAATACAAACAAATCTGATTGCCCACGCTGCACTGAACCGGCAGCAGACCTAATACACATGTTATGGAAATGCCCCCTAATTAGCGCATACTGGACGGAAGTATTTGAGAAGCTAGCCGGTTGCACTGAAAGACCCCTATCGCCTACCCCTATAGCAGCAATCCTGGGGGACTTCCCACGCCCATCGACACATAAGATATCAAACAAATTCATAGACCTAGCTTTGATTTTAGCGAAGACAGAGATAACCTTACATTGGAAGGACCCAGGTGGCCCACTAACAATTAGATGGCTAGGTGCACTAGAAAAATGGGCCAAAATAGAGAGCACAGTACTAATGAAAGAAGCATCAGGAGGCCAAAGACCCAGGGAGAGTGTTACGCAATGGGACTTACTGCTAGAAAACTTAAAATCTGCCGATGCCCCCTCCATGGACGAAGACAACTCTTTATCGAACTCGGACTCCGAACAAGTTGCTACAACTACTTAATAATAATGCTGGAGTGTTGATTTACCTCGAGACTTTTGAGACTTTTCTGGGCCATACACAGGTACATTAGTCTTCACATGTATTTCCAGGTTAGCTGCAGGCATATGTCAAGACAGCACAATTGTGTGACGTGTTGTAGAATATACATAGGAAGTGCTACGACTCTGTCTACCTTCCACCAACACATTCATGTGGTAGTGCATTCTTCCATTTTATTGATCATTCCTGGCTGTGGGGCATATGTGTGGAGAGTGGCTTAGAACCCATTGCTGTATTACTTGTCTAGCGACCCTTGGCGCACTCCACAGCCAACATGTGTGCGCTATACTTGAAATACAGCACACCATGTGGCAGGGTTGGGACCAATAGCATTCACAGTACGTAACACCATTGATATATGGTGCAGGGTTAGGCTCAAACGTTTGTCCCTAACCCTGAACAGTCCATGAAGGTCCATTGATACAAATAGTGTCCCCCCTTGTCACATATGCTCAGTGCTGGCGTTATAGCTACCTGCCTGAGATGTGACACTGTTTAATTCCTTATTTTCAAATACACCATTTGGCAACACCCCCTACCGTATGTACGCCACCCTTGCATACAATATGCCTTGCATAGCCATAATGTGGTGAAAGGGGCAGGATTTTGCACTATCCCTACTTAAGACCACTTAGTTTTTCTGGTGTGTGGATCTAGGCCTTCGAGAGCCACATGAGCATGAGTTATGTGACGCTGATGGATGGCATGGAGGCGCTAGACCCTCTAAAATCAAAACCTATGTTCCAACAATCTTTGTAACTATTGTGTTTTTTTACTGCTCTTTGAGCTATGAGCAACATTCCAATGGTATATGTAGTCGAGAATGAGTACACCATGGACAATTTGGTGCAAAGTGATTTAATGGTTATATGTACAAGGTGATATTAATTGTACAGTGTCTAGGTAGAAGTACTGTAGAATTTGTTGTCTCCTGTGTGAACTCCAGCAGCAGTGTTTTGTTGTTCCCCCAACGATTGTCATTCTTCTCCTCATTGGGGACAACTAGCCGTTCATTCCAGGGGACATTAGTCTGAATAAATATGTTATGCAAGATTGCACATACAAGGATCATCTTGCATATCAGGGCTGGTGCTTACAACAGGCTTCCTGTCAAAGCCCAGCTCACCTGAGTTCTTGTTCAGTTCTGATGGAGGTTGAAGACAATCCGACCCCACCCTGAAACTGCTTGTTCCAGCACACTAGTTTTTAAAACAGTGCACTAAGAACAGAAGCTCAAGGGAAGGGGGGAAGTGGATAAAATAAAAAAGAGAGACAACACCGTTCTTGCGTTTCCACTGTTGAAGTGCTGAAGTGCTGCACAAATCTGCGGCCCTTTCTGACTTCTGTAGAAACTGGTGCCTAATGAAACATAAACAAAGAACAGATAAGTGCAACCTATTCCTAAATGGGTTCCTGACTGTCCCTTTATTTATTAGAAATTCTCTTCTAAAAGTACCTCTTGGATCCTGGTCTCTAGTTTCCAGGTTTGGAATGTGTTACTGCTCTGGGATGTGTTTTCTGTTACTGTAAAGCTTCTAAAACATTAAACAAATACCGTTATCAGAATTACCAATATCAAACATATCAAACATTCATCATAATATAACTAAAGCCTAAATTCCCAATAGCAGACTCACTTTTCCCATATTTCCAGAATCTTTTATAAAACAAATACTGTACTTTTACATCAAAATACAGCATGTAATTTGTGGAAGTCCTTGATTTACTGTTTGCCTTGCTGTTAATAGTTTCCACTGTTCGATTCTTAAAAGTTCCATGAGAAAAAACAATGTTGGCTTCACAAAGTTCTGCACAATATTCTTGTAACAAAGAGTTTGAATCACAATGTTCGTGGAAGGTATTTCGTTTCAAATTGTCTATACAGGAATCCAGAAATTGTTGTCAAAGTTCTTTCAGGTAATAAAAGGTTTTGCACTTACTTGTTGCTGGCAAGAGATACTGATCAGTCTAACCTTGTCTTCTTTCTCTTTTGCAGGTTACTCATAGGAGAGAGGCTGAAGCAAGGAGGAACCGGAAACCGGAAGAAGGAAGAGCCAGAAGCTGCGCCCATTGAAGTCAATGAAAGTCTGTAAAGAGCAGGAGTGCCAGCGCCGAGGGATCTGTTCTCAGGTAAGCGGGAGGTAGACGAGCACAAGCACTGGGTGAGGCTCGGGGGATGCCTTTTATAGACAGGGCTGGGTGTGGTCCTCACATGCTGCACATGTTCTTGGAAGGTGTGCAGAGCTGGGTGTGGTTTGAAGAGCTGGGTGTGGTCCTCACATGCTGCACATGTTCTTGAAAGGTGTGCAGAGTTTCAGTTATTATGCAAATGAGTTGGATTAACACATGGCCTAGGAAGGAGTATTTTAAAGAAGCCTTGGTAAAAGCAAGGCCCAATGTGTAAACAAAACAGCACATTAAACAACATACACAGAAGCCTAGGGGGGGGGGAAGGTGAGATAACAAGAAAGGCTTTCAATAGTAAGTTTAAAAGGGAGCTATTACAGAACCCACTAGTGCAGTGAGAGGGGACATGCTCTTTGCCGTGTACAAACCCTAACAGTTGCCCCCCTCAAAGGCCCTCCTACAGGACGGGGTTTTCCTGGATTTTTTAAATAAAACCGTCTAATCAGCTGTGGGGCATGTACATATGATGCTGGTTCCCATGAATTCTCAGATTCATCATATCCTTTCCATTCTACTAAATAAAACAAACGTCCACTAATTCTTTTTGAGTCTTTTATGCTTTTCACTTCATATTCCAGATTTCCCTTAATTGGTATGGGTGGAGGTGGTGGTTCAGGTCGGGTTTTTGAGTTGTACGGCTTAAGCAAGGACACATGGAATGTAGTATGTACTGGATATTCTTTTGGTAAATCTAATTTTACTGTTACCGGGTTTACTATGGCAGTTATACTAAAGGGTCCAATGAAACGTGGTTGCAGCTTTCGGGATCCCTCTATGTTTAGGTTCTTTGTGGAGAGCCATACCTTGTCACCAATTTTATACATTGGGGCCTCAGACCTGTGTTTGTCTGCTTGACTTTTCATGCTTTCCTTGTACTTTAATAAATGTTTCCTGGCTTTGTCTTGTATGTCACCTAACCTCGTTAGTCTATCCGTTACTGTAGGCAACAAGGAATCTTCTAACAAAATGGGTATAGCTCTTGGATGATACCCCTGCAAGAAATAGAATGGTGAGCAAAGTAGAGCTGAATTCTCAGTATTATTATAAACAAACTCTGCTACAGGGAGAGCTTCCAACCATTCACTAGAATAATCAGCCAATAAACAACGTAGCGTTTGAAGTAAGGTTTGGTTCAGTCGTTCAGTCTGTCCATCTGTCTCTGGGTGGAAAGCAGTGGATAAGGCCACATCTATTTTCAGTTTTTCACATAATTTTTTCCAAAATCTGGAGTTGAACTGGCTCCCTCGGTCTGACACCACTTTGCTTGGCAACCATGTAAACGCACAATTTCCCTTATAAAAATATCTGCAAATTCTGCCGCCGTGGGTAATTTCCGTAATGGTACAAAATGTGCCATTTTAGATAAAAAATCCACTATAACCAACACTGTTGTGAAGGATTTTACAGGTGGTAAACCTACAATAAAGTCTACGCTCACAGTGTGCCAAGGTTGTTTGGGTGTTGGCATTGGTATTAACAAGCCGTCAGGAGCCTTATGAGAAGATTTATGTCTTGCACAAATTGGACAGGTAGTGACAAATTGCTTAATGTCCTTTCTTATAGTGTCCCACCAAAAGTGTTTTTGCACATTTTCCAGGGTTTTTACCCAACCAGGATGACCTGCCAACGGTGAGGCGTGATGCCAAATTATCACCTGTGTTTGTAATTCAGAGGTGGGCACTAACAGCATGTTGTCGTGATACAATAAACCTCGTTGTATTGTGTTATGGGAATCCTTTAACCAATCCTGAGGTGCTATTTGCATGTGTGCATTATATAGATCTGTGATGAAATCCTTCTGTTGTACTGGTGCCAACAACTTTTGGGGAGGAATAATGGGTTCTCCTATTTTATCTTGTTTCATGTCTGAGGTATGTCCGTATCTAGATAACACATCAGATTGAATTTGTTGTGCACCTGGTCTATAGGTTATAACAAAGTCAAATGTGCTAAAAAAAATTAACCAGCGCATCTGACGTGGTGTTAGTGCTTTAAGTGATCCAAAAAACTGTAGGTTCTTATGGTCAGAAAAGATTGTAACTGGGTACTTGGCTCCCATTAAATGGTGCCTCCATTCTGAAAAGGCTACTTTGATAGCTAGTAGTTCCCTTTCAGCCACAGTGTAATTTTGTTCAGCTGGCAATAACTTTTTGGAATAGAAGGCTATAGGATGTAACTGGCCATCTACTGCATCTCGTTGAGAGAGAACTCCTCCTAAAGCTACTTGTGAAGCATCCGCTTCAACAAAAAAGGGCAAGTCAGGATCAGGATGTTTCAGAATTGGGGCTGAAGTGAACTTTTGTTTTAGGAGTTGAAAGGCGTGTGCCGCCTCATCAGTCCAAAGAAATCGTTGCCCTTTCCGCAACAAGGTAGTTATTGGGGCCGCAATGTCTGCAAAATGTGCAATAAACCTCCTATAAAAATTGGCGAAACCCAGAAATTTCTGAATATCTTTTACAGAGGATGGTTCTGGCCAATCAGCAATAGCACTGATTTTCTTTACATCCATAGTTATTCCTTGAGGTGACAGGCAGTATCCTAAAAAGTCCACCTTGTTTACATTAAAAGTACACTTTTCTAACTTAGCAAAAAGATGATTTTCTTTTAACTTTGATAATACTGCACGAACATGTTGGGTATGTTCTTCTGAGTTCTTAGAGTAAATGAGGATGTCGTCTATGTATACTATGACACAAACGTCCAGGAATTTGTGTAGGACCTCATTTATAAAGAACTGAAAGGCCGCAGGGGCATTACATAACCCAAAGGGCATTACTGTGTACTCAAATAAACCAAACTTTGTCTTGAAAGCTGTCTTCCACTCATCCCCCTCTTTTACTCGGACCAGGTGGTAAGCTCCCCGCAGATCTAGTTTAGTGTATACAGTAGAATGTCTTAATTGATCCAACAACACAGGTATTAGAGGAAGAGGATATTTATTCTTTATTGTAGCCTTATTTAGTCCTCTATAATCGATACACGCGCGCAGGGATTTATCCGGCTTCGGGATAAAAAAGAGTGGAGATGACACCGGAGATGTGGAATGACGGATGAACCCAGACTGTAGTAGGTCATCTAGGTAGGTTCTTAAGTATTTGGTTTCTTCGTCAGTCAAAGCATATACTCTGTTATTAGGTAAAGGGGCCCCTGGGATAAGATCTATACGGCAGTCATAAGACCGATGTGGGGGCAGCACACTAGCCTTTACTGGATCAAAGACGTCTTTAAAGTCAGAATATTCAGGAGGGAGACTTGATTCATCTTGTGTAACACTAGCACAGTGTAATACTGTGCTCTGTTCTGTACCTGCTTCTTGATAGCAATTGGTTCTACAGAAAGAGGAATCCAAAGTAACAGTTCTATTCACCCAATCAATTTTTGGGTTATGAGTTGTTAACCAGGGTACCCCGAGAATCAAACCAAAATTAGGAGTATCTATCAGATCAAAGCTAATCACCTCTGTGTGCCCGTTCTGACAGACCACAACAAGTGGACTTGTTTGTTTTGTGATTAATCCAGAGGTCAATTCTGACCCATCCACTGCACATACTGCTTCTGGACAAGGCTTTAGGCACATAGGAAGTCCTAAGATTTCAGCTAACTTATTATCTACAAAATTTCCTGTCGCGCCTGAGTCCAGTAGGACAGGGAGAGAATGCCTCACTTGGGTAGTAACAATTAAAACGACCTGAATTATGAAATGTCTAGGTATGTGCGGTACCCTGAAGGCTGCAGCATTAGAGGTTTGATTAAGATGTTTTCTCGAACAAGTAACCTCTTCCCTTGTCGAGCTTAATCGTTTCCCGATTCAGTTGAGGAGGTGGAGGAAACAGCACCCTTTCGTGGAGTTTTAGGCTTTACTCGACATTCTCTGGCAAAGTGACCTGCCCTGCCACAATATAAACATAATTGAAATGTTCTCCTTCTTTCTTTTTCCTCTGATGTGAGTGGACCTCTGAGTGTCCCTATTTGCATAGGCTCTGGTTCAGGGAGTTTATTATCTGTGTCTTTCTTCTCGTGTCTAATAAAAGTTAACCGTGATTCCAGTTTGTATTTATCTCCCTTTCTTTCTCCTAGTCTATGTTCTAATTTCACAACTAAATCTAAAAAGTCCGAATAGTCTTTTGGCAGATCAACGATATGAGCCAGTGCGTCTTTTAACTCGTCTCTCAAACCTTTATAAAAAAGGGAGACACGCTTTTCTTCTGGCCACTGTGTCTCGGTGAGTAAACGATTAAAACTAGTGAGATAGGTCAATAAATCCTTGTTACCTTGTTTAAGATTTAAAAGCTCATTATCACTTGCCTGCATGAAAGTGTGTTTTGCAAAAAGGCTGGTCATGGTACGTTTAAATTGATTCCAATTATGGAGGATGGGATCATCTCTATCCACGAAAGGAATTGACCAATTGGCTGCTGTGCCACCCAAATAAGACAAGACGAATGCCACTTTCGTATCATCAGTAGGGAACTGTTGTGGCTTACAAATGAAGTGTAATTGACATTGATTGATAAAAACATGGAATTTGTTACTATCTCCATGAAAACGTTCAGGTGCTGCTAAGGGCACAACATTAGGAACATTAACAGTAACCTCAACTGGGGAAGGCAAAGTTGTATGTTTTGATGGCGCCCCTGTCTCTGAGGAGGTTTTAAACAAAGGCGTAGAAGCTGTGTTCCACTGAGATCCCCTAAATTTATACCTGCTTAAATCCTGTTTTAAAGAGGTATTCTCCATCTTTAATCTCTCTATTTCCTCTTGCATATGTTGCAAGATGCCAGACACTGATTCATTATGAGCCAAGTCCTCATTTAGGGCCTGCGCCATATCCGTGACGTCAATGCCCTCTATTTCTTCCCCGGTATTCATCGTCCACCAGAACTGAAATTTTTTAAGGCTTGTGCTTCTGTCAAAGCCCAGCTCACCTGAGTTCTTGTTCAGTTCTGATGGAGGTTGAAGACAATCCGACCCCAGCCTGAAACTGCTTGTTCCAGCACACTAGTTTTTAAAACAGTGCACTAAGAACAGAAGCTCAAGGGAAGGGGGGAAGTGGATAAAATAAAAAAGAGAGACAACACCGTTCTTGCGTTTCCACTGTTGAAGTGCTGCACAAATCTGCGGCCCTTTCTGACTTCTGTAGAAACTGGTGCCTAATGAAACATAAACAAAGAACAGATAAGTGCAACCTATTCCTAAATGGGTTCCTGACTATCCCTTTATTTATTAGAAATTCTCTTCTAAAAGTACCTCTTGGATCCTGGTCTCTAGTTTCCAGGTTTGGAATGTGCTGCTCTGGGATGTGTTTTCTATTACTGTAAAGCTTCTAAAACATTAAACAAATACCGTTATCAGAATTACCAATATCAAACATTCATCATAATATAACTAAAGCCTAAATTCCCAATAGCAGACTCACTTTTCCCATATTTCCAGAATCTTTTATAAAACAAATACTGTACTTTTACATCAAAATACAGCATGTAATTTGTGCAAGTCCTTGTTTTACTGTTTGCCTTGCTGTTAATAGTTTCCACTGTTCGATTCTTAAAAGTTCCATGAGAAAAAACAATGTTGGCTTCACAAAGTTCTGCATAATATTCTTGTAACAAAGAGTTTGAATCACAATGTTCGTGGAAGGTATTTCGTTTCAAATTGTCTATACAGGAATCCAGAAATTGTTGTCAAAGTTCTTTCAGGTAATAAAAGGTTTTGCACTTACTTGTTGCTGGCAAGAGATACTGATCAGTCTAACCTTGTCTTCTTTCTCTTTTGCAGGTTACTCATAGGAGAGAGGCTGAAGCAAGGAGGAACCGGAAACCGGAAGAAGGAAGAGCCAGAAGCTGCGCCCATTGAAGTCAATGAAAGTCTGTAAAGAGCAGGAGTGCCAGCGCCGAGGGATCTGTTCTCAGGTAAGCGGGAGGTAGACGAGCACAAGCACTGGGTGAGGCTCGGGGGATGCCTTTTATAGACAGGGCTGGGTGTGGTCCTCACATGCTGCACATGTTCTTGGAAGGTGTGCAGAGCTGGGTGTGGTTTGAAGAGCTGGGTGTGGTCCTCACATGCTGCACATGTTCTTGAAAGGTGTGCAGAGTTTCAGTTATTATGCAAATGAGTTGGATTAACACATGGCCTAGGGAGGAGTATTTTAAAGAAGCCTTGGTAAAAGCAAGGCCCAATGTGTAAACAAAACAGCACATTAAACAACATACACAGAAGCTTAGGGGGGGGGAAGGTGAGATAACAAGAAAGGCTTTCAATAGTAAGTTTAAAAGGGAGCTATTACAGAACCCACTAGTGCAGTGAGAGGGGACATGCTCTTTGCCGTGTACAAACCCTAACACTTCCTCCTGTCAGGGCCATGCATCTGAACCTTGACTTCAGGAGCCCAAATGTCCTCTCCACCACATTTTGTGTCCTTCTGTGCCCTTCATTGTAATGCCGCTCTTCCACTGTTGTTGGGTTGCCAAAAGGAGTCATCACCCATACCTGGATGCCATAACCTTGGTCGGCTGCAAAGGAATGAGAGAACAAGTGTCAGTCATGCATATTAGTGGTTTCTTATGTGGCATGGCAGATGTTATTTTAAGGTGGAGTGGTGACTCAGACTTGCTTGTGGTATTGTGTGTGTTTCTGTTTTGTTGAATCGTTGCATTGGTGTGTGGTGGTGGACATTACTATCATAGGTTGTGGCTCAGGGACCTGGTGACTGTCAATTTAAATCCGGACTGACAGTTCGACCATGCAAAATATGTGTTGTGTTGTCCATATTTGAGGCTGTGTCATTTGTTAGTGAAACCTACCACCTCCGTGCATCACAATAGTGTCATTTGTACTGACACTATGTTAGCCCTACAAGACCAAACTCAGGCCTCCATGTTAACATGTGGCTGGCACTACGCATGCAGTGCGACAATTAGTGACCCTTTGTGTCAGATTTTGCCTGTGCCAGCCATCATGTGTACAAGGGTGAGATTCACATAATAGGAGGAGTACCAAAATTGGTGCGGAGGAATCCTAGACATGATTTATCACAGACACTTTCAACACATGCACAGGGCAGGTATTAGGAGAGGGAACACCATAGTTGTGAATGGGTCCCTGTGTAATGTGCATGAAATTGTCAGGTATGTTCTAAGTACTCCTACAGAGTCCTACTATGGCATCCATTATCTTGACACTCTTGTGCCTACTCTGCAACATGGTGAGCCGTTTATTGTATACTGCGCACACATGGTGGCATTAGGGTGTGCTAAAGGGTGAAAGAAAAGTGACACTGGACTAGGTTCGACACCACTTTTCATAAATCTGCCCCATGGTCTTTCATGGGTGGTGATGTATTCATATGTGTGCAGCACAATGCACCAGACAGGTGAAGGTGCACACAATGGATACGTCTGGTATGTTTAGGTGATATGTAGCTGGTGAAGTCAACACTTGGATGGCATTTGATAATGGTACTGCTGGAGGTTTCGACACCATGACACATGTGGGGCTGTGCCTATATGTGACTTTCTTTACATTGACATGGTCAATGCCATTCACATAGCTGAGCTATTCATTCTTGGGCGTTATGTGTGTGAGATCTGTATTTAGTTGTCAATCAGTGGGCACTTGTAGTGATTTGGGCCCAGCTTCTCCATGCAAAGAGGACATACCTCCACCTGTCCTTCACGTGGTGAGCTAGTCAGGTTGTGTCTGTATTATCTACATATTGGTGTATGTGTGTGTGATGCACAATGAATGCGGTGGAGAGTGGCATGTGGCATATGTGTTATTGTCTGTACAGCTGTGTTTCCCTGTCCATGTGTGTTTAGTGTGGTGTATGTATTATTTGTCTTATAAAGTCGGTGTGTTGTCTGTGTAATGATTGGTATGGTGGCTTACCTACGATTTTGCCCATCCTGGAACCACTCATTGATGGTGGAGTGGCGGAATATGAAGGCATCTTGGACGCTGCCGGGATATTTGGCTGGGATGTTTGTGATGAGCCCACGGTGGTCCACAATGGCCTGAACATTTATAGAATGGGTGTGTTTGCAGTTGCTGTTGAGGCAGTCGATTGCAGCCAGCACATGCGGGAACCCAGCAATTTGGTAGAAACCTTGCTTGGTCTCCTGCTGCAGTTGCTGGGTGTTGGGGAAGCAGATGTGGTGGGGTATGAGGCGGATAATTGCGTCCAGAACCTTCAGTAGGAAAGCCGAGAAGGATGGCTGGGAGATACCAGACACTTGTGCGCCCGTTGTCTGGAATGATCCTGGCGCCAGCATATGGAGGACAGCAAGGAGTTTGGTCATGGGTGGAATAGTTGTAGGAATTTCCACCTTTGCTGTGATGTCTGGCACAATGTGATGCAGCAGGTGCACAATGGACTCCCGCTTCAGACGATAGGTTCTGATTACATCTTGTTCCCTGGGTGCAAGGATGGTTGTGTGCTGTCGAAATAGCCTCTCCTGACTTGTGCACTGCCTTTGTGGCTGCTGTGGTGGTGTTTGGGTTTGCTGCAGTGGTGCTGGTGGGACCTGTTGTTGTCACTGTCGTCTGCGGCGTGTGCCAAGCTGGAGCATTAACAGTTCCATGTTGTCCAGTGGGGTGCCAATGTTCCTTCTATGTGTTTTCCTTAAGTAGTAGTGTGTGGTTCTCCTTTTAATACCTGGTGTGCCCAGGCATTAAAATTTGATGCTAATCGGACTTTGCAGCATTTTTGCATCATGTAGTAAATATGGCGCTGGACAGCTAGCATCGTTTTTTGGGAGGGAAAGCCTACCTTGCATATCATTGTGACAAAACGACGCAAGGTGGGGTGACGCTCCCCAAAAATTACGCTAACTCAGAAATTTGGTTGCTAGACAATATAAATATGGCGCTAGCTTAGCGCCGCTTTTGCGTTAAAAAAAACGGTGCAAAGGCGGCGCTAACTTTTCGTAAGTATGGGCCAAAATCTTTAATTAAAAAAGAATTGACACCAGGCTACATGTTTAAAATAATCAACATTATTTAATCTTACAAATCAAGGCTTGTATTATTTACTTACAACATGAAAGTTGCAACACTTATCCTTCCCCCCATGTTAGGAGTATGTCTCTGAGCACCTTTGTGAAAATGTTTCTTCCTATATAAAGACATATCTTTTTGAATGTGCGTTTCTTTCATTCTGTTTGTTTCTCTTTCAATTTCTTGGTTTCTTTTCTGTTCTGTCCTTTTTTGAATTTCATTTCTTTATTATTTATTCTTCCCTTGTTTCTTTCTGTTTCTCACGATCTATGTTTATACCTACATCTTTCTCCCTATCATCTTTCGATCTTTTTGTCTGTCTCTCTCTCATTTTCCCTTGCATGTTTATTTTTCCCCTTTTCCCGTCCTTGACCTCTTTTTCTCCATATCTTCTCCTCTTGTTTTTCCTCTCTTTCTGTCTGTCTCTCTCTGGCTTTCTCTCCTTTTCATTCTCCCATCAGTTCCTTGTATTTTCCAATTTATCTAGCTTTTGTTTCTTTCATTTTCTAATTTCTTTCTATTTTCTTCTTTCTTTTGTTGCTTTTTAGTAGAATTTAATCGGGAGTTTATGAAAACTTCACAAATAAATTATTTTACAAGTTACTTGTATAAATAAGCAAAGTTCAGAACGCAGACTGGAACAGACTACAGTCTTCGAGGAACATTTTGGAATTTACCCTTGACACGGTTTGACGCGCCTTCATCCTTTGGTCCCAGTTGTACAATCTGTTGTCTGCGGTTCTGTCATTGAATCGCTGCAGTCTATTGCTTGCTCGCCTAATAGACACAGCAGGAAGACGAACTGGGGCTGATGCATGCAATCAGCTTCAGGATCCTGCTCTCAACTATTGATACAAAGCAGCAGTGTGTCCCTCTGACACAGCTCTAAAGCTCACGCTGGCTCATATTCTGCGATATTTCATTAACTCAAGAGAGTGATGTATGTATCGCTTTTTAAACGTCGCCTGCAGAGCCCAGTAGGGTCACCAAAAAGGCTGCCTGCTAGTCAACCATAAGATGTGTTCTGATAGCAGAAAAAGTGTCCCTTTAATGCCGCCTATTGGAATTATTTGTCTAAATTCACTTGAGTCTGGGCCATCTGGCGTTCAGTCCCATTACCACTAATCTACATTGACACTAGCTGCTGTGCAATGTTTAAAGTAGGATATTTTCTTAATGCAGTCACATTAGCTTTACTGCGCTACTTATGTCTGGGGCAAAGTGCATCAATTTTACCCCATGTCTCTTTCACTTTGCATCCCGGGCAGAGTTTTGCTGCCATGAAACTTATGGGCCATTCATTTACTCTGCAGGCCATTCTGGTACTTGACATTATCTCAGAAATTAGAAAACATTCTCTAATACTTAAGCTGAACGACCATGAAATGTTGTGCTCGGTCCGTCCTTTTGATCTTGAATTGATAAAGGGCCTGCTTTAGAGTTTGGCGAATCTTTTAATCCGTCACAAAAACGGGACGGATATCCGATCTACCCATTGCAAATGTTTTATATTCTAATGTACTTGTACTAAGTAGGGCGGAATATCCATCACATTTGTGATGGAGTGCATATCTGCTAAAATTTAAATGAAGCCCGGTGGTGTTAAATATTGATAAAGCCAATAGGTGTAGCTTACCTATAGTGCTTGTTACAGTTGCACACAACAGGCAGGGGTATTTTGTCCATACATACATGGACATATATACATACACTTTCCAGGTAGTAAAGGGTTCCAAGCAAACAGAGCTACATACATACACGTACCTGTGCTCGCATCCAACAAGAATATAAGCATCAATAAACACAGACAACACTTACAACTATACCTAAACGCAGACAAGACACAGTGACACTTACAACCCGTGTTTAGGCACAAATCACATACAGCACTACTTTACAGCCAAATGGCTGACTGCAGGATTTTAGCCAAATTATTTTGCATTATGCAATTTTCATATCCATACCTTTAACGATAAAAGCAGAACTACTAAGAAATAATTATTTTTTGTAAGAAAACCTAAAACTGGCTGAAATGCGTCACCCCATCAATGGGCATTCGTGATCTAGGCCCATTGACACTAAGATGGCTGGAAGGAAAATTAATCCAACATACAACTGATCTTTGTGATGTTGACTTTTTGAACGGTTTTTCCTGCTTTTGAAGAATGTGGTATTTTCTCATATGCTACATCAGCAGTTGGAAAATTCACGTCATCTCTGTATGATCATCTCAGACAAAATGCTTGCAAACAAAGAAGGTATTTTTAATGAGAAGTTCAAGATAAGTGCTTAAGCTACCCTCCATAAAGCGGACACCCAACAGTACATCTGTGTAACTCTGAGATGTTGCAGTAATATTGTAACTGAGATGCACGCAGAATGTCACATTAGAAGCATGCCTCTAATGCGTTTATGAAAGCAGGATTACTTTCTTTCAGTGCCACCAGCAGATTAAACATTGTTGTGGTGAGAAATCTTACCATGATTCCTGGATCATGGGGCTTTAGATGTACTAATCCAGTTCCACCCACTATTGTAGGTCAATGCCTTCCTATGCATGTCTGAGTTGGCTTTCTTGGCTAGATCACTTCTTCACGTCCAGTTAAGTCGAGAGTACACAATTCCAAAGACATAGCAATACATAATTGTAAATATGGCCTCTCCCCAACTATTTTATCCTCCATCAATGTTTATTTGTGAGTTGCCCATTGTATGAAATCCCTAAACATTACTTCGGCACTGACACTTAATCCTAATTCAGTACCTCACTACAAATCATGCACAGTAATAGAGACAACAACCTTTATTAATGTATTCATTTGACATGTTAATGTAACACAACTACACCTCATAGCATGAATGCACTGTACAAAAGGATTAAACAAATCCATCATTTAAATACATAACAGCAGCAATATTATAGAGCTGAGTCGAGGGGTTGGGCAACAGAGAGAACAAGCACCGATTGAGCAGTAGGTAAAAATGTGCAGTTATAGGTAGATCTTAATCTAAGTGAATGTGAGGAAAGGTCTCTTTTTGACATGGTTTGCCCCCACATATTGCCTGATTTATAATGTAGCCTAGAAATGGTAGTGCCCAGGACCCCTGCTAACGAGGTTCCTTGGTCCAGAGCTCTTTCCCTAAAACGGTTGTGATGCATTGGCACAAAGGGAGATACCCTTAGCTGCCACCATACGTCCCCACTAAATAGCACTTAGGTGCCCAGGGCAGGAGGTACTAAGGGTAGGCCCCTGATGGCAGCAGCACTGATTTTGCCATCCTCTATGGCCATGCATTCAGGTGCACCCAGCACTGCCATTGCAGGCTGAGTGCCCTGATGCAAACATAAAATGCAAACTTAACATGTCACACTGCCTGTGTGCCTTGCCCACTACATACTGGAGCAGACAGAAATATGGAGTTTAGGGTACCTGAGCTAAAATACATCTTTTAGTGAAGTTGGTTTTTAGATTGCGAGTTTGAAAATGGCACTTATAGAAAGTAGGCATTTTCTTGCTTAAACTATTCTGTGACTCTGCCTGATTGTGGATTCCCTGTCTGGGTCAGTTTGACAGTTGGGCTGTTTTCACCTCTCTCCAGACAAGTGTCACAAAGGGAGCTGGGGTGTAGCCTGCATATTCTCATGAGCCATCTGTGCTGGGAGGGAGGGGAGGAGCGGTCACTCACACCTGAAAGGGCTGTGCATGCCCTCACACAACACAGCCTCTAACCCACTGGTGTGTGACTGTGGCCTGGCCAGGGCAAGACAGGATTTCACAAACAAAAGAGACTTTCCTTTAAAGTAAGCCTAATTCAAAGGCAGAAAGGGGTATAAGAAGAGTACCCAAAACCACTGAAAATTAGATCACTTCTGGAATCAAGAGGAACCTCTGCCAAGGAGAAGAGCTGAAGAGCTGAGGAGAAGTGCTGCCCCTGCCTGTGACTGTGCTGTGTTGGGCTATCCTGCAGTTGCTGCTTCTGCCTGTGAAAGGGGACAAAGACTGGATTTTGTGGTATATTCCTGCTTGGGAAGAATCTCCAAGGGCTTGGACTGAGCTTGCCCCCTGCTCTGAAGTCTCAGGGCCATCAAAGACTTCCCCTACCAGCACCTGGACTCTCTGCTGAAACTCCTGCCCTGACAATTAGTGCCCTATCCAGTCTCTGGGCCCTTGAAAGGAGAAGCTGGTGAAAATCCAAGAAAACCGACTTTGGACGAGTCCGGACCAACTCTGCTGCTGAATCCTATGATGCTGCCTGCAACCGACTCCGTGGTCCTTGCTGTAGTGTGATGACCCTCACAGGTCCAACACCGCTGCAGCACCGCCGAAGTCCGCCACTCCGTGGAAGTCACCGCACCACGTCGTAACCGACATCGCCTGAAGTGCCCGGATCCAATGCTTCGTACCAACGCTGGCTCACCTGCACCGCTCCGCAGCAAGGACCCGAAACCTCTTCGTGATGCCTCAGCTCCTTCACCCTGCAGCACCGGAACCGACGCCGCCTCGGATCCAGAGACGCCACAATCCCCGATTTCGCGCACCAGCTTTTTTTCACACTTTACTAAGGTACTGTACATGGGGGTCTGCGTGACTCCATGCCCTGCACCATTGGCGTCGGATTGTTGGGAATGACTCTATCACAACACCGTGTTATCACCTCATCGAAGCATTTTGTGTTTCTAGGCACTATTTTTGAGTTTAATCTTTAAAAATTCATAACTTGGCTTGTATATGTCGGATTTTTGTTTAGCTAAATATTGGCTATATTTCTAAACCTGTGTTGAGTCATTTTGTGGTGTTTTACTATATTACTGTATGTGTTGGTATAAATATTTTACACCTGGTCTCTGAAGTTAAGCCTGCGTGCTTGTGCCAGGCTACCAAGGGGGTGAGTGAGGGTTAACTGAGGGTGATTCTCCTTTACCCTGATTAGAGTGAGGGTCCTAGTTTGGACCTGGGGTAACCTGACTGCCAACCAAAGACTCAATTTCTAACACCGGACAACTGGACAACTCCTTAAAAACCTCAGAGGTCCTCCAGGCTTCGCACTGACCAGCCATTAACTCCTGAACCGGACACTGCAGCTGTACCAAACTGCAACCCGATGACTGCAAGGGCAAACCCTGCCAATGTGCCAAGACTGGTGGCATTGCAATCTCCAGCAGCCAAACCGTGGCAATACCAGGGGAATTAGTCAGCAGACGTCAGACATCAAGAAAAATGGCCCACCTGGGGCTGCAAAAAGACTACGAGGAAGCCCCAGTTGAGAGACTTTAGGAACACCCTGGACCTCCCACCAGAGTGCCCCAGTTGTCCTGCAAACAACCCTTGAACCAACTTGCATTCTTGCGCACAGCTCCTTGCTCACAGATTCGCTCTGCACCCGGCCACCCTGTGCCCTGCACTGAAGAACCTGCTATTCCCTAATGGTCCCCCACCCCTTGCAACCTTGACATTCCAAGGAGACCTCAAGGATCCATGTTTAAATTTACCTGTGCAATGATTTTCCAAGTTGTCCCCTGAGGCGGCCCTGCACCAGCTCCAGAGGCCTTCTCCCACTGCTCCTGCCGGAACTGGGAGCCGCCGGAACTTCTCCTGAGGCAGTGTGCCCACTGATGACCTCGACCAACCTGCAAAAAAACTTGGTATTCCAACTGTATGATTTTATATGTATTTTTAAAGGTGATCCTCAATTGGTTCCTAAGGTGCACAATTACTCATAAAAATACAGTTTTATTAAACTTCAAAAATTAATATCTCGAAAAGTACTTACTCAATTTCGATGATCTTGGTCTTGAAATTTATATAAAAATATTAAGTAGTTTTGTAAATTGGTCTCGAGTTACTCCTTTGAGTGTGTGAGTTACTAGATTAATGCTGTGAGTAGAACAAATGCTTTGCACTTCTCCAAAAGGGCTGCTTGCAGTCAAGTAGGTAATCTATGGTCCTAGGTGTTGCCCCTTTGGTGCTGTATATGCCTACGATTTTGTTCCCATAGGCTAACCTGTTGCTAAGCTTCTTGTGATGTGTAGTTCTTGACTGCTGCTATTTTATTAAAGCATGAAAAGAATGCATAATAGGAGCCTCAGGTCTTGACATAAAATCGAAGGTATAGATATCTCAATTACATTCTTCTAGCAAGTTCTGAGAAAGCATTAATGTAGAGTCAGTAACAGAAATGATTTGGAACTGTCCGAAAAGTGATCTGCTGTTGAAAACTCAGCCCTAAGCTCTCACTAAAGTACAAGGATAACAATTACCAACGTTGTCTTCCTCATGCCAGTCTGTCATGTTGAAGGTGTGATTTGTGTGACCCACTGGAGGGCCCTTGATGGGAGGGGAGGACCAGTGTTATCGAACTGTATAGCATCTGCACAGGATTTGATGATTTATGGCAGTAATTCTTAAGGCCAGTGCCACATGGTGGAATTGTGATCACCTAATGTGGTTAACAGAAAAGTAACTCTAAGGCGTCGGAATATTTCCAGTGTCCCAGACTTGCTCAGAGTTTTCTCACATGTCATTGATATATGTTGTGTAGTGCTGTGTGAGGCTGTAACTGTGACAGACTGGCATGCCTAAATTTGGCAGTGTCTGCGAAGACATTACTTACTGTGTCACACTGCTTAGTTAAGTTCCTAATTGTGGAAATAGTGGAAAATCCCACTCTCTGGAAGTTTACCTTCCTGCTCTTGACTTACTTCCTGCACTTGCACTAGCATGATTTAATACACTTGTGGCTGCAATACACTTTGGGGCATATTTAAGAAAAGTGGTGCTGCACACAGTGCAGCACCACTTTTCTTGCGCCCGTTAGCGCCCCCCTAACGTCACCATGTGTGTGCCGTATTCAAAATAAGTGTCACCAAAAAAGTTTTACACTAGTCCCACAATTTGCAGGATTACTGTCATAAATTCTGACGCTAATCCTGCAAAGCACCCAGAGGCCCATTGTAAGCAATGGAAGCCTCCTTTGAACGTCTGCTCTGAGCAGGCATTAAAAGTGCTGAAAAAAATTGTGCAAGTAAATCTGTTAGATTTCTTTGCGCCATTTTTTGCCCCCTCCTAACGGGGGAATGCCTCCTTTGCATACATTATGACTGGTGCTGAAATAATAATATTTGTGTATTACCTCCAGCCTTCCAAACGGACCCTCCACCTCTAAAACTGGACTGGCTTTATAAGAGAATTGTTGAGCTTTCTCAGCCTATGAGCATTTGCTTGTTTTTCTGATCTAATCTTACATCAAGACCATATTTATTTTTATTTTATATATTTACGTGGCACGCAATATAAAATGAATTGTCTGTATCGATTATCACTGAAAAAATAAAAGGTAATGAAAGCAACTCTAAGAACAGGAATGTAAGAAACTGCCAAACAGTTTCACATAAACGGTTCTACAAGTAGAAAAGATGGATTTTCTTTTACTATCACTTGGCAGCATACACTTGGGCTATAATATTGAATACAGCAGCAAAACGAGAACAAAGGCTATAAACTTATTGTTAGGCTATAAACGTAAGAGCTTAGTACCTACCCCTTACAAGCACTGTCTTAGTGGGCCCCAAAAGCAATGACAATCAAAATGTTGCCTTTCACAACTATTGCAAACTGGAGGACACTGTCATCTCAATCCCCAGAAGCATTCATGAGAAGATCCTCCCACACCGGGTCTTTAGTACTAGGTCTAACATCCATTTCATAATTTCTCTCTTGTCAGGTGTCCCTATAAGAAACTCAGTGAAATATCACAACACACGAAGCTGCGAACCAGGAAAATCAGAACGCCCTATTGGATGCTTATGTCCAGGATTAAAGTGTTATTCGACTGACGATTTCCCCTGCGCTAGAGCCAGATGACACAAGTCACAAAAATCACATGCTTCCCTACCACTACAATGTTTTTTTCCAAGTATAGAAATTAGCCAACCAAGTACAACTATGACTACAATAGCACTCCACAAAGTAATGCCTTCTTAGCAGCACCCCTGAAGATAAGCCCCATCTGTGTCACTTGTTAGCCTACTGGAGAGCCTATCTAACCTACAAGGATTGTAGGTTAAGATCTCAGAGGGATTGCTGTTGGACAAAACTTAGGGGCATATTTACAAACCCCTAAGACTGTGGTTCTCTGGTTGCGCTGTGCCCTGTGCCATGTTTACATGGCAATGTTAACACACTTTTTGTGGCTTAATCTTAATGCCGCCTTGTAAATACGGAGCCCCCAGATGCAGTTTTCTGTGGTAGAGGGGGTGGAATTGGTGTTGCTGTGGGTGTTCCACCGCAACACCCATTACTTTTTGACACTGCCCCAGATTTACAAGGCAGCGCCAAAAACGCCAAAAACTGACGCCACCGCAGCGGTGGCTTTAGAGTGGCACAACGAGAAGAAATACTTTTATTTTGCCTCCTTTTTGCTTTTCCTATGGAGCATGGGCCAGATACAGGGACCAGGTTAGTCCCAATGAAAAAGTTAAAGTCTCAAAGTCTGGTGTGAAAAGTTCTATCTGTCTGTGAAGAGGCTGCCAGACAATGCCATAGATGGCCGTCGCTGGAGCATGTAGAGCAGGCCTAGTGTCATTAATGTTTGTTCCTCTAGCACAAAGATCAGGTCGGGCTCTGCAGGCAGTCATAAAATGGAGCTTAACATTGGCGTCTCTGTGTGAACTTCAGGATTTCACCTTTTCTCGTGGAGCAGTGCACTCTGATGCTAGCCAAAGGTCCAGGTCCTGGGTGGCACTTCTTAGGAATCAAGGACTCACTTTAGCAGGCCATAGGCCAGTCCAGTTGCAGGTCCAGTGCAGCAGGTCAGCTGGGCAGTTGCTGGGAGGCCTCTGGAGTTTCTTCTGTCCCTGTAGCTCCAACAGGGTAAAGTCAATTGACTTTTGGAGTCACTGAGGTAGCATGGGATCAAAGGAGCAGGTCAGGTCTTCCTTTTCAGAAAACATGGCAGGCTTCTAGCATCACGGCAGTCGTCTGGTAGCAGCAGGCCAGTCCTCTGGAGAACAATGCAGGCCTCAAACACAGGACAGTCCTCTGGGGAACAAGGCAGTCCTTATTTTGTGATGTCCACCATTCCAGGTGTGAAGATTGACTGTGGAGGTCCAATATTTATATCTGGGCCCAACCTTTTAAGTGGAGGGATTCCCTATACTAGCCTCACATCCAGTTCTGGAAAGTTCTTCCCCTTCCCCTGTCAAATATCCAAGACTTATGCAATAATAAACACTATGGTAAAGTTCCTTTGTGCCCTTTGAAGTGTAAATGGGGCTGGGAATAGCTCCGTCCCAGCCATTCTGATACAATAGCCCATCCTGCCAACCCTGAACCCCCTTTTGTGTCACTTGGTCTGGAGGGAATACACAACCCACCAGCAGCATTGCCATTTATTGTCATGTGCCCCAGGACATTGGAAAAAGTTACAAATGATTAGTACAAGAAAATACCAGCTTTCTAAAAATGGAATTTTCAGATATGTTTTTAAAAATCTGACTTTATCATCAAAAAGGATTTTAAACCACAATAAATGTGAGTTTAAACACCATTGTTCTATCTGCTCCCAATGAAACATTCACACTTATTAAAAATGAAAACGTAACACAGTGTTAGTCAACAGGGGAGATAGGCCTTACAGTAGTGAAAAATAACTTTTTTGGTACCAAGACATGTAAAACGTATACCCACCTGTCCTACTTTTTAAATTCCATGGGCTTTTAGGACCTACTTTAGGGGGGTGACTTTTACATATGAAAAAGGAAGGTTTAGGTCTTGTATAAAGTTTATTTGGCCAAGTAAAAATGGCATCATTTTAAAATTGCACTACAAATGTGTTTTAAAAGGACACTTTAGTGGATGGCACAATGAGTGCTACAGACCCACTAGTAGCATTTAATTAATTTACAGGCCCTAGGCACATGTATTACCATATACTAGGGACCTGTAAGTAAATTAAATGTGTCAATCAGGTGTAATTCAATTCAACAATGTTTTAGAGAGCGAGGACAAACACTTCAGCACTGGTTAGGAGTGATAAAGTGCACATAGTCCTAATGCCAACAAAAATTCAGCACAACTGGAGGGGTGAAGTCAGAAATCTGAAGGAGACCCTGCAAACAAGGGACAGGTCCAACAATTTGCAAGCCAACTAAAAGGAAACCCATTAAGTGTATATTTTGCATGTTACACATGAGGCCCAAAATGTATTTCAGAATCGGTGAATAGATCCCCTGTATGAACCCCTTCTCACTCAAAATGAACATACTATTAATCGCTGAATGCTGAACAATACTCCTTCATACTTTGGGGGGGTAACTTCAAACACTCATCTGGGGGGTATCAGGAAAGACCAATCCGTTAACATTCCTTTGGGGTCCCCATGGGTGGTCTGTAGACATTAATATTTAGTCAATGCATGCAGCAGGCGGCTAAGTCAATAAGGAACCCAGCCATTGGCTTCCATTACAGGAGCTTTTAACCTCAATAAAGAGACTATTAAAATCAGTCATTAATTGAGCAATAATCTGCTGATCTGGGCTTGGATCTTGGCCGGTCTACTGTCTAACACTAGAGAGCTGCTAGTATATTCGAAAATCGCTGTAACCGGCCCCCAGCGACCCCCAAGTAACTCAGGACACCAGCAACTTTGCTTCAGACAATTACTATGCGTTTAGTATCGCCGCTATAGTTTCCTAAATCGATCATGCTAGTGAAGGAATTGCCATTCTTCTGTTGATTGTGCCTGGAAATGTATTTGTTCCCCCATTCATGTTTTATAAGTCAAGGCATAAAGTTTGTTTTCAATGTTCCTACTTTTGTTTATGCACACTTTTCAATGTCTTCCCTCCTCTCGTCTGAGAAAACATCTGCTCACTATCAGACAGAGAACAGACTGAGTGGTTCGTAATTATTGATGTTGTTAATGAGAACATTTCTACCTATCAACTGGAGGAGTACAGTGATACTGACATGGAGGAAGCAGGTCCATTCCCACAGCAAATTTCCTAGATCAATGGTTCCCAACCCGTGGTCCGGGGGTCCGCAACTGCTTAGAAAATTAAACATTATTAACAGATTAGGCCCCTCAGCTGTCAGTAATGACTCAGCAGGGGGGTCCTCGGATTCCACTAATAATTCAGTAGGGATCCCTGGGTTACAGTAATGATAATGTGGGGGTCCAGAGAAGTCAAAAGGTTGGGAACCACTGTCCTAGATCACTTTAAAGCAGACAGACGTGACCTCATGCTCCTCTCAAAGCTCAGGGAACAGAGGAGCATTATAATTAATAGTCACTTTGAAGGTGACACCCCTACTAATCCTACATGTGGGGTCCTATGGGGCCTTCATTAATAGTCAACATGATATCAAATTATACTTCAGCATGTTTGCCTTGTTGTCCTAAAAATAATAAAAAATACGCTGTGATCATTCCATTTTAAAACGTAAAAATAGGTACTCTCCATAAAGAGATCAGTGATTGGAACCTGAATAGGGGATCCACGGAGTGCGTAAAGTTCCTCTGGAACTCAGATGCTATAGAATCAATGCATGAAATGCTTCCAGGGAGCTAGAGTGACCACCTCAACGGGTGGAGATAAGGTTAAAAAATATGTTAACTTGTATCTAAAGGTAATCAACAAAGACACTCCTCAAAAAAGCATACAAACCACTACAGCGACACAATAAATCTGCCTTGAATAATCCCTTTAAGTAGCCAGAAAAACTGATAAAACAGCTGAAAAGGAAACGCTATAGATGCTGGCCTACACTGACAACAAGGCAGACATCTCACTTGGAATGATCTCTATAGAACCGCCTGCGAGAAAAACTCAAGACAATTTTGTCAAATCATAGCGAGATCTTGTTCAGTTTACTAGAATACACAGTTCCATATGCTCCACCTCTTAGCACGAATGGTCAGAGTATATTTCTGAATTGCATCCTGCAAGAATACAAAAGGCTTAACCATTTTTTTAAATGTTGTATTAGGACTTTTTTTCATGATAAGATTTTGGGAACACCACTTTCAGCAAAAGAAATAGCTAATTATACCGAAAGCGCTAGACACTTCTGAGGGTGGGGCCAGACCCTCCAATAGTAGGATATACTGTCCTATTTGGAGTTCTACTAGCTCACCTATTTCGACAAAGCTACAGAACATGAATTATGCTAAAATTCTGGTGAGAAGCATAACACTTCCTGGTTTCAATAAGGTATCATGCAAGTCACCACATAATACTCCACTACTTTGCAGAGAACATTTAAACCGCCTCCAGTAATGGGCCATAGAAGAGATATTGGGCCAGATGTATGAAAAAAGCCTTTTGCGAATCAGAAATAGGAAAATGCAATGTATCATATTTGCGATTTCTTAAAAATCGCAAATGCTATTACCGAATAGCAATTTGCGATACCGGCCCCCATTCGCATCTATGGGCCTGTCGGCCCATATTTGCGAATATTTTGCTTGTCCCAAATTGCGAATTCCTAACTGGAATTTGCAATTTTGGGAAATGCAAAGTCCAGGATGCTGGGGGCCTAAGGCCCCCTCTGCTGCACCCCAAAACATTTTCTAACAACATGTAAGGTGCACACATGCCAAAAGGGCATGTGTGCTTTACATGTAGATTTTAAAAATGCATTTTTAAAATTTGCACATGGTTACCACCAAGTTCAACTTGGTGGTAATAGTGATTCCTTAATACCCAATTCACATTAAGGAATTGCTTCATACATGTGCTTTAGAAATCGCAAATAAGGATTCCTTATTTGCGATTTCTTATTTAGATAGTCGCAATTTGCGACTCTCTAAACAGGGTCACAATTTTAAGGAATCGCTATTTTAGCAATTCCTTAAAATTGAATTCAGAATGCCTTTGATACATTCTGAAAGGGCTTTTTGCATTCGCAAACGGGCTTTCGCACCGTTTACGAATGCAAAAAGCTTTGATACATCTAGTCCATAGACCTAGAGGCATATTTACAATGAATTGGTATATGACAGCCCCACAAGTCTTTTTGCTGCACTGTCCTATGCCAATTCAAAAGTGCAAGAATGCACTGTATTTACGAGATACGGTGCATTCCCATCCTTTCAGCCAGTACACAATGTGGTGCCAAGCGCCAATGCAGGCACCCTTGCACTATAGCGCAATGATGTCTGTGTTGTTGCCTGAATTGTTTTTATGCAGGAAGGAATACCTTCCTGCACAAAAACAATCCATTGGGGCAGAATGCAGCACACATAAAAAGAGAAAAAAAAAGGAGAAATAACCATATTTTTCCTTGTTATGCATTCCCAGGTTTACAGATACTTGTAAATCTGGGAATGCATCAAAAGCCAAGGGTGTTGCATGGGAACACCCACCGCAATGCCCATGACATGCCCGACTTGTGCTTCGTTGCCTTACGTTATATCTACAAAGCCAAGAAAAGCCACAAAAAGTGACTCTGTACTCTGCACCACAGAGCGTCATAAAAAGTGATGCACCAGCGGCAGAAGAGGCTTCTAAAAAGCCCACTAGTCTTTGGGAAAAAAAACTTGCTGATCTTGAATCTATAATACCTTCTAAAACTGAAAATGTCAATGCAGACATCTACTTGATGTAGTAATGGGTGTAGACCAGCATCTTTCGGTTTGTGTATAAATATGGAATAGTCTAAAGGTGCTTGTTGACTCTATTACTGTTGTCTCTGTAATTGCACGACCTTCCTAGGTTATTTTTAAATTTGAAAATGTTTCCCCTACAGATAGCATCCCTCTGCTTTCATGCCCTATTAAATTCCAAAGACCTTATTTTGTTTGACTTAACACCCATTGGTCTGTTATGCAATTTGCAATGACCAATTATCTTAAGATCAATTTGCAATAAAGGCTACACAGACAACATATAAGTGTACCCTCTGGCTTAACCCTTGCAACCCTTGGCTCTACTTTTGCAACCCCTGGTTTCAGAGGCAGCAAAATCTGGTCTAGAACACAGAGGAAGCTGCCCCTCAAGGATTTCGGGCCTCCACTGTCTTTGTAAAAAAACATTCTGATACTAATAGTGAATAATACACTATTATTCACTATTAGTAGAACAAAAAATGGAGCAGCAGGAGCTGAAACCTCTGACACCAATAAGGTAAGAAAACAAAAAAGTTTTTAAATGCATGTTGTGTGCACCGATGAGAGTGTGGTTGTGTTAGAGACAGCTAGTGTACATGTGAGCATGTGCGTGTAAGTGAAGGAGAGTAAGTGACAGAGGTAGTGAGAATGAGTAAGACTGAGTGTCAGTTTGAATGAGTCAGCAGTGAGTGAGAATGAGTGACTGAGGGTAACAGGAACTGCAAGGAAGTGAAAGTGAATGAGTATTAGTGAGTCAAAATCAGTGTGAAGGAGGGTGAGTGAAGAATGGGTATAAGTGGTAGTTGGTGAGAGAGAGGGAAAGAGAGTAGCTGTGAGAATGAGTGAGTCATAGTAAGAATAAACGAGACTGGGTGGGAATAAGTGAGTGAGAACAAGAGTGAGTGCATGTGAGTGTGAGTGAGTGCGTACGAGTGGGTGGGTGTGAATGAGTGATGTCAGTGAGACTAAGTGCAAATGGGAAAGTGAGTAGATGTGCTCTATACAAATCTCCTATTCAATCTGTTGGTGTCCTAAAATAAATTGGGTGTCACGTTCCTTTTGGCTACCAAAGGGAATGCCAGCACCTGTTTGTATGCACATTGGCCATAACTATCACAATTCAAAAGCTATTTTGAAGTTGTAAAAAAAACTGCATGCACTAGGGATTTGTAGTGGCCTGAGGGTATCTATGAAGTGGTTTATTACTATGAGGCATGAATGAGAGGTTTCAGAGGGGCGTTACAGAAAGTAGAGAAAAAGATATTTGTCCTATGAACTATTTTGTCATATTTTTGAACTGATTTATTGATTATTATTAGTTGGAAGTATCAAATGCTATAAGATTATCTGAATGTTTGTTCCCAAAAATGTTTTGTAGTCCTTTTTCCTGTGTGTCACAGATAGAAATTGTACTCATACTGTAATTTAGGATGCAGGTATACGGGTCTGTACTAGTTTATGGGCTTGTGCATCTCCTTCCCACGAATGTTGTGATTAAGGTCTTGAAGCACACACGTGTTTTTGGCTCATTCTGTTGTCGGGGTTCCACGAGTGTGAAAGCCTACACAGAAAACACTACCAGTAAATAAAGAAGCATCCCCATTTAACAAACCCGCATTTGCTGTCTTTGCCACAGCTTGTGTTGTACATTGTTTTAGTTGTCCTTCAGTGTTGAATTAAATGAGGCAACGGGAGGGGCGGCGATGGGTGACTTACTGCATTCCTAGCCAGTGCTTGATTTGTAAATAAAGAGGTGCCGGTGCTCAAAGCCCTTCTCTTGAACACGAGGCTGCTGTAATTAATTCTGCCAGCATTGAATACTGAGGCAGCGTAATCCTGAAGCCATCTCGGGCCTCTTCAATCCATTTAGGACCACCCCTGCCCCTTCAGCTCATCCTGCAACTTTCTACTTTCTCCCTCTATGAAGCTTTTTAGTTTTTCCTTCTTCCGTCTTTCTCATCTGTGTATTTTGCTCGCAGCAAATGCTTGAGGCAGAAGACAAGCCCCGGCCCTCACAAATAAGTGCCGTGCTCAGCACCGGAAACAATAAGCACAAATTAAGCACTGTTCCTAGTCTTCAGTATTTGCAAATATTAATTTAATTTTTTCTGCAATTTGTGGAGATCTGGGGACGGCATTGCGAGTAGGTGAGGGGCGAACTGTTTGCATTTAACATACTGATGAGGTGTGATGTGACCTCGTCCCTTTCTTAGTCTATTAATGTGGTTTTTGTTTTTCGTGTAATTTTTGGAGGGGATTTTTTTGTTTTTAACCCTACATTTCTGGTAAGAACTGATACGAGTGTGTTAGTGGGACAGGTATTAATAATGCCCAGCACCTGCCTTGCTCCGCTCTCTTCTCCATGCGCCCTGAGGCACCAACATTTGCTCTTGGCACCTCTTTGCAAAAGCTTCATAAATGGTGAAACATAATTTCATTCTGGAAAGTGGCTTAAAATGCAGGACTATATGTTTTCTTACTTCTGTGCATTAAGTAATAAAGATCAATATTGCACCCCTGTCAAAACCGTCCCTTTACTTATTCCAGAGAGTACCTTAGTGGCTTCAGTTAGACCTCCATGGCCACATAAGGTGTGGCATTGGTCAATTTTAACTTTTTTTGTATAATTTGTCTACTCCTGTTAAATGAGAAATAAAATAGGACAGTAACCGAGTAATAATAGCTAGTGCTCTGCCTCCAATTGTGCACCGAAATTAACTCAGACACTATAGTTACAATACAACAGATGGCCGGGCATTTTATGCGGATCATTAACAATATTTCCCACCAGAGAATTGAGACAGTGCATTAAAACGCACCAGAGCTCCTCATATCAATTGAGTAGTTGGTAATTGAAAGCCATAAAGATGACTGCAGTAGCCCTATGGCTTGTGTAAAGCTGCTGTGTTAACAAAGTGACCGGGAGATTCAGCGATGGACGCGTTTATGGCAAAGGTACCTTCGAGTCGTCCATGTAAGGCTTTACGTGGAATCTACATCGTCAGACGAAGTGTGTATCAAAAGAAATAATACTTCAGTGAAATACTCGATTACTGGACAATAATTTGTAATTAAATAACTGGTCTTTTTTACTCCAACGAGCCACCAAAATAGCACCATGTGTTTTAATCGACAGCAGTACAGGTATATAATGAGTAAAAATTGATCCTGAACAAACGCATGGATTAATTTGCTTGATTATTTATATGTTTTATGTCTAGACTTATAGCCATAGGCAAATTCAAGTCACCTGATGTGTGTGACATCTGGACCAACAATTGAGAAGCACACCCTCACATGCTATGACTTCATGAGGCACAAAGTAGAAATGTCACAGCAAGTGTGTGCTATCCCTGATTCTTCAATAACAGCATATTCACACTGACCTCAGGCACTGATCCCAACTTTTCCCACATCAAATAAGCACCTACCACAAGTTCTTTCAACCCTCTAGTTGAAATTACACACAAATGCTAGATATATTAACATACCATAAAAGTGTGGAAGTTATTTGAAACTGTCATGAAAGAGGTCTTCATTTTTTATGGAAGACTACTGTAATAGAGACTCTCAAAAGGGACTGGAGCATGACTGTTGTTCATCGGGCAAAAACGAACAACTCATTCATAGACTTCCATATATGGAGTCATTGAGCAACACTCATAAATAACTCAGAAATTGATAGCTGGGCAGGCGTATTCACATGAATTGCTGGGATTTACCACTGCTCGCCTAATTCAAATTCCTTCCAGGCGCATGTGTAATTTCCCTGAGAATCAGAACACCTATTCTTACATCAACACAAAAGGATGATGGACGGAGTGCTGAACAATGCAAACACTCACCCCCAGTCACAGATCTGGTTTTAATCCATCATTCTTTTGCTCACCATGCCACCCCAGTTTGGACCCAGCCATATGCAAATGAGTCTTGACCCTGTTCCTCTTGGGACGTGGGTCCCTTGCTCACAGTGCCACTGGATTCAAGCTAGCCTGGCTGATGAAGGGTGAAACCCTGAAACCGGTCCCAGGATGCTTGTTTCCGGTCCAGTGAGGACCTGGCTTGGCAGTTCGGGCTGGACTGTTCCCATGGGGAACAGGGTCAAGACTGATTTGCAGTTTGTGAGCCAGCACAGGCAGAGATCAAGAATACAGCACAATTCTGCCCTCTCAATTTCATGCAGTGCTGTGTAGCAAGGTGGCTTGCTGTGTTGCGTTGCATGACATGTTGAAAAACATGACCCTAGATCTTTCTCTCCAGCCCTTCATATTATTCTGTACTCACCTTATTCTTAATCGTCTGGGGTCCTTTATCCTCTGCTCTCATTAATAGACCTCTGGAATCTTTTAAATCAGTCAACATGGCCAGTCTCAATAAATTCAAGTTTCAAATAACAGCGTTTACAGCATATGCTATGTTTGTAGATTTGTATTTCATCTCAGCGTTCATAAAGATGGTTTTGTTTTCCTGGGACTGATTCCTTAAACCTAATTTACAAGTCTTTTTTCACCAAGGGTATTTAAATAATATTGCACCTCTTTTTAAAGTGCATTGTAAGAAATAGGATTATTGGTTGGGGGGTGGAAGTCCCACTCAGGGAACAAACACAATCCTTTATTTCTCCTTGTTTATTCCCCTTTCTGTGTCTGCTGCATTCTGCAGCACACTTTGAAAGAGGAAGAAGTCTCAATGGATTGTTTTTGTGCAGAAAAGTGCCCCTTTCTTCACAAGAACAATCCTAACTCCAATGCAGACAGGGTGCCTGCATTGGCGCTAGGCACCAAATTGTGCACCGGTGCTGGCTGAAAGGACTTGGAATGCACTGAAACTCTTAAATATGATGTATTCCTGCCCTTTCAAGTTGCTGTAGGCCAGCACAGAAAAAAGACTTGTGGTGCGGCCCTATGCCAATTTGATGTAAATATACCCCTCAGTTTTAATTTTTAGTAAAAATAGAACCTAGAAGTAGAAAGCACCAAGTGGCCACTCTGGTCTGGAGCAAAGTCACAAATTCAGGCTGACCACGATGGAATGCAGGCTGGGACATGACCAGGTTTGTCTGCTGGGAGTTGTACCTAATGATCTTGGTGCGATGTTCGTGTACAATTGCATTGCAAGGCTTTGTGGCGCTCTGTATTGGTTCTGATGGGGCTTACAGCTATGGAGTGAGGCTTTACGGGGATTTCTGTCACTCAGTGTCTGTTCAAATCAAGCTTTCAGCTGTGTGGCGCGGCTTTGAGGGCTTTTGCTTTGCTATGCAGCACATTTGAAACCTTCAGCAGCAAAACAGTCCTCTGGCAGAAGGGCAGATCTTCTTCTGTAATGTCCATAGGTTCAGGAGTGCTCTGAAGAGTGGCACTATAGGTCCATTATTTATACCTGGTGCCAGTCTTAGTGGGTGGGGGGATACCCTGTCCTACCCCTGCATCTAGTTCTGTAACACTCTTTCTTTCTCCTGTCAAGGTTCCAACCTGCCTAGTAGTGTAAAAGGCAGGCATGTCTGGTATTAGATTCCGTTTTGTGCATGTGTGAGGCAGAGCCCCTTGAAGTGCAAGTGGGGCTGGGTAAAGCTCCTTTCCAGTCATCATGCCAGGAAGTCACCTTTGTGTTGCTGTCTGGAAGGAATACACAACCCCCAACAGCAGAGCCACTCGCGATGATGTGTCCCACAACACTGGCAGAAGGAAAAAAATAGGACAAGAAACTGTCAAATATGACATTATCATAATTATAAATGAATATCCAACTTCACCATTAAAGAGGGATTTAAATTACAATTTGTGTGGAATTCAAAATGATCACTTATTGAATGTAATAAGTTAACCCAGTGTTAGTCAATGGGAGAGAAAGACCTGACAGAAGTAAAACATGACTTTAGGGGTTGTTCACTACCAGGACATGTAAAACCTAAACACACATGTGCTAATTGTTAAATACAATGCACTCTGCCCTATGAGCCTTTAGGGCCTCCCTTAAGGGTGACTTATAAGTATTGAAAAAGAAGATTTGGTCTGGCAAAAGGATTACTTCGCCATGTCAAAAAGGGCACTCTCCTTTGTGGCACAATGAGTGCAACAGGCCCATTAGTAGCATTTAATTTACTGGTGCTGGATACTTGTGTACAGTTTACCAGGGATTTACAAGTAAATTTAATCTGCCAATTAGGTGTAATACAATTTTACCATATTTGAAGGAGAAAGCACTGGTTAGCAGTGGTAAAGTGCACAGAATTCAAAAAGCTAACAAAAACAGGTTCAGCAAAGGAAGGGAGTGAAGGCTAAATGTCTTGGGGTGATCCTGCAGAGGCGTCCTGTCCAACATCCACATTTACCCAGAAAGATATCTTGGTGCTGAATAATAAGTGTTTTTATTATTTTATTAGCCAAATTAATGGTACTCATTTTATCAGCCCCCGAAGGATGAAAGGACCTGACGGGATTCCAACCTACGACATGAGGCCAAACATAGATTCTTACAGTGGATGCTTTCATCAACTGAGTCCCCAGGCACAGAAACTGTTCTTTCATGAGGCAATTATGAAGAAAATATAACTAATTCATTATGAGGGCTTCTATGTCTAAAACAAAAGAACCCCAAGAGAAACATTTTCGTATATAAAAAAATTGCAAATCCTATAAGAACATTCTAATTCAATTCTTAAAAAAGAAATGATTTGAACAAATTCATATGTAGTACATTATAATTTAATATGAAAAAAGACTACCAATTACTAAATATTAATACAGTATGTTAACTCTGTTAACTACACTGTGAGGCATACTTACTAAAAGTTCATGCAGCGCCGGGCAGCAAGTAAAGTTGCTGCATTGCATTTAATGAATTAGAGAGAGAGCTAAAGCATACCATATCTACTAAGATATGGTGCACTTCAGCTCACTACCTGCAGTGGCACACTTGAGGCTGCCTAGCTCCAACTCAGGTACCCTTGCACCATGGTGGCTGCGGTAAGGGCGGAACTGTTGTTTGTGCAGGAAGGGATATTTTTCCACAAAAAAAACAGTCTTAGGTGGAAATTTCTTCTTTATATGTGTTATTGCAGAATGTACCACTTGCAGAAAGAGGATGCATCAAGGAATATTTACAAAACCACTGCATTGCATTACATTTCTTTATAAAGTCAAGCAAGGTGGTGCAAAATATCTTTTGCATTACTTTGTAAATCCTCCTTCAGCCTTGCATTGTGGCGACTCAAGAACAACATAAAGGCTTACTAAATCTGAGCCATTATCTATATATTTCATATGTGTAAAAGAAATCTAAGGATACATTCTGAGAACGATCTCAATATTC